>NC_081410.1:624302196-624642205 GCF_030272615.1 Cryptomeria japonica
AGAAGATGAATAAGATATTTAATGGGCAACTATTACCGAGTCAGACAATGATGAGATCATGATGTTTAGATTGTTTTACCATCATACATATGTTGTAAATTGTAAGGTTAATACTATACTATGTTACCAAGCAAAGAACCTAGTCGATAAACCCTAAGGAATGTAGTCGGTAAACCCTAAGGAATGTAGTCGGTATCGATTAATGAAGGCGGAATGTCTATCGAGTGAAGTTTAATATTTATCGAGTTGTAACCGAGCTATAACAAAATACATTAAATGGTTACGTGCATTATTTAATGAAGGAAGTTGATGAGTTGGAACTGATTAAATGATTGGTATGCCGTGAATGAAGTTTGTTAATGAATCTATGGCAAAGGAAAATCGGCATGAAGATATACAACTCAGATTGAACCGCAATACCCTAGCACAAGTTCCAAGAAATATATGCAAGTGCCAAGGCGAGGTAAAACATTTTTAGATCGAAAGATGCACTGAACCTGGTCAAGCATGACGATCTGATGGCTATGATTGATCATGGGAAATATGATCAAGGAGATTAAGCGGTTAGAAAATTGTTTATAAATAGGGAACTGTTGATAAACAATGTATGCAGGCAAGTGTATGCACAGGGATGCTACATAGTGATTATCGAGCACAAAAGCTTGAAGACCTGTTTGAATAACAGAGTATAGAAGCCCAACAGATGGACAAGATTAGTTCTATGTCTAGATTGTATTGAGCAAATAAGAATCTGCTTTAGCATTTTAGATGTGAAGTTGTAGATAGATTTTTATTATTGTTATTTTGTGAAAGTGACAGAAAATCTCTTAACCGAGTGGACTTAACAGTCTTATTTGTAAAACCCTCTAGCAAGGTGACATTCTGATTGAGTGTTTGAAATCCTTTAACAAGGTCACTTCTAACAAGGTGAAGATCCTAATAGATCTGAGGGAAATCCCTTAATTGGGTCACATCTAGCAATGTGTTTCTAATCTTTAACAGGATTTACTTTTAACCGAGCATACTCTAGAAGAGTATATTTCTTAGTGGGTCCGAAATCCCACAATGGTTTTTCCCTATTTGGGCTTCCATGTTAAATCTGGTGTTATGAGGTTTATGATGTTTATATCCTTTTGAGTTTGTATGTTTAGCAGTTTTGGTTATATTACTGAAGTATATGTTACCAAGGTTGAATATGATGTTTTTATGGAAGATTAAGTTTGTATGATTCACCCCCCCTCTCATCTTGTTGGCTATTGGATCTGTACTTATATTAAGTATCAGAACTATCAATTGGTATCAGAGCTTTGGACTCCATAAGTAAAGTTTAAAGGCACTTGAGTTAAAAGATCCAAAGATGTATAAGAGGGATGCACCGAAACTGAACAAGTCAAGTTTCTCTACATGGCAGAAAAGGATGAAGTTGCACCTATCAGGAGTTGGAGAATATGTTGTATATTATCTGGAGAATGATTTCATCACACCGAGCACCTATCCATTGACAATGGAAGAGATAAAGGCAAAGCAAGAACATATCCAAGCAATGATTGAAATAACATCTGCATTGAATGATTAAGAATTTAATGATGCAAAGGCTATCTAGAATAAGCTCATATCAGTATGTGGAGGAGATGAACATGTTCAAAGAGCAAAAGTAGATAGTCTAAGAGGACAACTCGAATCTATGAGGATGAGTGAAGGTGAAAACATAACTTAGTACAGTACAAGACTAAAGGAGATTGTCAATCAAATCAAAGGAGCAGGTGGAACTATTGAAGAAAAGGATATAACAAGTAAGTTGTTAAGAACCCTTCTACCGGCTTATGCAATCCGAGTCTCTGCAATCAATGAATTGAGGTCTGTACCTAATATGCCAGTTTCTTTAGATGCTACTATTGGTAAGCTACATGTATTTGAGTTAAGTAACTTTGATAACAGTGGATCTTCGGTAAATAAAGTTGAATCTGCATTTAGTTCTTTTCATCTTGATGAATCTAATTATTACAATGAAAGAAAGTATAAGTACTTTGAAGGAGATGATAGTGGAGCAAGTGATATTTTGTAAGAACATGGAAGAAGTACACATGTATGAGGAAATCAGAAAGCAGGAAAAGTTTGAAGCACTATTAGCCAGAAGGTTACCGAGAGGCAAAGGTAAGTATAAAGGAAAACTACCTTTGAAATGTTTCAATTGTGATAAAATAGGACATATGGCTTCTATCTGTCCTGACAAAGATTCTACTGAAAAGAGAGATTACCGCGATGACAAACAGAAAGATAATCATTACAGAGGACACCGAGACTTCAGAAGAAGAGATAGAAAGACATGCTTAATAGCTAATGAGGAATCCAATGATGATAAATCAGATTAAACTGATACAGAGGAAGTAGTTTATGTGGCTATCAAAGATGGATCGGATGAAGAAAGGTATGGAGAAAAAGCCCTAATATCTCACATAAATACTAATGATTCTTGGATCATAGATAGTGGATGCTCACATCATATGACAGGAGATAAACACAAGTTTGTTATTGTAGAAGATTATGATGGAGGCTATGTTAAATTTGGTAATGATGCACCATGTCCGGTGAAAGGTAAATGATCTATAACACTTCTTGACAATGCAAGATGCAATGATGTTTATTGGGTTGAAGGTTTGAAATACAATTTGTTGAGTGTAGCACAGCTAAACAACACAGGTTACCGAATATAATTTCAAAAAGGAATTGTCAAAGTTCATGACAAGAATGGAAAGTTAGCTGCTACCGTGACACAAACAAAAGGTAACACATTTCACCTTGACTCAACTCATAACAAGTGTTTGTATGCAAAGATAGATGATACCTTGTTATGGCATAAAATGTTTTGTCATGTAAATTTTGATAATCTGATCAAAATAAGTAAGAAGATGTCTACCGAGTCTTGAAAAAACTGAGAATGCTATGTGCCGAGGATGCCAGATGGGTAAGATGACAAGATCAAGCTTTACAAGTAGGTCTTACACTTCTAAGGGAATTTTAGATCTTGTGAACACTGATCTTTGTGGTCCTATGAAAGTTCAAATTTATTATGGTGATAAATATTTTATATTATTTGTGGATGACTATTCAAGGATGATGTCGGTAATGTTTTTAAAAGATAAATCAGAAGCTTTTCAAATGTTTAAATGGTACAAGGCAAGAGTTGAAAATGAAATAGGAAGACAACTGAAATGTTTTAGATCAGATAGAGGAGGAGAGTTCACATCTGATGAATTCAACTTATTCTGCAATGATCATGGTATTAAAAGACAAGTCTCTACACTGAGAACTCCACAGCAGAATGGAATAGCTGATAGAAGAAACAGATCTATTATGGATTGTGCTAGAACACTAATGATTGAAAAGAAAGAGTCACAAACACTTTGGAGAGAAGCAATAAGCACAAAAATTTAGACCCTGAACAGAGTACAATTGAAGAAAGGTACTTTGAAGACACCATATGAAATCTGGTATGATAAGAAAACTAATGTAAGTTATTTTAAAACCTTTGGAAGTAGATGCTATGTTCACAAAGATGATAGAAATGGCAAGTTTGATCAGAAGAGTGAAGAAGGAACATTTCAAGGTTATTCTTCTAGAAGCAAAGCATTTAAATGTCTGATCAAATCATCTAACAAAATAGTAGAAAGTGCAAATGTGAAAATTGATGAATTTGCAGAAAGAAATGATGAAGGAAATTCCAAGGAACCAGAAGACTATGATGAATTTGTCTATGTTCAACCAACAAGTCTTACCGAGAAGACTGTTGAAGAAAATGAAGAGAATATCCAGTTACCGAGTGATGAAGAAGATCATACAGAGCCTATCGAGCCTATATTAGCCAAGTATGTCAAAAGACATCATGCACCAAGTCAGATTATAGGAGATAAGGATGATCTAGTGATGACAAGGAACAAACTGAGACATAACACATGTCTGATATCTGAATTTGAACTGAGAATAGTGAAAGAGACATTTAATAGTGAAGATTGGATAAATGTTATGACATAAGAGATTGATCAAATCAAGAAGAATGACACATGGACACTAATCCCAAGACCGAAGGACAAAAATGTAATCGGTACAAAGTGGATTTTCAGAAACAAGCTAAATGAAAAAGGAGATGTCATTCGAAACAAAGCAAGACTAGTTTGCAAAGGTTATGCTCAAGAAGAAGGAATTGATTATGGTGAAAATTTTGCACCTGTTGCTAGACTTGAAGGAGTAAGAACATTGTTGGCATATGTTGCTTTCAAAAAATTGAAGGTATATCAAATGGATGTCAAATCTGCATTTCTGAATGGAATATTAGAAGAAGAAGTTTTTATTGAACAACCTGAAGGATTTGTTGAAGACAAGAATAAAGATCAGGTATGCAAATTGAACAAAGCTTTATATGGTCTGAAACAAGCACCTAGAGCATGGTATGAAATATTGCACTCTTATTTGATTAAGATTGGTTTTATAAGGACAAGTGAGAACAACAATATGTACATGAAGAATGATGAAAATCGAATACTGATCTCAGCCATATTTGTTGATGATATTATATTTTGTGGAAATGACTCTCTATGTAAGAACTTTGGAAATGAAATGAGCAAAGAATTTGAGATGTCATTAATCGGTGAGATAAAGTATTTTATAGGTTTACAGATACTGCAAATGAAAAATGAGATTTTCATTACTCAATACAAGTACATAAAGGAAATCTTGAAGAAATTTGGAATGGAGGATTCAAAACTAGTAAGTACTCCTATGACTACCAACTGTAAATTATCAAAGAATGATGAATCTACATTTGTTGATGAGACACTTTACCGATCCATGATTGGAAAGCTACAATATGTTGTTCACAGCAGACCAGACATAGCACATGCAGTAGGTATAGTTGCAAGATTCTCTGTAGATCCTAAGGAAAAACACATGATAGCAATCAAAAGAATTTTTAGATACTTGAAAGGCATTGAAGATTATGGCTTAGTATATCAGAAAGGAAATGATTTTGATTTAAAAGTTTATACTGATGTTGATTGGGCAGAAAACGTTGATGACAGAAAAAACACAAGTGGAGGAGCTTTCTTTTTAGGAGAAAGACTAGTGAGTTGGCTTAGCAAGAAACAAGGATGTGTTTCACAGTCAACAACAGAAGCTGAATACGTTGCTACAACATTGCATGGATCAAACAATTATTGGAAGGTATAAATGAGAAAGTTACTGAGCCAGTAACTATATTCTGTGACAATACTAGTGCCATTAACATTTCAAAAAACCCTGTTATGCACTCTAAGACAAAGCACATCTCTATCAAATATCATTATCTTAGAGAAGAAGCTCAAGAGAAGAAAGTGGTGTTGGAGTATGTTAGCACAAAGGAACAAATAGCAGATATCTTCACCAAACCACTACCAAGGGACACTTTTGAATATCTCAGAAGTAAGTTAGGGGTCCTACCCCTATCTTCTACTCACTGACCGAGTTCGGTGAAAGCATCAATCCGATGACTCTATCGAATATCTTTTAGGAGTTGATGCTGATTTACACACTTTAGGATGTTTTCTAAAGGTGTACAGGAAATATTACAGGAAACAATATAGGAAACAAGAATTAAAGACAAAATGCTCTAACCGAGACTGAATTGACACATTACAATAGGAATTCACTTCATACAGGAAGAAATTATGTTTTAGTTATTTACTTTTTGGCATTGTTGTCAAAGGGGGAGAAAACTGAGAAAGGGGAGAAGACTGAGATTGGAAAGAAAACTGAAGAAAATAGGAGAAGTCTAATGTATGGGGGAGAGCATTTCAGGATTTCAGAATCACAACAATCCGAATCTTTTTAGGTCAAATCAATTGGTTTTGCCATCAATGCCAAAGGGGGAGATTGTTGGCAATTTAGCATTATAATAGACAATGAAAGATTGTTGACATTTCAATAAGGATATTGAGAAGGTTGTTGATGATTATAGATATAACTGATTAAGGATGTTTACTGTCTTGATATTATTATTTTGTCATTGATGTCAAGAAATTGATTTTCTAATTCAATATGATGTTGCCATATCTTGAGAAGTATGATTTGAAGAATATAAAGATGTCGGTAAAAGACACAGGAAAGATTATGATGAATAAGAGGATGAATAAGGTATTCAATGGGCAACTATTACCGAGTCAGACAATGATGAGATCATGATGTTTAGATTGTTTTACCATCATACATATGTTGTAAATTGTAAAGGTTAATACTATACTATGTTACCAAGCAAAAGAACCTAGTCGGTAAACCCTAAGGAACCTAGTCGGTAAACCCTAAGGTTATCGCTATCGGTTAATGAAGGTGGAATGTCTACCGAGTGAAGTTTAGTATTTACCAAGTTGTAACCGAGCTGTAATAGAATGCATTAAATGTTTACATGTATTATTTAATGAAGGAAGCTGATGAGCTGGAACTGATTAAATGATTGGTATGCCGTAAATATAGTTTGTTAATGAATCTATGGCAAAGGAAAGCCAGCATGAAGATCTACAACGCAGATTGAACCGCAATACCCTAGTACAAGTTCCAAGAAATATATGCAAGTTCCTAGGCGAGGTAAAACATTTTCAGATCGAAAGATGCATTGAACTTGGACAAGATTGAAGATCTGATGGCTATGATTGATCATGGGAAATGTGACCAAGGAGATTAAGCGGTTAGCTAATTGTTTATAAATAGGAAACTGTTGATAAACAATGTATGCGGGCAAGTGTATGCACAGGGATGCTACATAGTGATTACCGAGCACAGAAGCTTGAAGACCTATTTGAATAACAGAGTATGGAAGCCCAGCATATGGACAAGATTAGTTCTATGTCTAGATTATATTGAACAAATAAGAATCTGCTTTAGCATTTTAGATGTGAAGTTGCAGATAGATTTTACTACTGTTATTTTGTGAAAGTGACAGAAAATCTCTTAACTGAGTGGACTTAACAGTCTTATTTGTAAAACCCTCTAGCAAGGTGACATTCTGATTGAGTGTTTGAAATCCTTTAACAAGGTCACTTCTAACAAGGTGAAGATCCTAACAGATCTGAGGGAAATCCCTTAACCGGGTCATATCTAGCAATGTGTTTGTAATCTTTAACAAGATTTGCTTTTAACTGAGCATACTCTAGAAGAGTATATTTCTTAGTGGGTCCGAAATTCCACAGTGGTTTTTCCCTATTTGGGTTTCCACATTAAATCTGGTGTTATGAGGTTTATGATGTTTATATGCTTTTGAGTTTGCATGTTTAACAATTTTGGGTATATTACTAAAGTATATGTTACCGAGGTTGAATCTGATGTTTTTATGGAAGATTAAGTTTGTATGATTCACCCCCCCCTCTCATCTTGTTGGCTATTGGATCTGTACTTACATTTAGTATCAGAACTATCACACAAGGTTTATGAGTGTAGATATAATGTCAAAAGAAGTGGAAATGGTTCGCAACAAGGTCTGACTTGTTATAACCACAATAAACATGGACAAATTGCTAGGTTTTGTAGAGGAAAAAATGAGAAGACTATTGGCCCAATAAAGAATATGGATGCCAATGAAGAAAAAGAGAAGATGAAGATTACATGGGTGAAGAAACCAAATGAGAAGGTGGAAGAAAAGAGTGAGGATGGGTCCACACCTATTGATGGTGTATATTCCTCTTTTGGTAATTAGATAGTATGAACTATATAAGGGGGGGAACTTATTGAAGATATTATGTACCCTCTTGTGGTTTGGATGTTGAGTTGTTTTCAACATAGAAAAGGTTGTGAAGGTATTTTCAGATGTTTTCAAATGTCTATGGTAGTGCACAACATTGTTTGTGAAAATTGATAAAATAGAGTAGAAACTTTATGAGTTGTAATAGTAAAATGCATTTATCTTAGATTAACCCTAAGTGCGTGGATGGAACAATTAAATTGGCTTATGAGTTTATTTCAATCACTTGTGATTTTATGAATTTGAAAAGCTCTTACATGTGAATGATTTTCTTGTGTGATCAATGCTTTTGAAGTGTTTTTCCTACAAACCCTAATTTCTCTGTGAAATCTGTGAAAGAGTGAAATGGAAACTCCAATTGTTGTGTACTCTGAATTGAATCCACGACCTGTGTTCAAGCCATATCCATATGTGGCGATGGCGAAAGATAAAGGAGGTGCATTTTCAATGGTTTTGATTGATTGCATCTACACTGAAGATGTTATGGCATACATTCATGTCAAGCAAAAAGAGGTTAGTCATCTGAATTTTCTTGATATCTAGGATAATTTAATATAAGTAGATTTAACTACCTTCAAGAAGCAATATAAGAACATTTTGACAATGGGTTTTAATGTGTGGAAGGAGTTTCTTGATTTTAGCTACAAAGAGGAGTGAATTAAGATCATTTTTAGTCATATTCATGAGGATATAATATATTTGGATAGACCTTATAAGATAACAAGGGATGCCATTATGGAATTAACTAGTTTGTTCTCCACTGGTATGGTTTTGAAGTAGAAAACTATGAATAATGACATTATTTCAAAGTTGAATAGTGCTAGGTCTGACAGAAGGGCAATGACAGTAAATGATATTATCGATCTAGGTGTTCAATATGTGTCAAATATTTTGACATACAAGATCTATTATAAGAACTAGGAGGGTTTTGCCACCACTATAGCTATTCAGAGTACACATTAGATGGTGGTTTCTAGAGAGAGATTCGATTTGTGTGAGTTGTTGAGGGAGAAACTACTAGAGAACTTAGACATAATGAAGAAAATTAAGTACCCTCTCAAATATGGATCATTGATTAGCTATTTGGCATTCATGTTTATGAATGAACTTCCAAGAGCTAAGGATCATGTTTGGGTTAAGTTTTCTCCTATTGTAGTACAAATTAGATAACATATTAAAAGTTTTGGAACTAGCAATAAAGCATACAATATAATGTATTCCAGTTGGTTTAAGAATCTTTAGGGTACTATGCAAGAAAGAGAAATATTTCCTCTAAACGTGGTTCGAAAGTTAAGGATGCATTCACTTTTTTTGTGAGGAGAGATAACTATTACGAGGCACAGACTACGTGGGTACTAGAGCTACCCTTTGAAGTATCTGCAATATAGATGCAAATAAACCTAAATAAGTCTAGATTTGGTATCGTATGAGAAATTGAAGCTAAGTTGAGAAAAGAAAAGTAGAGAAATTACATGATAAGAGGATGAAAAATTTGTACAAGGATATTGGTTTGCATCTGGTACCAGAAGAATTTGGTGTGACTCGTATTGAGGGGTCATCTAGACAGGGATAGAAGAGGATTAGGGCTATTTTTGTCTTCCCTTTGGTGAAGATAGGTTCCTCAAAAACCCCTACTCAGTTAGTAACACATGAGAAGAAGACACTGAGGTGAAAAAAAAAAGCTACAAGAAAGAAAGATGATCCAGAGTCTGAAGTGGAAGAAGTGGAAAGTAGCAACTTAGATGAGGAAGTGTAGAAGGAACAATTCTATATTTGGACAAGGTCCAAGAGGACTAAGGTGGAAGAAGAAGAAGAGGACACAGTGCCTCTGAGTAGAAGGAAAAGATCATTGGTCACTCTAAAAGTGACTCCTACCAAGAAGAGAAGAGAAGTCAAGAAAAAAGTGCCCACCAATCTAAAGGAACAAAAAATTGAGGATGATCCAAACTATCAGCCTTTGGATCTTAATATTCTTGTAAAAGCAATATGTGAGTATGATTCATTGGTCTTTGATGGGATGTATCTAGATGCACCTCTAATAGAAAAGGAGAAGATTGAGAAGGTGGTAATCAAGTATATGATTGCATTTAACAAAGCTATTGATGACATTGAAGATAAATTGCCTAAAGAGCTTTTGGAATTATTAACAAAGAAGAGAAAGGCCACAATATTGAAGGAGTAAAATTTGAGGACTCAAAAATTGGACATGGTAACCAATCCACTATTAAAAGAAGAAACAACAATTCCTCTCAAGAAATGATATTTGGTTGATACATATTTAGTCTTTGAATGTTGCACTAGATTCTTTGACATAATAAAAGCACTGTAATTATCACTATACATGACAGTAGGCTCATCATAAATTAGTCTTATATCCTTCAACATTTTCTTCATCCAAACTACCCAAGTGCTTAAGTAGGACCTAAATACTATATTTAGAATGAACGAAAGGGTAAACTTGATTATGGAAGGAGACCCAAAAGACATGAAGAGGATATAAAAGCAGACATAGGATGAAGAAATGGAAGCTGTGGAACTACTAAAGGTTACTTTGTCTTCTCCTTTAGAGAAGACAAACATAGGAATTGGTTTGGGAGAGACAAGTTGTTTGGCAAATCAGAAAAGGAAAATAGATGAGCAAAAAAAGGAGAATGTTGATCTGGACACTATCCTAGTTGATTAGTTGAATATAGAATAGAATGTGATGGATGTTGTTGAGGAGATTTCAAAAGACACCAAAGAAGAAAAGGTGAAAGTGGATCTAGAGAAGGAAAAGATAGAGGAAATAAAGGAGGATGAGAAGACATAAGAGAGTAGAAGAAGAGACAAAAGAGAAGAAGGAGAACCTCAAGAAGGAGAAGGAGATGGATACAAATGGTGAAAAGAGAAATTTATCTATTGGATAATCTTTTGGACACTCCAAAGATTCAACATCAGACTTATTGCAGTTGTAAATGAAGTTTTAACTGGTTGTCACTGCCGAGGTACTATAGGTACCCATGTCTCAAGGGCAAATTGATCTTAGCATATTATCACCTCTTCATATGTTGCATTTGAGTGATGTCCATCATATTGTGAGGAAATGTTTTAATTAATATCAAGTGGAGTGCACTAGTTTGGTGAATGATATATTGAAGTTTCTTTGTGAGAAACTTTTGGAGGTTAATTTAGATGAGTCATTGAGTGATGTGGAGCAATTATAGGTGCTTTTGAAGAAATTAAAGGATCATGCTTTTAACTTGGATGCTACAATTTTGAAGGGCATTGGAAAGAAGACAAAGGAGAAAAGGTTAGAAGAATTAGTAAACAGGTGTGCAAATGCTCACATCCAGCTACAAGAGAGTATAAGTGTTTTTGAGAAGAGTGTAGATAATGCCATAGAAGTATATCAATTTTGTCACAAGTGGTCTAACTCAACTCAAGGAATACAAGATTAGATAAACATTTTTGAGAATCAGATTGTAGAGTTGTCTAAGTCAATGAAATTTAAAGAAGATGAAGATGGTAAAGGGAAAGTTCAATTATAAAACCTATACATAAAGCTTAATTTGTTGATAAATTAGAAAGAACAAATCAAGAATGATTTCTACTAATCAAGAGATATTATAGATGTGCATATCACCACTATGGTGAATATTTTTAAAGACTCTCAAGAGTTAATAAAGACAGTGAAGGTTCTAGATTGTCATGAAGTGGTAGAGAATATTCTATCAAAGTTGGAGAGTCAACACAACCTTTTGTTCTTGGTAGGAGTTGATTATAGTATTGTCCGGGCTCAGCTAAATTTCATCCATCAGAGTATCATACCCCTAGCTCAACAAGGTGGTTAAATGATTTTTCAATAGGAAAATTTTGATTGTATACATATGCAGACATGTAGGTAATATATTTTCGGGTTCCATTTTTGAGGAAGTGTTGTAGATAGGAGGAGTTGTATATAGGTTGTTGAGTTTTGTTGTAAGAGGACACCCTTTGTCTATGATGCCAAGGGGGGAGTTATTTTGGAGTTGGCACAAGTGTCGCCATTAGAAAAAAGGGGGAGATTTTTATAGATATGAGTTCTTTTTTTCATTGATGTCAAACTTGTTGATTCTGATGTGCAACTTTGTTACATTCCTTGGTCTAGATGTGGTTAGGTGTAGTGCAGTTATAGTGGAATATAAATGTGATTATGCAGATGTGTGGAACTAATCTACAATTATTTTAGAAGGCTTGTAATGATGTATCTTGAATTTTTTTGAGCTTTGGTATTGGTTTATATGATATGCAGTTAGTGTTTAGTCAAGTATGTCTATTTTGATGTTAATGTATGGGAATGCATTGCATTTCTATACCTACTAGTATTTTCATGATACAATTTTATTATTCAGTGTCATTGATACTTGTTGATGCTATCTTGGGCATTCACAAGGACTCTTAGTGGTCTGCATTGAAGGTTGTGCAAAGTTGTGGTGGTGTGCTTTGACCAAATTATCTTTTGCACTTGACCTATAATGTTTTGGTCCATGTGGTTGTGTGTGGATCTATGGGCAATTATTAAGGATGGACATGAAGGTGTTTCAACATGGTGTGATGCCTCACACATCTTTTTTTGCCTTCTGCATTGAATTAGAGTTTTTTTTGGGTCGACTATTTTGTATTTGCACGTTACATCCAATTAGGCTGACCTAATTGATGTTGTTGAGCTTGAGGATGATATATAAAAGGGTGGAATCGTTGTGGAAAATATTTTTAATCATTATAAATATTGTGCAAAGCAAAGGTGAAGTAGTACAAAGATCCAAAAGTGTAGTAGAGCAATTATGAAGACAATTTCTAATATGTTTTGAATAGTGAACTGCCATTTCAGTGGATGTGGTTCCTTGCAGTTCAATTCTATTGATGTTATTTTATCAGAGGTTTTGTATCTTGTCTTAAAGAAGCGATTTTCAGTGATTACAAGTCCTTATTGTATCTTGACCTAATGTTGTGTGCCTTATTATTGCAAGTCATCTTAGGGGTAGTGAGCTCGTTGGCCTCTAGCCTAAACATTGTAACTTCAATTATTCATATAGTGAGATAATTCTCACCACGGTTTTTCCCAGTTTGGGTTTTCCATGTAAAAATCTTGGTGTTCATGTGTGGTTGCTTTTGTGATTTCAATTATTTACTTTCATGCATATGGTAGATGGAATGAATGTTAAGCAAATGGCTAAAACTAATTGAGTTTTGGTATATGTTGATTCACCTCCCCTTGCCCCCTTTGCATCTAGTGGTGTTCAATAGACTAGAATTACCCCCAAAATTTAGCTATGCAACCTTGGTCACATTTTTCAAATAGTGAGCCATAATGTGATATGTGGAGGGAGGGTCTTGAATTCATGATCCATTTATAAATAGGCAATCTAACTATTGTAGTAGAAGATCAACTCTTGTCTCCAAGGTTCAAGTTCTATTTTTTTAATATTTGGTGTCATATTCTTAAAACATTCAATTTCTCAATGTTTTATTTTCTTACACCAAGTACAAACTTCTTTATCAATTTTTGAATTTATTTTCCCTTTCCCTTTATCTCGACGAGGGGAAGAGTCTTGTAAAGTTGGTTTCTCACCCTTAGGTTTAGGATTTTATTTACATTTTTCTTTAGTAGGGGCCTTGGCCTTTCAAGTGTTATATTTTGGTGGCATGTTAAAGCCATTCAATACTAATGCATACTATTTAGTTCCTCTAGATTAAATTTCACCATAAAATATTATTTTTTTCTTGTTCTTGTTGAAGTTGCTCAGAAAAGTTATCAAAAGTTAGTATTGTCTTAGTAATTCTCAAATCATCTTGTTGTATGTAGTCGTTTTTGACAAGTACTAAGTAATGATGACCCATTTTTGACAAAATACGAGCATGATGATTTTTTCATCACACTTTTTTTTCACTAATTTCTATAACAAAAAGTCTAAAGTAGTTGAATTGGGTGATGGAGTCCTCATTTTGAGGGTAGTCATTTGGTTTAAGTTTTTGAAGCCCTATGCTTTCGAAAAAGATCCTCAAAGAATATCAAAAGTTCCCAATATAATATATTTGGACCCTAAAAGTGAAACTTCAATTTAGGAGAATCTAATTGACCTATGAGTCCCTTGGCTTTGTCACTCTTAAATTCTATTTGATTTATTTTTAAACATCAACATGAGTAATTTATTCACCTACCGCTTGCAATAAATACCCCTAATACTAAATTAGTGATGTAATTATAAACACCTAAATTTGTCTATACGTAACTACACTTCACTTTACTATATCCTAGCTATTAAACAAATAATAATATATTAATTCATCTCTTTAAGTTTATCCCTTAGCCTTAATTAGATCAATATACTTTTATTTAATTACATTTAACCCTAGCTCCCAAATCCTCTAACTAAATCAATTAATTAACTGTCTTAGGCTAATTATTCCCCATTACCTTTTCCTCTAATATTTTACTCAATAACCTTAATCTTTTTCTGTTTAATCCAAGCCATTATATCCATCTACATGGATCAAAATCTAAACTTTCCATCACTTGATAAGGTTACATGCCATCCTCATGCTCCCACATTTGTGCACATGCAAAGGTCACTTCATAGCCACATGACCTCGTATATTTGTCCCTTTCATAAGCCACCCTATTCCTTACACATGGTGCACTCAAACATGTGTGAACATACCTATCTCTTACAACTTTATTACTCTTATGACACTTGCTACAAGGTTAAGCCTTTGATCCACGTATTCACTTCCTCAAATCCTAGCCCTCCATTAAGTGAAGCGTCTTTTCCCTTGATTTATCTCTTGGAAAACTGTAAGTTGTAGGCCTCTCATCCCATTTAACTCATTTATCCTTCATAACCATACCATTATGATACCATTTTCTCAATCTGTCATCTCAATTCTACTATTATGTTGCTAGTTTACTAAGCAACCACATTCCACCATCAACACATTACAAAAAGCACATCAAGTGGAGAAATAGGTGCACTTATTTCAGCTCAATCATAAGAGAAAAAAGAGAAACAAGGAATAAGGTTCCATCATTGAATTTGAATATTTATGTTATCTTATCTTTGTTTAATTTATTTGTCTTCATTTTGACATAACCCAATCTTCTAACTCTGTCATTCTTTTTTGAGTTTTTATGAGTTTTCACATCCTAGGTTGTGGTTTAGCACCTATGCTCTTTGTTTTAGAACCTACATTCCGTGATCAACACCTATGCAGTAATCTTGGTGCCTCCACTTTGCTCTATTTTTTAATTATTTTTCCACTATTGATTTTTCACCTCTTCCTTGTAGGTCTTCTCACTTTTTGTTGTCCATTATGCAACAAATTTATCTTCTTTATCATTTTCCATCATCTCTAACTCTTTTTTTTGTAGGAATAATATATTTTTCTCTAGAGCATCATTTCCAATTTGATTCAATGCATACACTGTGAATCGATGATTATGCATTTCAATGTTTTCACAGTTCAACACTGGTAATAGTTTTAGCACTTTCATAATTAGAGCTTCTATTATTTATTTTTTATGTTATGTCTATTTTTTCTATTTTTTTTCTCTTTGCCAATCCACCCTTTTCCTATTTTTATCATTTTCAACATTTATTTTTATTTTTTTATTTGCTTATGGAAAAGACACTAACTCCTATCTTTTGTTTTGTTCAACTTTATAAATGAACACTTCTAACATGTCAATTATTACCTACACATTTTAGGTATAACCATTTATTTTCAATATTTTTTTTGTTTTAGTTATTTCATATTTATTTTATCTTTCATTGTTTCAATTCTTGCACTATTTCATGCTTTCTCGTTGTGTTTTGCACCTCTAGATTTCCCAATTTGTTGGCAACTATTGGTGCTAGAAAATTTTGGTCACTATTTTTTGGATTTTAAAATATTTTATCTAACCCTTTTTACAATATAACCCCATTTGTGTAGCTTAAAAGTATCTACCAAAGAACTCTCTGTAAAATACTAACACATTTGTGGTCGTATCTTTTTTTGTCAAGGGCCTTATTATTTGACTAGTCTTAGTTGCAAAATTGATTTCTAAAGATTAATACATTTAATATTGCACCTTGGAGTGAGAGGTGTGTATGCTCTCCTCTTGCACCTTTGGGTGATCTTGAGGATAAAAAAAATCACTTACTCTCTTTTATTTTTCCTTTTATTCCAAAGAACCCAATATATATACGCTCTCCTCATGTAGTTCATGTAATCTTAGGTGAAAAAAACTACTTGTACTATTCCTTCTAAGGGCCCCCCTACAGAGTATAAAGAGTGTGTGGTGAATCGAAAGAAAACCCCTCTTGGAAGTTGAATTTTATCAATCTTGTCTAAGACCCCAGTAACTTTATACCTTGGGGAAGTGAAGGTGGAGAGTGGGGTAGCCACTACTCTCGTTATTTAGAAATTTCCCCTTTCATTTACAAGTTGTAAATCATATACCCTTAAGGTATTTAGAGGACCCTATTCATCCTATCTTAATATTTTTTGACCATCTTTTTTTTGTGGTGCAAGTGAAGTGGAGATCTCCCTAAATTTATTCACCATGAAATTTTGTATGTTGAAATAGGGCTAACCTTGGGGTAAATTCTTTAGCCACCCTTGATAAGGGATCCCATGCAATGTAACATTGCTTAGCTATCCCTCGCATTGATAGTTGATATTAGTAATTTTTTGGTTATCATATTCTTCAATATAGTTTTGCCTTGATAAATGACCCTAAATTGTTCGATAAGTGGCAACAAATGAACCAATAGTTGGATAGATCACTATTGGGTTAGTTATATTCATCTAAATTTAAGAGGTACAACTCCCTCATATGATGAAATTTGAGTTTTCAAATGGGGATGCTTTTAACTAGAAAAAAAGGAAAGGCAAGAATGCAAATAAATAAAAGAACCTCGATTGAGATAGCTAAATAATGACTCACAAATGGATAATTCAAAAATTTGAGTACACATGCTTGATAAATTATAATTTTAGTATTAAAATAATAACTAGCTCACATACTAATATATCATTTCAAGATTGATTTTGTAAATGAATTCAAATATGAACTAACATGAAAAGACTAAACTGAATTGAATACCATTATTGCACACACATGGAAAATAATTTTACAATCAATATAGGTAGCACACAAACTTCTAAAATCAATTATTTATTTAAAAAAAATTAGAATCCAACAACCTCATAGGCTTTCCCACTCCCATGTCACAAAAATGCCATCCTCCAAAACTGAATAGAACAAAACCGCTTGTCTCCTTGAAAATTTTACAATAAATACTTGCTTCCAAAACAATAATATCCCATTGGAAAAAGATTTGTCAAAACATGCATTATCAAGGAAAATGGTTAGGCCTCCATGAGAAAGAAATCTTAGTTAAAATTTTATTAAAGAAAAAATAAATTATTATAGCCTTGGCTACATTTATCATGCTCAATATGTTGATATTCCTTTCCAATCCCAATTTTCTCCATCTAAATACAAACATACCCATATCCCATCTTCCAAGTCCATTTTGGACCCTTATGTTCCAAAACTTGTTCCTTCCTCTTCCAAAATTATTATAGTCCCTTATGTCTCAAAACCTATTCCTTCCTCTTCCAAATCCATTTTGGGCCCTTATGTCCCAAAATCAAATCCTTCATCCTCCACATCCATTTGGATCCTTACCTACCTCAATCCATTACCACTATCACTCCTACTCAAAATCCCTTCGTCCTATTGATCCATCTCCTAAAATCCACAATCAAGATCAACAAAGACAACATCATTGAATTCCTTCCAACATCCTCCCTCCATCACCCAATCCATAAGATCTCCAAATCATCCATCATTACACACCTATTCCATTTCTATTGGAAGCATTTTGGATGCCGAATCTAAAATTCATAAAGACAAAAATACACATAATATAAGGATCACCATATCCCATCAAAAAGACATTTTAAAGACACAAATAATCCAAGAGGCCACAAAGGCCATTGAAACAAAAAAACTAAAAACCATGTGCATTACTAAGAAATCAAAATAAGCAATGCATCTCAAAGTGCAATCCGAGTTGGCATTGACCTACTCCTTCAAAATTTGACTCTAAGTTCCTAAGTTCTCCAATCCACCATCTAAGAATCTCCCATTTTTCAAATCCATTTTGGGCCCCTATGTCCCAAATAAAAACTCCACTCCTCTATCTAAATCTCAAAATTCAAAATACTTTTCTACTCCACAACACTACCATTCCTCAAGATGTGTGCCAATATTAGTCTTGACAACATTTCCATCCACTAATCCACAAGTCATCCAACATCACATTCATTATCCAAAATTTGTTCCTTTCATCCATTTCTTTGTAGGAATTCTCTTTCCCTTTCCATCTTCCCATTCATATCATCATCGTTGCCATCATCCTACCAATGTCTATGAGCATACCTCCAATTTCCATGGTCCATTGTAGGACCTATTCAAGGGATATCATCCATGAAACTATAAACACTTGAGCCCTTCTTGTATCTTCTATCACCCATCCACTATCTTCCAATTCCACTTATCATATCCTTCTCACCCCTCTTCATCTATGCTATTCCAAAAACCCCCAAAAAATTAAAAATAATTTTTTTTTTTAAGAGAAATTATTCATCCAATGGTGGACCTAACTTCTTGCACTTACCTAATCCTTTATTGTTATGTATAATCAAATAAATTTATATTATAAAATATAAAAACCATAAATCTCTCATTTCAATTTAACACATACTTAATTAAAATTTCATTTAATGTTAAATAGTAATTAAATCAAACTCAACATGTCATATATCTAAGGTGCCACTTAAATAAATATATTTATAAAAATCACATTTGATTTCCCTCTTCACTTAATACTTTTATTAAATTAACCCTAGATTGAATATTCTTGCCATCAAAATATCAATCCTTTAAAATTGTATTGATTGTGATATGGTATTAAATGACTTAATTAAACAATCATGGATAACTCTAAGGTTATTAAGGTTCATATTATAGATTTGTAATACTCATTAGAGTCCATCGTAGATCACTCTGAAGTCATTATAATTCACATTGTAGATAGATATTACTTATTAAACTCAATGATGGATAGTTGCAAATTTGTTATGGTTCTCAATATATATTGATAAATATAAATTATAATGTATGTGTGTGATTTTTACAACTTACAGTCTCATTTTTCTTAAGTCACGCTACTCATCATTTTGACAAGTATCCATCCAATTTCTTAATCTTTGTTACATGAAAATAATAATAAACTAACACAAAGTATGACCTAAACATTGACTTGTGAAACTGCAAACATGGTTATACAACGTCCAAAATTAGATTAATCTCATTGACATAGCCATTATTAACCAGCTCACCAACTTGTGCTCTCCACTGTGCCTTCATTATCCCCATTTGAAGATGTCTTATGATGTGTCATAACATGAATCATATAGTTGGTCAAAATTTAAGTCTATTATGTCACTCCCTCTAATCATGCTCTTACATTTGTCATAGAATCTATTATAAGTAACATCCACATTTTGTTATGCCTTGATGTTATTAGATGTTCTTATATATGCCATAAAATATGTCATAAATTATCCCTACATTTTACAATTCCTTGATGATATTATATGCTCTTTACCATTTCTTTTAAATATATGAAAGAATATTTGACACATGGCCAAAAGTGCCACCTCAAATCTAGACATGCTCTTTCCCATGTGAAAAAAATAATTAAAATGAAACATTGAGATGCAAAGTTGAGATGCCCTTCACAAAATGTTGATCATATTTTAAACTTTTACATAGTTTGATAGTTAATGTAGATTGACTTTCACGTATGAGATACTCAATCTCCATAAAATTGATCTTTTATTAAAGCTTATTTCTTTTTATGTATCTCCACTTTGGCATCTATGTATCTCCCCTTGACCATCAACCTATGCATAAAAGGTTTAATTTTTATTTCTAGGACATGTATCTAAAGGAAACATCCCCAGGTCATTTTGGAACATCAAAAAACATTGTCCAATAATTAGCTTAGCAAATTTACAAATCCATTTCTAGTATTTTACAAGTTCAAATCAATCATTTTATCTACCTCAACATTGACATCAACCATTGTGGCTACTCTTACTTTTTACTATAAACCTAGTGTCAGAAATTGACTAAAGTTCAAGAAAGTCCTAACTTCAATCTTTATATAGTAATCCCTAGAGTGCTCCTTAGCACTACCCCTTGTTTCCTTGATATGTCTTAGATGAATAGGTATTGCATGTACAACAGGTTAAATTTCACTTAGGACAAATGATATGAATCAAATAGGACCACGTTACTAGGAGAAAAAGATTGTTACAACAATTTTGTCCTAGACACTCATAGTCTTAAGTTTCAGCTATCTTTCACTCCCTATTCTATATCTACTCTCAAACCTCAATATTAATCCATTATTGTTAGGTATAATCAAATAAATTTACATTACAAAATCTAGAATCCTCACTCAATTATAAACTCAATGATAATCTGACCGAGGCTCAAGAAAGTCCTAAACTTAAATGTTCATATTGTAATCCCCATAATCCTCCTTAGCAACAGCCTCATTTCCTTTATATATCTTAGATGAATATGCATTGCATGTACCATAGGTTAAATTTCACTTAGGACAAATCATACAAATCGAATAGGATCAGACCACTAGGAGAAGAAGATTGCTATAACAATTTTGTCCTAGATACTTACAGTCTCAGGCTTCAGCAGTCTTTCACTCCCCATTACATAATTTAATCCCAAACCTCAAAATTAATTCATAATTACTAGATACAATCGAATAAATTTACGTTACAAAATCTAGAATCCATATTCAATTACAATCTCATTTAACATTAAATAATCATTTACTCAAATTCAACACCATATATTTAAGGTGCACATTTTAAAAATTCATTTGGTTCCCTTCCTCACATCCTCAGTTGGCCTAGTGGATGAGAACTTGTACTCTTGAAAAAGAGACAATCTTGCTAGAGATAAGGTATGTGCACCTAGTTTGTAGCGTGGTTAGGTTTGTAATCCCATATTAGTATAAGTCATTTTAAACCTATAAACAGACTGCGTGATATCATGGACTATGATGTCCTGGACAATATCAAACCATTCATCATGAACTGTTATTGAATGACTAAAATTGAGCGATCTTTATCAGTCTCAATCATGGGTAGGTTAAGGTCATTATGTTTCGCACTGTAGATTTGTAGTACTTATTAGACTCTATCTTGGATAACACTGAAGTCATTATGATTCACACTGTAGATTGATGGCACTTTAATTAGACTCCATCAT
The DNA here is from genome assembly GCF_030272615.1 of Cryptomeria japonica. Lineage (NCBI taxonomy): Eukaryota > Viridiplantae > Streptophyta > Pinopsida > Cupressales > Cupressaceae > Cryptomeria > Cryptomeria japonica. Next base: position 624,323,334 of record NC_081410.1, read on the forward strand.
GGATAGCTGTAAAGCCGTCATGGTTATATTAATAAATACAAATTATACTTATGCAGGATTTTTATAACCTACAGTCTCATTTGTCCTGACTCACTCTACTTGCCATCTTGATAGCTATCCATCCAATCTCTTAACCTTTGTTACATGGAAATAATACTAAAATATGAGCAAAACATTGACCTGCAACACTGCAAACATGAATCAGAATTGGATTGTGCTGATTGACAAAGCCAGAAGATTGTCTTGAAGCTACATATGCCTTTTCTTTCCTGTCCTATGAAATTTCTACTTTCAACCACGTGAAGTGGGAAGAAAAATATTTGCTAAAAGCAGGCTAATGACAAAGCCAAATTCCTTAAAATTCCATTAAAAAAAGTGCCAAAATATCAATCAGAGCTGGGAAAGACAACCCAAACAAAGAAAGAAGTGACATAAATAGACAGATGTCTGTAAACAATCAATATGGTGGTGCCATCTGCCGACCAGTCGCTGTAGTCAGGATTTGGTAAGATCTAAAGTAGAAAAACCAGAGCATGCCCACTCACTTGCATTCACACATCCTGGAAAAGCAAGCACAATTTTACCATCTACACTGAAATAAACAACTCTGATGATAAGCATAGAAATTTAGTGGGTCAATTATTCTAATTGTTTATTCGCAATTATAGGTATGGCTGGCCAGCTAAAACTGCTTTATTCTTCCCACCACTAATGTTTTTTAACCTATAATGGGGTCCCCTGTTGTTCTCTTGTGACTGCTACATATACTGAGGACTTGTTTACAGATTTCTTTAACTGTGTGTTCATGATATGGGCAGCCTCTGATCTTTCATTTCATAGCTTAGAATTCTCCAAGGATATGGTGTGCAATTGCAGGTGTGTTGGTTGCATCAATGGAGAAGAAGAAGAGGAAGAAGACAGAGCAGGGTTCCCTAAACCTTGATCACCATTGATAGATTTACAATGTAATGGTGATTGGAAGGGAAGATACTTAGGGAACATTAAACCGGCAAGTCAACTTACAACGGCAAGGGAAGGCCCATGCCTTTCTCTCATCTATTTCATTTCATTTCATGTTTTGTTTGCTTCTCTGCCACCTGAGAGTCTTGATTATGTTAAGACCAGTGGCCTTAGATTTACAATAAGTTTTAGGGTTCATGATGTATCCAAAACTATGAATAGTATATGTTTGAAGTGATTTGAGTATTGTGTGGAATCAAATATATTGATATCATTTAGCTGTTTTTGATTATGTAATTTTTTTAACATCAATTGTTTCGGATCACACTCCATGATCTATCATCATAATGTTTTGTTATAAATTTATCTGACTAAACAAATTAGGTTTTAGGTTTTAGGTTTTGAAACAATTGGACAAAAACATATTTGTGAATTACAAGAAAGAAATCCTGGTACTTCTGGAGAATAGTAAATTAGAAATGTTGCAGTTAGCAGTACATATCAGCTTCACAAATGTTACTGTTTTTAAATGGTAGCAGATAAGATTATTGATTTGTCTTGACAGTAGTTTCTTCAGTCCATTTTGTATAAGGAACTCTGAATTGAAGGTTGGTGTCTAATTATTGCATTCATCATTGGAGAATAGTTTGAAGCCTTTTACTTCAATTAGTTCTAAATTTTTAAATTTTGCTAACAACATGTGGTCTAATGTGGTCTAATGAGGAAAAGTTTACATCACCATTGATATATTAATTACAATGTACCAGTAGTTTCGCTGGATATGGCACTGAACTACTTGCTACCATTTTTCCCTAATCAACCAAAGTTGTTTACAGAGTAAGAAAGGAGAATAATGGCCATTTGCAGTCAACAATGGCCTAATGGATTCATCATAGATTCACAACAAAACTGCTTTAACTAAATCACAAACAAATTAATACAAACTATACATTCATTCTTCATTAATAGGTGTGGAATAGTTCACATCAAACTTTAAGGACATTCTTTACATGATACAATGCATCGTCTGGATATAATGAAATGTATTCCTAGTGATATTTCCCTTGCATGTTAAAGGAACCACTTGTAGTGGATGTGAGACACTTGGTTATCTCTCTTGTTTGATAGCAAGCTGAACAATTTGTTCTTGTATGTTGTTAAGCTACTTTTTTAGTTGTTGGTTTGACTTCAAAGCATCTTGCATATGATTAGAAAGAGTTGAGGTCTGGAAAATAATGTTAATGTAAAGCACTTGAATAGATATCTCTAGAGGAGAGCATGACTTATTGAAGACCGCATTACATCTTTCTTTCCAAATGTGATTGACAATTTGTTTTCTAATAATTGTAAGATAACGCTTTCATTAGTATCCATTCCTGGTAAAACAAGTTTCCAACTAAGTGGGCAGCCAAACACAACCGAGAAATCTTTAAAAACTACTTTCTATTGAAGGAAGACAAATTAGCAATCCCGGAAGATGTGCTTAGCATGTTCAGGCAGCCCATAGAATGGGCAAAATAGTGGTTGAACTTGAAGGAATGTCATTTGGCGTCTAACTGGTAGGTTGTGATGCAAAGAGTTTTCAAGCCAAGATTTGAGAGTTGGAATTTCCTTAGATCTTATAAATCTACAATGGCGCTTAATGGTAAGACAAGGAATAAGGGGGAGAGTGGGTAGAAATCACAGCTAGATCTGCTAAAGAGGGAAGAGTAGAAAATGACTATAAGAAAGCGCCAATGGCACTCTTTAAGAAAATTACATTGAATGAAAGTGGAGAGCTTGATGCACAAGCTTGGGGAGATGAGAGATAGCCAAATCAATCCTTGGCAGTTAGATTAAAGTGAGCGAATACATGCTATCAATAATTCTAATCTAAAGCTTTTAAGTAATCCCAAAGATCAGTTAAGTGGCATACACTTTTCGTAAAGGGGCAGTATGCTTGATACTAAAAGGCGTGATCTAGAGGTTTGTTGTCAACATTAATTAACCATTTCATCAAATGAAGGAATCTTGAATTGTGTTGATTGTGTTGATGTGTTTTTTCTAATCAAGAGATTTGGCAACATGCTATCAGGATTTTCACATAATGCAATTATTTCTGGATTAGATTTTGTAGATATTTTTTATCAATGCATTGGACCGCTTTTTATCTCCTTGAGCTCTCAATTATCATTCTGATGATGAATCATGGAGCATGATCCAAAACATTGATAAAAAAAATCTCTCCACAATCTAATCTAGAAACAATTACGTTACTCACTATGGATTGTGGAAATCTGATATCAGGCTTTCCACATATTATTCAAGAGGCAAAAGCTTTAAAGTGGAAGAATAAGTTTAAAGAAGCTTGTATCTTTAATTGATATTGAGGCATTTTCCTTTCACCAAGGTAGAAGGGACCTTGTGATGAATAATGACTTTCCAGGGTTCATACCTTCTAATTGCTTGAATTATCTACTTGAATATCAAACATATAGCTTAAATTTTGTGGTCTATAATGTGTAATTTTACTCTAGAGTTAGGTTAAATACAATGGAATAAAGAGATTCCAAAATCTTATTGTATTATCTCATTCAAACCAAAGAAACTACATGTAATTAACTTATAAAACTCTTCATAACATTTGTTATAGATACTCTACAACATGAAGAGAAATATTTGAGTTACTAAAAGAATTTTATTGATCACTTGAATTAGGCTTGCAAAGGATAAGAATTCATTTTTTATTAGATAAGCAAGGATTTTGAAAGGACCCAAATCTTTGTACAAAGAGAAAGAAAAAACAATAAGTTTGATATGACACCAATCAGCAACAAAAAGAGTAGCTATGACACTACAAAAGGCAGGACATGACAAAACATTACAAGGACCAACCCAAAGTCAGGGTGTCTGAAAAATTTACCACAATTCAAGGATCCTTCTCCCCAAGGCATCTTTGCTTATGATCATTCAAACTACAAGGAGAACCCTCATCCAAACTCGAAACATTAAAAGTTCTGTCAATTGTAGAACATACAATAAGAGATTTCCCCTTATTATCAACCATCTGCACCTCCTCAATAATATAGATCCTTTAGACATCTGTTCCTTTTTCCTCCAAACAGCATGGTTCTTCTTATTCTTCAAATTAGTTGAAATAACATGACCCACTTTAGGACAAGAATGACAAACAGCAAGAAGGTCTTCAGACTCAATCTGCGGCCCCCAATTACTATATCTCGAAGATAAAGTAATTTGAATAGAGAACACCCATTCTTTTCCACAAACACACAAATCGAACAAACAACAAACATAAATTTCACTTTAAGCCTTTTGAAAACCACTTCCACGTGTCTAAAAGAAAACTCCTAAGCCAAACAAAATAGCAAGATATCTCGTGATTATCTTATGATGCATTTGCTTCCATTCAACAAAATTCCAACTGGGGTGAGTAGCCTTCATAAACAGAAACTCAAGTTCTTGTTTTGAAAAATTGGAACTAGAGGTAGAGCAATGAAGAATTGTAATTTCAATGGTGTTGAAAATTCCCTCAAAATTATAAAGGAAGAAAAGATTGTCATTTGCGAAGTGGAAGTTGATGATAAAGAACTTGGGATAATTTCGTTGCTTTGCATGCAGGGGGACATCTTGAACAGTATGTTGCGTCCATTCAAACATTTTCCTAGGCAAGCCAAAAGTTATCAAGATAGTATCTTCCCCAACAAAACCAGTTTGTTCTAATCTAACAATATTTTATATCTGCACAATGTTGGGTGTTTTTCAATCTTGTAAGCAAAATAATTTAAATAAAAAAAGGCTAACACAAGCCATTATCTAGGGAGTCCTCAACAAAGCAGGGAGAATTTCTTGATGCTTACACAAAAATAGCAAAGCATGCTTTAAAGGCTAAAATATAGAAAACAGAGCTGTATTGAATAAAAGGGGGAGTCTAAAGAGAAGCATTTTTAACAAAGGGCCAGTCTAAAGAGAAGCATTTTTAATTCAAACTTCAGAACTGTTTGTAAAACAGCCAAGTTTTAAATACACAAAACAACAGCAATCCTTATTCAGCAGGTCCCCCATTCAAAGCCAAAAACTTCTATTTGAAGGTGTCATTCAATTGTTTGCCCACCTATCTATAAATACTCTTAGAAATACATACATGCTCTGATTCTAAATCCATGATTGGGTTAAAATAATTCCAAAATATAAATATTAAAGTAACAATTGACACTCACTGAATATTGGCTTCTGATGGTATGCACAGTGCCCTCTACATCTGATTGTGCTTAGATTAAAAAGGTGTCATAAAGTAAATGGGACCATACATTCCTTATAAGGACGCACAGAATATGCCAACTTACTGTGAATGGGACCACCCTGTTTACCCTAAAAGTTGATACAAAATATGTTAGAATGATACTAGAAAAGTAGTCTACCCAATTGGGACCTCTCCCTACGGGGCTCAGAAAAAGGAAGAATAGGGAAGTAGCTCACAGTAAAAGGACTCCCTACATGTAGAGAGTAAAGTTTATTCTACCCAATTTGATAAAAATAGATATTCTTTAATATTATCAAGTTAATGGTACATGTAAGTTTTGGCTAATAAAAGTAGGTTAATTAGTTATCAATTGGTGTCAAATTGTTTTGATTTTTTAAGGGTTGAATAATGTCTGGTTAAAAAAAGTATATAAGAGTTATATCAATTACAAAAGTATTTATTGAAAATTGTTCTTTTTGCTATTTGGGATATTTTTGCTATGCTAGGGTTTTGTGGTTTTGCTTGTGTCTATGTTATATTACTTTAAGAAGTTGGAGCCTTCTAGCTTTTCTCTGCATTTATTGTGGCACTCTTTGAATTGCCATGCATTTAGGTGTATATTGCCCCTTTTAAATTGCATTATCCTTTCATAAATCTACAATTGTTGGTCTTAGAGCTAAAGGATCAACAATGACACCCTTGCTAAAGTGATCTAGGAAGTTTTCCTCGAGGGGTTTCACAAGGTATGTCTCTTGAAACACCCTTGGATGTTGTTCTTTTTATTGGGCTATTCTATTGCCATGTCTAAATTCTTGGAAAAAATTGCATTTAGAAGTTCACAATTGAATATATTTCCTTGTCTTGAGCTTTTTAACTTGGAATTGTGTGTTCCATTGCTAAACATAGATCATGAGTTGTTTAATTAAGTCTTAGGCACCTCTAATTCGAATCATGCGTTGTTGCATGCTAAGCATTCATTGTGTGAGTTTAATTACTGTACAAGTGTGTGAAGCTCTTAGCTAGTAGCCATTATGACCCTTTGCTTCCCACTTAGCTATTTGAATTATGAGTCTAAGTCATTTATCTTTAGCAACCTATGTTACCATTTGACCTAGTTTCCTTGACTAAGAAATGGCTACAATGACCACCTCTTGTACTAGGTGTTTGCCCATTGTAAATTAGTTTCCTTACACACCTACGATGATGGATTTGTATTTACTTGGACACGAGTTTGTGGGTCTCACCTTGTTACAAGAGCTAGAAAAGATAAATAAAGAATTGGAACAGGTTGTATGTTTGATCTAAGGGTTGAGTTACCAACTTACCTTTCTAATGTAGAAATTGGTAACCCACCAACAAATTTTTATCGTCTTCCCAATTTCTCCTTAGATTCTCTCAATTGTCCCCTAATCCATAATTTCCAAGCTCTCATTTTATTCCTCTCCAAGTCCATATTAGTTTTCTCAATCATTTTTCATTTGACCCGTGCTTTCTATCTACCACCATTTATTTTTCCTTTAAAACTAGTTCAATTAATTTTCTTTTCTTTCTTAATGTATTTTCAAAAACCACCAATTTCTCCTTATTATAGTGTTTTCTACTACTTTAATCAAACATCTTTCTACACATACCATTTTTATTTTATCTTGTTAAAGGTCTTTTTGATGAACTTTGCTCTTTTGGGAGGTTTATGATAAATTCATGGTCCAAATTCAGTAGCAAAGGAATAGCAATGTTTTGAAAAATATGTAGAAAAATATTTTGCAAAATAAATTTTTAGAGATTTATTGTTAAATTGCAAATTTTCAACATAGATGACTAGCAAGGGTTTCCCTTGGTAGAAAATTAAAAATTATGCTTCTACACAGATCATAAGACTCTTTGTAGTGTATGTAAAATTCTTAACTCTGTATGTGTGTGTGAGAGAGAGAGATTTAGCTTACCATGACATTAAAGAATTATGTTTTAATAATGTACACAAAATCTAAACATATATATTTATTTTATTTATTATAATAAATAACATAAAAAACTGGCTATATGAAAAAAAAATGGTATGTGAGATTAATGGGGCAAAATAAATTCTTACTATTATATAATATTATACTATATTATAAAGTTTAGTAAACTATTGTACTATAACTACTCAAACAAAAATTATGTTTTCATTAAAATAATGGTGTTTATATGTTGTAATTATAGATATTACTAGCATAACTATCTACTCTTCTAAGCATCGATTCCACTTAAATCACAAAATGAGAGAAAAATAGACTTTTAGGTAGATTATTCTAAAGATAGATACACTAGTGATATCCAAATTAATATTAGTTTGTTGATAACCATATGCCATGCAAATATTTCCAATTTTTCAATCTTAGGCCCCTAATTTGTTTAAATAGATACTTCAATCTTGAGTTGCCACCTATCCAACTAAGCAAAACAAACCCTCTTTCTAGGTACACAAAAGAGAGACATTCACAATATTGAAGTAATTACGCCTACATCCATGTCTAAGATCACCAAGATATCTTGGCCTCTAGAAACCTATATATATTCTCTCATTAGAGAAATTCTCCATAGAAGAGCTTTGAGCTCAGACATCTTAATATGTGTGGATTAGCTTTAAAATAGCATTACAATTCTAAAGTTCAATGCATTTTTTTTTATCTCCATCTGGGCCCACAAAATGGGTTTGAATCGATTACATGGAATAACAAATTTCTCTATACCTTCAAAATACATTTGGCATTGTTTTTCAAATGATCATTCAAATTTCTCAATAACTTCAAGATATATTTAGCATTCTTTTTCAATTGATCATTTATTTGCAGGATACATTTCTTCTACAAGTATTGCTATTTTGTTTGAGAAACCTCTAAGAGTAGGTAAATTTTAGGGGACTAATTGAAGTTTTGAATTTAATAATGAGCACAATATAAATTTTGGAAAAGAGATTGTAAATATAAATGCCAATTAAGACTTGAGCGTATAAACTGAGAGTATAAACATAATTTCACCTATGCAGGTATTTAGGCTATTGTGCATGGCGAGGTTTTTTTGATTATTCCAAGAATGGTTCACCCGAGATGATTGCTTCCCTCAAGAAAGTTTACCTTGAGCTTGACAAGTGTTTGTACTTTGATCTTGCCAAAGGAAGTCATAATGTTCTTTATAAGTTGCATGGTAAAAGACTTAATTGGCTTTGGTATGTCAATTAGCCTGAACCTCATATGAAGGTATTTATGTGCCTTTTCAAGCCTTTAACAAACATTTATGTAGTTTTCTATTTTCCAATGATCATTTCTATAATCATTTATCTATTCACTCTCTTTTGAATGATCTTACATGACTTATGTCAAGATAATTTTATGTATCTTATTAAAGGAGTTGACTGTTAGGATTCTCAAAGATACTAAGAGGTTGGGGGTGAATTAGTATCTAAACGATTGTAGAGTTTACTTGATTTAAAACATGTAAGGCATATCAATACTGTATACCGGTAAGCCAAAAATAATGCAGTAAACAAAGATAACAATAACCACATGAAAAACATACCATAACATAATAGTTTAACGAGGAAACCCGATGTGGGAAAAAGGTGGTGGGGCTAAGTTGTTTGTTATCTTTATACTGGGAGGTCCTCCAACCTTGCCTTTTCCTTTGTCCCTATCCTTTTGATATACTTTGAAGGTTTTAGGTTTTTGATACTCTTCCTATTTTTCTTTTTCTACCAAGAATATATCCCATGCATTTGTTGTTTCCTCTACTATCTGATTTACTCTCCCTACCATTAGTGCTACATGCTGGTGAGCAGTTGAAAATACTGACCGGTTAGCCTTAGAGATCAATTGATCTATCTCGTCAGGTGAGTTAACAGGATGTACAACAAGTAATTTTTCAATTTTTATTTTCTTATCTAGATCAATAACAACTACTCTTCTAGCTTCTAGTCTGTTGAATAGATCTGTCAGTATTTAATCAACAACTTGCATAAAAAATTCTTGAAAATATCTAAGTGCAATATTACACTTTTCTCTACTTTCTCCTTGTCATCAGCGGATAGTGTGTTATACAGTTTGCTGATATTCTTCAATTTGCCATCCTCAGTAATTTCATCCAGTAATTTATCAATAGGAGCTCTAGCTTGTTTTGACTTCTTCTTAGGAGTCAACTTCTTTTTCTTTGGAGTTAATTTCTTTGCTGGGGGCCTTACTACCTGTTGCTTATGTCTTTTTGGTGTAGGAGAAGGTGCCGGTGAAGGTTTTCTCTTCCTCTCAACTCTCTTGAATATTGTTGGTATGTCACTTTCTGAAGAAGTTCCAATCGGTGAAAGGCGAGTTTCCGGTTGGATTGCTTCTAATTCACCTTTAGTTATACCGGTTTGCTTTAGCACATCTTCTTTGATTGCTTTTGCCTTCTGGGTTCCTTTTCTAACAGTTGCCTCAACCTTTTTGACTCTTTTCTTTGATTGAATTTGACTCACTATAGTTTTAGCATTACCAAATACTTCTTCTTCAGGTTCCTTAGGAGCTTCTAGGAGGGATTTTGCATAGGTTTCTATTATATTGCCATCAATCTCATACTCCATTTCAGTGACCCAGATGGTTCTAGGAACAACTGCCTCCATCCAAATTTCGTCTTTCTTTATTACAAAACAGATTTCCTTTTGGTGCTTATCCACAATAGCTTGTGATAACCTTACTCTTGTTTTCATTCAAGCTTTCAATGCCTGTAATACTCATTTAAGTTCTTTTCCTTGTTTTCTCCCATGTTGTTCAAGAATACTGATAGTTGTTTTCCTATCGGTATATCATATCCAAAATCTTTGGTGCGAATACCGGGTACTTGTTTGGTTATATATAGCATTAGACAAACAAGTAGGTTTCCAAACCTGAATGTTCCTTTCTTGTTGTTCTTTATCTTTCCCAAATTATCAATCAATTCATCTTTAAGCCATTCACATATGTATATCCTTGCATTATTATTTACCATATCATAGGCACTTTTTATGCATAGGCTAGAAACTGAGTTTAACCTATTTGCATGTGTAGACTTGTAACCTAAGATCATACTAATAAATTTGACATTGATATTCGTTACGTCATTTACCATTAGTGATCTCTTGTCAGATGTTGCACCGGTTAGTTTTGTCACTAAGTCATTTGAGACCTTCTTAGTTTTGTCAGGTCTGTTGCCGGTGGAGGGTAACCCTGTCACAACCTTTACTGCTTCTTTAGTAATCTTGTGAATAGAGTCGAACCAAAATAATTCGCCATGAACCCTGCTTAGCACAATTCTTACGATATCCCTGGGGAAATTTGTGATACCAAGAATTTCTGTAAAACCTAGGGTTTCTATTATCTTGTGTTCAGTTTTGACATTTCCAGATTCATCACAAATTACTGATTTATACATGTTTTTGATTTCATCATCGCCCAATTCCTCTATATGACAATGTATATACATTCTAGGGTCTTCAGCATAAACTACCCCTTTAGGTATTTGAGAGAATTCACCTAAACTATCATCTTTCTTTGCAATTTCGGGAACTAGCTGGAATATGGGTCTAGGGCATTTAATAACTTCAACAACAGTAGGGTTTGCAATATATTCAGGACTAGATGATGATGCCATAGCTATAAACACCTTAATCTGCCTTAGGGATGAGAGATTTGATAGATTGCTTCTCTTCTTTGCTTGGAATGCCTTTGCTCGGGATTTTCGCGCTCTCGAAGATTTGAATGCTTGGTGAAATGAAAATGGAGCCAAAATACTTGTTTTATAATGTTATTTTCTTCACCTGCCTCATTTAATGCTTGTCGGTTAAGTCACAACTTAACTTGTCTGTCGGTAAAGAAGTAATCTCAACTTCTCACCATCAACCGAGGGAATAATAGCATGTTTTACATTCAGTTGCTAAACCCTCACAAGGATTTTCCTTCAATTAGATGAAAAGTCTCCTGTCGGTGGAGTGTTACTCTGTTCTACCAGTGGAGGAGTATTCCCATCAACATTTTGTTCTGATTTTCTGATCCATTGTTTTGAGAATTCTTGCTTTACCTCTTCAACCTTTTCTTTACCTTTCAAACTAGGACCTTTGTTATTTGCTGGTGATGACTTGCTTCTACAAAATTTAGCAACGTGTCCAATCTTGTTACATGCATAACAAGTGACATTGTTTTTCTGAATTGCTTTCCCATATCCTATGTCGGTTTGTGTTCTGCATTGATTAGATTAGTGTCCAAATCTTCCACAAACATAACATCTTACATTCATTCTGCAATTCTCTGAATTATGACCAACTTTGTTGCATTTAGAACATTGACTGGTGGGTTTATTGATGTTCTGATAATTTCTAGATCTACATTGATTTGCTCTATGACCATATTTGTTACAGATAAAGCATTTGCCATTAAATTTATAAGCAGTAGGTTGTCTTACCAGTTTGCTATGATCATGTGTGTTTGCAGTACCGGAGCTTTCACCAGCTTCAAAGCCAAGGCCATTAGTGTCACCATTAGGTTTCTGGTTCTTCAACATGTCACCAAGTTCTTCTAAGCTTTTCTTGAATGTTTCTTTGTGCTGGTTTGTAGTATCTAGTTCTCTTTCCAAGATTTCTTTCTATCTCATAAGTTCATTTGAGTCATTCTGTGTATGCATTAGATCTATCTTCAACATATCATTTTCATAACTAAGTCTTGTGTTTTCATTTGCAACATCATTCAGTCTTCTAGTCATATCTTCTTCATTTTTCTTCCTATCTTCAATTTCTTTGCAAAATCTCATAATCATATCCTGCATCTCATTCTGTGTTGTACTTATTTTTTGTTTTAGTTTGTTTACCAGATCATTAAGAGTTTCCTTTTCATCTCCTTCTTTCTGCATCTTCTCACAAAGTTCTCTTCTTTTATTCTTTGCTATAGTGTAATTCTCTTGAAGTGCTTGAATGATATCCTAAGCAACTTTTAGATCATCTTCAAGTTTGATATTTTTCAATTTTTCTGCATCATAGTCTGAAAGAGTTGTTTTCAATTGTTTTCCATCTCTACCGGTTGCAAGATCTTCCTCAAGCTGTTAGGCTTCAGAAAATAGAGGACCAGGCTCTGATACCAATTGTTAGGATTCTTAAAGACACTGAGAGGGGGGGTGAATCAGTATCTAACTAGTTGTAGAGTTTACTTGATTTAAAACATGTAAGGCATATCAATACTGTATACCGGTAAGCCAAAAATAATGCAGTAAACAAAGATAACAATAACCACATGAAAAACATACCATAACACAATAGTTTAATAAGGAAACCTAGTGTGCGAAAAACCTCTGTGGGATTTGTGACCCACAATATTCGCTTACTGGCCAATAAGGGAATATTACTGCTACAATAGGGGCCTACACATGCAGGAAGGCCAAGTGCCTAGATCTCACTACTCAAATACAAAATAAGAAGTCACACTGAGTTACAAAATGGATTATACAAATCCAATGTCTTGTACTGCTTCAAAATAGTGTCTGTTATGCCAGATCCAGTACTGGTTTTAGCTCTACTGCATACATAAACCCTTAACCTATAATTCACATATTAGATCTGCTTTATTTCGCCTATCTTCTTATTACAAAATATTCTACAATGATCTCATACATATATGAGTCATATTACAACTCGCCATGTCGGCTTACAATAATTTTACAATTAATTACAAAATATATTATAAACAAAATTCATGTCGGCCAAGGTGCCGGTATCCTTCCTTTGTCTGTCGGTGTTCTGTGTGTCGGTGTAGAGTCTGTCGTTGCCGGTGCCGGTATATTGTCTTGCCAGTATCATATGATTACAAGGTTGTCGTCAATGACAAAACCTTCAATCACCTACAATTTCTCATTGGAGTATGCATTTGCCAACATTGACAATATCTCATCTTTTAAATTACATATCAATTATGAAGTATTAGAAATTGATAATATTTGTTTTCATGACATATCAATTACAAATATTTTCATTTGAGCATCAATATGAGATCAATACAAGTTTTTTTGTGAGCAAACACACTAAAAATCATCTATAGAACAAATTTCATAATACTTTTGCTTTGTTCTACAAAGAAACTTATGGGCTACAATTTTATCTTTCTTTCTCAAATAAACTCATTAACTACAAAAGTAGACAAGAGTACCATTGAAAAGATGCATGAAGAAGCCAGTGAGACATGGAGGCTAGAGTTATCTGCTCTTATGAAGGCAACTGCAAAACCATGTTAAGTTTTGGATCAGATTTATATGAATAGGTATTTTTTAAATTTTTTAAGTATTGAACATAATAGACTTCAATTTCAGTCTGATTTATGTTCATTGCTGAGTATATATATATATATATATATATATATATATATATATATATATATATATATATATATATATATATATATATATATCAGAATTCAGTTTACACTTTCAATATATATAGTTTCAAATTACAGTAAATATATATATATATATATATATATATATATATGTATGTATGTATGTATGTATGTATGTATGTATGTATGTATGTATATGTATATGTATATACTGTAGACACATAAATTTGTCCACTTAATTAAATGAATATTTAGTATTTATTTGATTATTTAACCATCAATCAATAATTAATTAAATTTAATTAATTCGTCTTAACCCTCTTCTCTTATTAATTAAATAAATTATTCAACTTATTTGATTTAATTCACTTAACCAAATTCAGACCATTAATTAAATAAATAAATCATATTTGTTTAATTAAATCTTCTCTCACATTTAAATAAATTAATATTTATATTTATTTAAATCCCCCAAAATCTCATTTCTCACATTTAAATAAATTAACATTTATTTAAATCACCTTTATCCTCCACCCACTTGTATTTTCCTACAAATGCAAGTTGCACAACTATTTTAAATAAATAAATTATTTATTTAAAATCCTATTTATCCTCACCCACTTGAAACCTTTAATGGCTTCCCTTAAAGTCTTCAAACTTAATGGCTTCTTTCTAGAGTCTTCTCAAGCCTTTAATGGTTTTCCTTAAAGTCTTCAAACTTAATGGCTTCCTTCTAGATTCTTCTGAAGCCTTTAATGGTTTCCCTTAAAGTCTTCAAGCTTAATGGCTTCTTTCTAGAGTCTTCTTAAGCCTTTAATAGTTTCCCTCAAAGTCTTCAAGCATTTAATGGTTTATCTTCCTTTTTTCTCATGTAAATAAATTAAGATTTATTTAAATAAAATCCAAAATTCACATTCACATTTAAATAAATTAATATTTATTTAAATATCCATCTAAATGTAAATTAAATCATTTAATTGAAATAAATGATTTTATTTTAATTGAAAATCTCAAAATCACCCCCCCACTTGCATTCTCCTATAAAATCCACTTGCATGCCTAAATCCCTTCTAGATTGTTCTAACTCCTTCTAATTAACCTAATCCTATCCTAATCATTGTCACATTCCTAAATAAAAGGAAGTCACTTCTCAAATACCTCTAAAGTCTTCAATAACCATTAAAGACTTTATTTCTTCAAATGGTTAACCTCTAAAGTCTTCCAAACCATTAAAGTCTCTTACATAACCATTTATGGTTCACTCACCTTTTACCTTTGGCTAGAGACTTTCTCTAACTTAACTATCCTTTTGACTCATGGGTCTCTTCAAAGCATTTATTTCTTTGACTAAGGTAACCATTTAACCCTTGCACATTCATTTATATCTTGGATTAAAAGAATATCAATCAACCTAACCCTAACCCAACCCTCGAGGGTAACCATCATGTCCCCTCAAGCATTTAATGTTCCTTATCTCTCCTCTCAAGCCTCCTCATGGTGACACTTGTCAACATGGGATTGGGTTGAAAGTCTCACATGGATTGAGTATCTTTCAATCCTAACCCTTGTTAAGATTGTTCAATCTTAACCTTTCATTTCCCCATTTCTTCTATAAATAGAACCCTTCTCCTCAAGCAAAGAAAGAAGCATTAAAGTATTGTTGTTATACTAGTATTAGCATAGAGCTTTTTCATAGCATGACTATCTACACTTGCATAGCATTTGTTTATCATATTCAACCATCTTGAATCTCCATATGGCATCCATGGCTAGCACTAAAAGCTGAGAGCTACACTCATTTGGGACTTGGAGAGGGGAGAAACAAGGGAGGAGCATCAAAAGGCATCATGGAAGCATCTTAGGGAGGCTCTTCTCCTTTCTTTTGTTTTGTTAAATTTCTTTCATGCTTTTTGAAATCTCTTTAGATATGTTTGGAATGGTTTTTAGTTCTTTGTTTTGGTTTTATGGTTGAATCTAACTTATTAACATTGAACTTTGTTGTTGCCTTGTCCCCATTTCCATGACATCATTTGGTGAACCCGACGTGAATCCAAGAGCAACCATTTTGAAAACTACTAATTTTTTCATGATTTATTTGACACACAGGTCACACTTTAACGCTTTCGTTCATGCTCTAGCGCCTTCAAAAGTTGGTACTTTAGCACTATTGTTCCTAATAATAGCACTATTGTCTCTCAGCTAGCGCTATTGACAGTCTTTAAGCGCTATCATTCTTAGTTTTAGCGCTTTCGGCTCTCTGTTTGACAAGATTAATTCTATCTAATAGAGTTCTTTTAGCGCTATTGGTTTTTCTTTTAGCACGTTTACGTTTCTTTTAGCACTTTCGTGTGTTATTTAGTGCTTTCATGTTAAATAGCTTTTCTATTTTCACATAGAGTAGCGCTATTGTAACAGAGAGTTGTAGGAAAAATACCTTGTAACCAAAAAAATTAGGCTTGTAGAAGCCCACCAAATATGCGGATTTTACTAACTTATCTTTTGTGCAGGTTTGGACTAACCCCATTTTTTGTAGGATTTTAGAAATTAAGCTTAGGAAGTCAATTAATTTATGTTGCTAACTTTGTCTTTTAAGTTAGGATAAATAAATTCACTTTCTTTTCTTAAAGTTAAAATCAACTTCAAACTTCATTTTTGGTGCTTAAAATCAACAAGACAAGCTTTTATTTTCTTGCAAGTTAGGAAACAAAACTTCATTTTGGTGCTTAAAATCAACTTCAAACTTTTTTTTTGGTGCTTAAAAATCAACAAACCAAATTTTATTTTCTTGCATCAACTTAAAGAAATTCACAATCAACACTTTGTTTTGGGCAAACTAAAAAGAACGAGCCATTTTTCCTTCAAGTTCAAATACAATTTTACTTCAAGAAAAACGTGCTCTTAATTCAGTTGACCAGGATTTCAAAGTTCCTAGTTTACAAAACATTTTGCCTTTGAAGTTAAAAAAAACACCATGATTGTTGGAGCAACATCTCCAAATAGTTAGATCACATTGCAATGAAAATCAGTTAAAAAGAACAATTGTTTTTGGTGATTGGCACACTTGTGCAAAGTTTGTCGAGTGGTCCTACTTCTAACACACACTATTCTCTCCCTTGGCTTTCGTGGTCCTAGGTTCAAGAGAAAAGTGTTAGTAACACTCAAAGTTTATCTTTTTAAGAGAGGTCTGCTAAGAGACACATCATTCTTGGGAACGACCTCGCACGATAAATCCTTCGAGCTACTATAGAAATCAAGTGTGAGCGAAAGTTGTAGCCTTGGGTATAGCTATTCCTACAATGTAACTTGCTGAAAAGACAAATGGGCCCCACCATAAGTTACAAGGCTCTTAAGTGAGTCACTGCAAAATGAACTTATGTCCAAAAACATCTAAAATTACTAGACACCTTTTTATGTAGAAACCCACCCGTTCTATTGATTGAGAATATTTGTGATAAATTCAGTGCAAGAGCATAGATGGTTTTTCTCCCAAGATACTCACCATACATATTTCCTTGAGTAGAAACATATCTTTTTGAAAGGCTACTTGCAGCTTGATAAAAGTGGTGACTCCCTCATCATAGGGATCATCTATTTGTTATGCTCGCGCAAGACTTAGTATATCACGTCCTTACCTACCACGACGGGATTCATAAGGTATGTAGTACCAAAGTTGAAGAAATATCAAGATGTGGGCTGAAATTATCGCAACTGGCCATTTGACCTTTCGGATAAAGTGTATTTGAAGTGTCTTCGTTTTGTGTCAAGATCAGTGATAAACTGAGCCGACTTCAGGCTTTTTTGGAAAAACATACACAAAAAATTTGGAAAAAGGGTCAAAAAGTTCAAAGATTGGGTTGATTTAGACCCACACTTATTTGTGCCTTTTGAGGCAACATTATTGTGTTTGCGTGCTTGCTCTATTTTCTTGTCAAAGAAAATCAAAACCAATTCAAAAACAAGTATTCATCCAACACAAAATTTTCAAAAACCAACATTTGGCAAAAATCAAAACAAATTGCAAAAATCAAAGTATCAAACTATATGACCATCCTTCACATTTTGAAAAAGAAGAATCTTCATCAACATATCAATTTGAAGAAAAGACCATTGAGCTCAAAGGCTTTCATCAAAAGAAGGAATTCTTTTTTATCCCAATAGACAAATCTTTGTCTCACATAGAACCTTCTTACGTCACATGCGTCTATATCTTCAAGGAAAATCCAATGAGGTTGATCAAGAGTCTTTAAACCGTAGAGCTTTTACTCAATATAGAGCTTTGAGTTATCATAAAAACAAGGGAGGCAAAATCAATCCTGCCTTCTTTCCAGATGTCTGCATCACATATAACATAGTTTGGGAAGAACCACCAACCCCCAAAAGAGAAGATGAAGAATTTATCCCATTTGTAACACAGAGTTTTTATTGAAGTTAACATTTCATCCATCCTCACATTCATACATCATCAATCTATTTCAACTCTCAAAACATAAAGAGGTCTTTGTCCTAAAGTTCTTTTTCATAATTGCTTGAATCAAAACAACACATCACTCTTTAGAGTGTCTCTACATCTAGGATAAACTCATCCTAAGAGGCATTTCTATACGGGTTAAAACTACTCTATGAGTGCATCCTCTTATTACTAGGTAGTTGGGTCTGTAACACATCTTAGGCCTCTCTATACCTTATCATATCAAACATTGTAAACACAACAAGCAATTCATAGAAGGATCGTGGTAACATCAAACCTTTAGTGCTAGAGATCCATATGCAAAACACTTCACCAAACATTTATCTCTCATTCCATCACCAACTTGTAATCATTTTCACCAAACTTCAACAAATTTTTTTAAACAAAATGGCTTAAACCATATCAATGTCTAGACAACTAGAGATCAAGGAGAAAGAGGAGGAAAATCTCAATGAATTCCAAGAAGCCCTGGAAGGAAACACAAATGATGAAAATCCTAGTACTCCCACTCCTGAAGCAATAGAAAGAGCACAACACAACCCTCTCTTCAATCGACTTTTCAATGAAATTCTCAAAAACAACGTTGATGCTCATTTTTGAGACTCGCTCAAGAAGGAGCCAAACTACCCTCTAATTTTGATACTGTAAATTACGGCAAGCATCAAAACACCATAGTTGTAATGAGGGTGGAAGAGGTCAAGATAACTTTAGATATGACCTTCATCAAGGAAATCCCCCACCTCCTCCTCCTCCTAGTGACATTGACATGTTGAGGCAACAAGTTGAGAATTAAGCCCAACAACTCCATAGTGGTGTGAAAACTACCCAGTTTTCACTTAATGATATTTGTCCCTATCCCTTTGATAGGAATCTACATATGCCACCTTTTCCACAAAGGGTTTGAAACACCTAACTTTGAAAAGTATCGAGGAAAAGGAGACCCTCGAGATCATGTTAGGGAATTTCATTCATCTTGGCTAGAAGTGGCATATGAGGACACATATCTAATGCGCCTCTTTCCTCAGAGTTTGGGAGGGACAACCACACAATGGTTTTCTCGACTAACAGGTGGCATTAGGACATTCAAAGAACTGGTCCAAAAGTTCATTGCACATTATTCACATAACATTGAACGCGATGTCACCATGGCAGATCTATGTAACACCAAGCAAAAATCAAGGGAGCTATTTTCAGCTTTCCTGCAATGATGGCGACAAATGTCTAGCAGACGTTCTCTTCAGCTACCTAAATGAGAGCTAGTGGAAATATTTATTTCCAACTTGAACGAAGAAATGGAATTCTATCTAGACATGAAAGGCACAGAGTCCTTTAATGACATGATCACCTAGGGATTAAAATGTGAATGAGCCCTTATAAAAAAGGGACTTATCAAGATATACAATGAACCAAAAGATGGCCCTTGCTCACATTTTAATAGTGATAAACCCAACTTTTGGAATAAAAATAAAAATATCGTCAATGACGGGGTTGCAGATGCAAGGACTATCAAGTGTGCACAACCTATGGTCAGATTTGTTGGGCAAAACCCCCCTCCTAAGAACAACACGGTTGCTCCCCCGCCAAATCAAGGACACAATGTACCACAAGAGGAACCGAGACAACGCCAACAAAATTATAAACCAAAATGTACATACACTCCCTTAGGAGAACCTATTGAAACAATGTTACGTCAGTTGGTTTCTTCAAATTTGGTGACCTTACCAAAGACATCTAATTACGAACCTCAGGTCAAACCTCCATGGTGGAGGGATAATGAACATTGCGAATTCCATCAAGGGAAAGGGCATAAAACAACTAACTCTCATAGATTGAAAGATCTTGTTCGGGATCTTATAGACTAAGGAGAGATTAAAATTGAAGGACATGACCCAAAAACCACAAATAATGATCATCTTATGTTTAAGAATCCGCTTCCATCACAAGATCAAAGGGGTCCTTCCACTTTAGGATGAAACACATATACCAATGATTATATGCGAGCCACCTATAGTTACACTGTGAATCACCTATATGATGCCAATGAACAAATTGCAACCATTACCATCAAAGATCCTAGCTCTACCTACAATGTTGTTACGCGTCATAGCAAGATCACCATTAAAGCAACTCCACAAGGCACAACATCCATCCCAAAGAAGTATAACCTTGTGGAGCAGTTAGATAAGACTCCCGCACTTATATCCATCTTAGAGCTTTTGCGCCTATCCCCATCTCATAAAAAAACCTTGGATCAAGCTCTCCAAGATGCATCAGTCCCTGCCAATCTAAATACAAATCAATTTCAAGCTATGGTTGGTAATCTGAGGTCATCATCATGTCTTACTTTCTCTGAAAGTGACAATACATCCTTCCAACAACCTCATAACTCCTCACTCCATATTGAAGGATTTATCAACCAACACAGAATCAAGTGAGTCTTGATCGACAATGGAGTAGGCCTAAATATCTGTACATTACAATTGGTCCCAACATTGGGATATGCAATTGAATTAGTGGACCCCCACAAAAAGATAACCATAAAAGCCTATGATGATGCGGAGCGTTCTTCAAAAGGAGAAGTTGTGTTACCAATCCAAGTGGGCCCAGTGCTGAAGCACATCATATGTCAAGTTTTGGACCTTTCGCTGTCGTATAATTTATTGTTAGGAAGGCCTTGGATACATGCCATGCAAGCCATTCCATCCACCTATCACCAGTGTATCAAATTCCCTCATAACGGTGTAGAAATTACAATCCTTGGTGATGCAAATCTATTTGCATATTGTAACAATATCAACCATCAGCCGAAGATTACCGTTCCCAACAACAGAGAAGCTATCCCATCCACATCATATGTAAGTCCAACCTCTCTTTCCAATTCAAACACCACTATACCAAAGCAAGAGAAGCTAAAGATAAAAATGGCAGAGGAAGGTCCTGGGGAGTACAATCTAAGCCAATTCTTTTGTGTTGGGCAACTACCAACTTCCCCTAGAACTCATGGTAAGCCTCAAAGGTTACTTCAAACACCACTGGTCAAGCTAGCATGCACTTTGGCGCCTTTTATCCTTGGAAAGAGTCAAGAAGAAGAGACTAGAGATGAGGACTTAGCAGAATGGATCTATAAAGATCCTATCACCACACTAATACATTTGGGGTCAAATTCCGACGAACAAGGAGCATTGTGTGAAAATTTGATTTTTTTTAAAAACAATGCCTGTGTTCGTCAGAATTCTGATGACATCGAGCATTTTATTAAAAAAAAAAAACACAACGCATTTTCATTTTGAAAGCAATTCGAAGCAAGCGGCGATCGTCTTGCCTCCCTGCCCCCCCCCCCTTGCGGAGCGATCTCTGCACAAGCAAGGTAAGGGCAACTAATTTTTTTCCGCAATCATATTGAGACTGGTTTTTTTTTGCGAATTAATCACATGCCATGTGTATGCTACCCCATTTTGCGATTTTTGTTATTGGAGCATTTGCAACTAATTTCTGACAAAAAACCCTCGTCGATTATGCTTTGATGGATGTCCATACCTTGTTCCAAAGCTCCTATTTTGGCACACGCAGGGAGGATGCTGGCAAACTTTGCAGAGAAACTTTATTAATAAAATACAACAGTTGTGGATCATGAAACCCTTGACCCAATAGACACTACACATGCAAAGCTCGAAATGAGTTAATAAAATGTTTTTGAACCAAATGCTTAACAATATTTAGACACGACAGTAACAAGGATTTTTACAAAAACAACCCTTAATCATACAATAAATATACATACCGGTTTGTATATTTATTAGACACGGGCTACCGGTTACATAGTTGAAAATATAACAATCAATGGGAAACAGGGTAACAAACTTTTACTTTTCAAACCTTGAAACAAAATGAGAGTAATGAAAAGATACACATAAATATCCATTGTAATTGAAACCAATGCCTTTCATTCACTATTCAACGAGTCATCGACTTCCTTACCAAACTAGCATGGAATGTCCAAATTTCTTCCTCATCCAAGAAGCAAGAACCCTAACTATCGTGTGTGTCATAGCCACAGCTCGAGATATTGTAAATGAATTTCGATGGGATCATAATGTTTAGCTTACCTTCCAACAATGGTTGCTTCAAATGATATACCTCCACCAAAGGGGAGAATGAGCTCCAACGTTTCAAATTGACAGTAGCAATAGGAAAGGAAAGGGAGCAAGAATGAATAGTCAACCCAAAAAAGAGATTTTTAGGAAATGGATACCATTGATGACATAGATATATTGGCAATGAATCTCTCCACACCCTTAGGACAGTTTTACAAAGGTGAGGGTGGAAAACAACCAACCAAGGAAAAAAGAAATCCATCACTCTAAAATCAAAGACTATACCCCATCTTGAAATGTGTGACTATTTAGTAATCCTAGAAAAATTGTAAAGGGGGTAAGTCTTGATAATAACTTTTGGTACAGGTGGTGAAAGAGCCCTAGAATATTTGAATGAGCACAATTGGGGATTCGAAACTGGATCAAGACAAACTATTATTTCTTCAATAGAAAATTCACATGCATTTGAGAAATGCCTAGAAATTTTGTGTCTGGATGATACCTCCTCTCGTTTGTTTATCACAATATGTTGAGACCACAAACCATGTATACATTGGATCTTCAAAGCTGAAGGGACAAATTTGGTAACATCAAATAATATGGATAACTTAACTTAACTGAGAATGTTGCATTATCAACAATAAAAATCCCGATCTGGTTTATAGATGCAATTTTGTGGTTGAAATTTGGGTCTCAGGGCCAACAATGAGATAAACATGACTGTATTTCATGAGGATTTGAACTCAAAGCATTGGCACTATCACTTATGGCTATATTAGCTTTTTAAGACACTTTCATAGTGTACTTCACCTACCCTAATAATGGACTATCATGAGATTCTTAAGAATGGAAATACTCCAAACATTCATGCCCTCTATGTTGTCATTGCGGTTTTCAATCATTGCGACTACATGCTTTTCAAGGACCAAGTAGTGTTCTTTTTTCATTGTTCTACTGTGCTTCTCAAGTTACACCAACATAGTTTTATTTAATGGCTTTGTTTTGATAGTGATTCTTGGCACATTCAATGCATTTTCATCTATCACTACTATTTATTGTCCTTTTTACCTTTATTGAGGTTGTTCTCATACATGTCATTCACTTTGTCTATGAGTATATCTCAACCATTTCACTGTTGTAAGTAGAAATAAAAGATTAGTCTCATCTCTTTTACTATTTTAGACCTTCATAGTAATCTTTGCAATATATCATTTCCTTCCAATTATATAGAATAATGATTTTCTTTTTATGGAATGTGATGAAGGCTTGAGTGTGTCTTCTTGAACAAAAAGAGGGCTTAGAGAAAGTAGATTCACATAAGGATAGGTGGATTTTCCTAAAGATGAAGGGATAAGACTTAACAAAAAGAGGACTTAGGATGATGACAAGGAGGATTCATTTAAGGATATGGCATATTCACCTAAGGGATAGTGTATTCTCCCAAGAATATGGAAAAATTATTGATTGGTGGAATGACATACTAGATCAAGGAATGATACAAGGGTAGATTCACCTAAATATAGGTTAAATTCAGCTAAAAGGGTACCCATGAGATTGTGGTACTGAGTACCTATCTATGGATGGTGTATTTGGATACAAGTATGATGAAACCATGCTTGTGTATGATGAAACAAAGTCCAGATCTCTATTATAGGTCCAACATAATCTCTATTATTTGAGACACCATTTTATTAGCATATCCAATTAGGGTAATTTATGGGTTTAATTATGGATCATGTTGTCTATTTCCATGCACTATTGAACTTATTTGGATGTATTGTGATTGTTTTAATTTTGAAGTTATAAATAAATTATGTTTGTACCTTAGAAAGGGTAACTCCAATTGATGTTTGGGCAGTTTATTTGAAAACTTATGGTGATTATTGCCCTATGTTATGTAATGGAGTTATTTTTACACTAATTAATTAACTAGAAAAATGAATTTGTATTGTTGTACAAGTATGATGAAACCATGCTTGTGTGTTTACATGTTTGTGCATCCTATTGAGAACCAACCTTGCTGTTGAGGAACTCAATAAATGTGGTGTTA
Organism: Cryptomeria japonica; assembly: GCF_030272615.1. Classification (NCBI taxonomy): domain Eukaryota; kingdom Viridiplantae; phylum Streptophyta; class Pinopsida; order Cupressales; family Cupressaceae; genus Cryptomeria; species Cryptomeria japonica. The sequence continues at coordinate 624,347,506 of NC_081410.1, forward strand.
AGTAGAAGAATGGAAAAATCAAGAAGCTATGGTGACATATTGTGGCATTAGTAGGGATTATCTCTATTGACCACACCTTTCAAAGATAGTATCCCCTAGTTCTCCTCATAGAATGGACCATTGGATGGCTCATAGTGGTATCTTATCCTACATTTATCTTGATGGCATTGTCGATAGTTGGTATGTGGTTCTTGGTACGGGTTTCCTCTTACCCTATTATCTTATTTATATCTTTGTTCCAACATGTGGAGATTGATTTTTGTCATGCTATGATGATTTTCATGTTTGCATGTGTTTTGACATTATGCAAATAGATATGATGTCACACCATACTTATGTTTTGATATAGTGTAGGTGATGGTTACATGTTGTTGATGGTAACGATTTGGGTTCAAAGACACAATTCCACACACACACAAATATTTGAAGATGAATTTTATATTATTCCTTCTTAGTAGCGATTAGTGTTGGAAGATTTGCACACATGTAGAGAGGAACTCATGTTAGATACAATAGGTTGTGTTTGATAACATATGAATGTGCCTCATGATGTATACATATAGCTTTGGTGTGTGACATGCATGCACATTTTTCCATAAGACACATTGCTATGTGGCATGTGCCCTATGCATGTCTTCTTTGTGAGGCACGTTGCTATGTGCAATGTGGCCCTAGGTGTGTCTTCTCTATGAGGTGTATTGCCATGATATGCTAGGATTTGTAGTGTGCAGGCCACAAATGCATGCATGAGGGACTATTATTATAGTCATTTTTTTTGGGCATGTAGCCTAGGCATGTCTTCTCCATTAGGTACATGGCCATGCCATGCAGGAGTTTTTGTGTTCATGCCACAAATGCACACATGAGGGACTATTATTGGAGTCATGATGAATCTTCACTCTATTTAGCCACAATTTCTAGTCATATAGTTATGTAATGTGCACTTTTAAGGATTGTGAAGTTTCCTTCAATTATTGATGATCTCTCATCTTTGTTGCATGGGCCAACAATTTTATTTTATCTTGTTTGAATTAGTTTAATCACTATTGTGAGTTTTCTCTATTGTGTAGTTATTGTGGCTATGTTTGATTTGCTATTGGAATTGAACACATTTATTTGACTTATTATTGGTACTATTTTTTCTTTCTTTCAATATTTATGATCTTTGGTAGTTTAGTGAAACTCTTGCTATTTTTAAATGTTGCCTTCTTTGTTGTGATGTGATTCCTCACCAAGATCGATGTAGATAACATTGGATGAGTGTATATAAGGAATCAAACATTGGGAAAATTTGAGGATAGGGGTAAGTGTTTGTTGTATGGGTAGCTACGATCCACTTGTACATTCTTAGTGATTATTGATGGCTATGTCTTGGAGGCTAATCCCATTAAACAAACAAGAGGGAAGTCATACATAATCGTATGGATCCTCCCTAGTTGTGTGTGGATTCAAGACCATCATTTCATATGGTTCTTGGTTACTTTGTGAGACCATGGCATCCTCTTAGACCAATATGCGAGCCTTGTATTGTTATCCCTACAATGTGTATGAATAAGTGTATGTTAAAATAAATGCTTTGCTTCAAAAATGTCTCTCAAAAAGTCTGCAACAGGCAAACTTTTAGTAAGAATTTGCAGACACAATGCTCAGAAATTCACACAATCAGCTACATTAAATACATTCTCTATTAAGTTCAATGTTTTAAGATGAAAAAGAAGAGTTAAATGGTTTTGGTTCGATTTGCAATTTTTGTGAAGCTTTTGCACTGAAGTTTCCATAGCCTGATTTTTTTACCTGTGAAGAAAGACCATGTCAGATAATATCAGTGAAGAACAAAATAAGGAGACAATTGCTAGATTATGGTCTAACTTGAAAAGAAAAGGTGATGGGAAATGTTATTGTCCCTGCAAAATTTGTAAGGGCTTAAAGACTAGAAGACTTCTAATCAAAACAACTAAGAAACATTGTAGGCAGCATGGTCACATTGAAGGGGGACATGATTATCATCCACTGGTAAGTTGTTCATTATATCGTTTTAACAATTTGTATACATAAGAAATCACTTGATAATGAGATCATGATCACGGTTTATTTATGTATATCAATTTTATATAGGTGGAGCACCCCGGAGCACATGGTATGGATCAACAAAACCCTGAGAATATGGTTTTCAAAGTGGAGGAACATGGAGGTGTGAATATTGAAGCTGAAGATAATGATCCCATGGAAGATGACGATCATGCACCAGAAAATACAATTGAAGATGATGGTACAACTACATTGATCCATGACACATTTAGTACTGGCATAGCTGATCATGATGATCAGGATGACCTTGATGTTCATGATTTACCTCTTCTTGAGAAGGCATATGAGCCCCTTTACAAAGGCTCCCAAACAACTCTTCTCTCTGTTGTATTGTTGTTGGTGAACTTGAAGGTTATGAATGGTTTATCCAACATAACAATCCCACGTATGTTAAGGTGTGTCATACATGTCATTACAATTAATAAATGGTGAATCATGTACCATTAATATTCTTTATATTAACACCTCAAACTTTTTTTTTTGTTGTAGATTGATAGGTGAGTTTTTCTTGCCACCATCAAATATTCTACCTTGCTCATACCGAGAACTATCTGCCATTATGAAAGATATTGGAATGGAGTATCAAACAATAGATGCTTGTCCCAATGATCATATTATATATCATAAACAACATGAATTTGGAACAGAATGCCCTGAATGTCGTATCAGTAGATATCGAACAGATCAAATAACAAAAAAGGTGCCTCGCAAGGTTCTTCGTTATATTCCCATTATTCCACGTATGCAACGATTATTCAGGTGCACTAGCTTGGCACAATTTATGGATTACCATGCATGCAATAGAAGTTGAGATGACATTATTCAAATGCCTATGGATGGTTCAACATTTATGGACATAGAGGAAAAGTGGCCACACTTTAAAGAAGAACCTCGTAATCTCAGGCTTTCATTGGCAGCAAACAGTGTCAATCCATTTGGAGAGTTGAGATCTGTTTACTCGGTGTGGCCTATTTTTGTTATCAACAATAATATTCCTCCATGGATGTCAATAAAGAGGGAGCACATAATGTTGGCAATGATTGTTCCAGGTATTTTATCATTTAATAGTCATCTACATTTAATTATAAATATTGCAGTAAAATGGTCATAATAATTATGTAATGTTTTTGTTCATTCCACTAGGCAAGTACCAAGTTAAAGATATGAATGTATATATTGAGCCTCTTATCGACGAGTTGCTGGAGTTATGGAATGGTGTGACCATGTATGACATCTCTAGACCAATAGGACAAAGACAATTTCAATTCCATGCAATGCTTGTATGGACAATACATGATGCCCCAGGGCTAACACATTTTTGTGGTACGTTATAGTGTTCAAGTTGCGCATGATAATTATAATTATAAAAATTAACAGATTTAATAGAATTATACAATATCTTGTAGGTCTTCAAACAAAGGAAAAATTTGCATGTCCAGTTTGTAGTCCAAAGATGAAAAACCATCATTCAAAAAGTTTAGGAAAGCAGGTGTTTGATGAGTATAGGCACTTCCTTCACAAAAATCATAAGTACCGGAATACTGAAAAACATCTTTTCAATGGGAAAGAAGAGACTACATCAAAGCCACGAAGAATGACTCCTCACTTATGGAAGTTGGAATATAATAGAATTAATCGTCAAGGTAATGTCATTCCATCTAATGGTTTATGTTTGGAATTTGAATTTTTCTATCGTGTTTTGTTTACTGATGATGTAATTGATGACACTGAAGGTCATCAAGGCATGGATGGCCACCTTCCAAAGGGACTAAAAAGTTATCCCAGACAATTCAGTAGGTTGCCTTACTACGAGCAACTACAAATTGTGCATTTGTTTGATACAATGCATATTGGAAAGAATATAACAGAGACATTATGGAAAATATTGGATGGAAGGCATGACAAAGAAAAAATTGTCAAAATTTGTAGTGATATTGTGGAATCCAATCATGCAATGAAAAATATCATTCAATCAAATAACAATGGAGATCAGATTAATATAAGTGCCCTTCCTTGGTTATTAACGGAGCAGCAAAGCAATTCTATAAAAGAAGTCATACGAAAAATTCGATTTCCCATAGGATTTGTTGCGAACATAAACAATCTCATATCAAAGAAGAGTGGATTTGGGCCAGGGATGAAAATGCATGATTGGCATACCTTCATTAAGGTAATTCGCGTTCTTGTGTATTTACTATATATTTGTATACTGCACATGTACTTTTCATTGTATTGTGTTAGAAAACAATGAAAAAATCATTTTATAATTGTTGCTATACGTTCTACCTCTATCTCTTCCAGACCACTTCGACAATAATATCAAGCAAGTCATATATGATCTTGGAAAATACATGAGGTAAGTAGTGATGTTTGTTCAATTTGTTGTATAGATATTATATTTGCCATTTGTTTTATTTGTTATGCAATATATTGTATATTATTTTGTAAAGTCTCGTTTATATATTTTTGCGTCTTCAATCTCTTTTAGGTGGTTGTCATCTAAAGAAATCCACAAGATATAAAATATTGGAAGAGAAAAATACCTCATCTAATGTGTGAAATGCAAAAGTGTCTACCTTCAACTTTTTTCAATGCACAAGAACACTACCTCATACACCAAGTTGAGGAGATCGAATTGTGTGGACCTGTACAAACTAGGTCAATGTGGATGGTTGAGAGGCACTTGAAATTTTTGAAGGCTTTGGTTCGACAAAGAGCACATCCTGAGGGTTCTATGGTGGAGGGATATATGGTATACCAAACTATGGTGTACATTACTAAATATCTTCCTAAGTTTGCAGCAAAAATCCATGTAGATCGCATTTGGGATCCCAACCCCATTAATAAATTCGAAGGGGAGCACTTGATGGGGAAAGGTAGATTGAAGAAAGTGAGAGGTAATTATAAGATGTTATTATAGTAAATAAATTCTTCATCTTCTAAATAAATCAGTTGTAAGTGGTCTATTAATTATTTGTACAGTTGGTCGGGAGTGGGATGCGCTACATTTGTATATTGCAAACAATCTTGATTGGATGACGGTGTGGATTGAATGATGTCAACATTATGGTTGCACATTAACATGGGATGGTGTCGCTTCATTGGTTAAAGAAGCTCATCGTAATGGAGATTCCAATGTTACACAAAGGGAAATTGATTTAGCATATGGTTTAAGAGATCAATAGGTACGTATAATTTTATTAGTCACCCGTATGTTTATCAACTCATGATGCAATAATTTTAATATGTTAGACATATTGCAGGTCAAACACCACAAGGCTATGTGTTGCAATGGTCATAAATTTCGCATCAAACAGTTGGATAACACGAAGAAAACTTGTGATTCTGGGATAACTGCAGTCTTTGAGGTGACCAATATTTCATCTAGAAACGACATACATCCTCAAGAATCTCAAAATCGATACTATGGCATTTTGGATGATATACTTGAGTGTGACTTTAATTCCTTCAAATTAGTTCTGTTCGTCGTCAAATGGTATAGGCTATGACTGAATAAAAATGATCCTGATAGAACTGTTATCAAACATGATAATGGATTTACAATGGTTAATACAAGGTCATTTGAACGAGTTGGGGATGAGCCCTATGTTCTTCCAAGTCAATGTGAGTAGGTATTTTACTCGGAGGTTCCACATAAATCGGGTTGGTCATTTGTTGTTAGACATGATCCAAGAGGAACGCCGATAATGTATAATGTGATGGAAGAAGAAGAAGATACCGAAGAAGTAGAAGATGATATAGATGATGATCACGATCGACAGTTAGTCGATGATGTTCTTGATGGAAATGTACATGAAGAAGAAGCTGATGATGATGATGTTGCTGCTGCTGATGCTGATGATGGTGATGGTGATGGTGATGGTGATGGTGATGGTGACGGTGATGGTGATGACGATGACGATGACGAACACAATGACGACGACGACGACGATGGTGACGACAATGACGATGACGACGACGACGACGACGACGATGATGATGATGATGATGATGATGATGGTCATGATGATGAGTTGGATGAAGAAGAAGATCAATGACATGAATGAAATGTATGAGATGCGATTATTATATTATCTATTTAATATTGATATCTTGATAGAAATTGATTTGACTTATATGGTTACGTAAATAATTCATATGTTTTGAATTCTAATGCCATTACCTAATTAATTCATGATGCACCTCTAGTTATGTGATAGATGGTGATTTAAAATACATATGTGATGGATTACATGCTTATGATGATACACGTGACATTTTTTGAACTTTGTGTTTATTTATGGAATGTGGACTACTTATTAGCTATGTGATGGATGGTGATTTATGATACGTATGTGATGGATTACATGTTTATGATGATACATATGTGATTCTTATGATGCTCAATTACATATATGATGATACATATGTGATGCTTATGATGCTTATGATAGTGCAATATTTATTGTTTATCAAATTACAAATGTAATGCTTATGATGCTCAATTGTTGGTGCAGGAACCTGAACCCCTTTGACGAGGATCCTGCACAGTCTCATGGATCGACAGGTATAAGTCAATACACCTTATAGAAATAATATATTTTTTAAAAATTACAAGAAAAACAAACTTCCTTAGTTTTTCAAACCTCAACATTAGCAGCAAATCTAATACAGTTATCAACACTTGAGGCCCCAGTTGGACTTACTCAAATTTTAATCTCAACATCAACTTTATGGCCGACTTCTTCATCAATATTACCCTCATTTGCAAAATATCTCTCTCATTACCAACTAACTCTCTCATTTGATGGTGCACAGGTATCACCAAATAGGTATTTTTCAGATGTGTCTTCCTCAAGTGAGGGAAATGCAAGAATAGAAGAGGAAAGTGAGACATGTAGTAGATCTCAAATAGGGAGATCAACTAGAGGTCAAAAGGAAGAAAATTCAATAAACTCATGGAATTTTTTCTTGCTCAAGGGGGGTCATGTTCTTATGATGATGAGACCAAGGCGACATTGAGATGCCCTTGAGGTACAAACATCTACTGAAACAATGTGTACCCAAGGAACTTCCTCCAATAAACACTGATTTTTGTGTTAATGAGAGGATATATCACATAGCACCTTTGTCATTACATGGTTTGGGCCTATTTTCCATGGACAACATAAAGGTCTCTTACAACAAAGTTGTTGAATTGATGGAGTTTGTTGGACCTTGTTACAATTATAATGATTGGATGCAGATTGTTCGATATAAAAAAAGTATGCATAGGTATGCACTATCAGCCAATTATATACAACAAAAAGATAATGATCAAAGTAAACGAGTGGCTGTATACATTGATGGAAGGCCAAAAGCAATAGGGAATATTACAGGTTTTATAAATAGTACACGACCTGGGTCAACTAATAAGCAACCCAATTGCATATTTGAGGCACATGAGGGAAATTGTGTGTTTGTATGTGCGATAAAATCAATAAGTGCAAGGGAAGAGTTGCTAATCGGTTACAATTTGAATCGTATAGATACAAACAAAGTTACTATCATGGGGGTGGTACGTACCATATATATACCATTTAAGCCAACTTCCAATTAATGAATCCAATAAACCATTGTATTATTAAGTTTTTTTGCTAAGTCTATTGGTTTCATTTCGCTAACGTTTTTATATTTTTTCTTTGTCACAAGGCCACATGGATCCACCACATAGCACAGATAGGGGTGTAAGTCCCGACACTTCTACGGAGCAGGTAAACCTCATTGTAATTGTACAAATTAGATAGAAGCAAACTATTACATTATGATCTTTTCTTGAGTGTTTTGAAGTAATTTTGATAGTGTTAATTATATTCTTGTCACAGACAGATGTTCGGGATAAGGGAAAGGAACCTGCAGTACCTCAGCACCTCCATACGGATGTGGGGCACTCAACAATGTTATATGTTGATGACATCGCACTTAGCGCAAACCCTATACAATTGGTACAAAAGAATATTAGAAAAATTGGCCAAGAGATTGTTGATTTGGCAACCATAAGCCCTCAGGCTGATGAGATAACAGAGAGGGTGCAACTATTGTTGCGGACAGTGGAAAACTTGCAAGTAAGCAGTAATGAAAGCTTTAATCATAACAAAATTTCAATAATTGTTTATATTTTTTTCTCTTTTATGTCATTAACTAAAATATGTATGTGTTGTTTTTATAGAAATTTATAAGGCCTCATCATCCTAGTGGCGATGATCAGGGTATTGCGGGTAGTTTAGGTGATGACCATGTTCTATATATTAAAACCACTCCTTTGGACTTGTGAACTTGCTTTTTTAATGTTTTACATATTTAATGTATTACTCTTCAGGTGCTGACATGGGTCCGAGGTCGACCCCAACTGTATTGCCGACTACAAAGTCAACAACACGTAGCATGCAGACATCGTCTGTTGCACCGGCTCGTGTTAACCCGCCCACTGGTGGTAGATCCCTCTTTTTCTCTCTCTTTCATTATGTGTTTATTACCCTTGAAGTGTTCTTTCTTGGAGGCATTTCATAGTGGATTCATTTATTGTGGCAGGAGATGCACATGAGGATGCGCTAGAGGTGACTACTGGTGATAACATACCATCATTTCCTAGATCTTCTCGTATTGCTAGTATGGGAATGTTGCAGGCCACATTGGTGGTGAGCGACGAAAAATTGATTCCCTTGAAGATACAGAAGGTTCCAGGTACTTTAAAATTATTATTATATATAGTCTAATTGTAATTTACTTACTGATCACTCATTTTGGACTAATGATCCCATTTTTTATTGCAGGAAATGATATTTTTTATAAAAATCTTAATGACATTACATTGCATATATTTGGGCCCACCATACGTAAAAGGTGGAACATCATACGTGAACTAACCCTTATCCACTATTTTGGTTTCATATCATTGCTAGAATGGTTTTCCTTTTATCCATTTCTTGAACTATATCAAAGGTAGCTTCAGTTTCTTTCTAAATCTAATAGGTTTGTTTTTGCTTTAAAGGTGGAATGACCAAGAAAAAAAGTTAAAAGATGAACTCACAAACCGTATGGTAGGGTTGTTTGGAAATGACACATTCAACAAGACTAAGCTCCTGGAAAAAGCTGATACATATCTAAAGTATGTGAGGGACCAATACAGGACACATTTAGAGAAGAATGTAAAGTATGAGCGTCCCCCCATGATTCCAGAGAGGGAGTGGAAGGACCTGATTTTGGATGCAAAGGAGAGAATTGAAAGGAAAAAAGGAAATACACCACCAGACGCCAAAAGAAGGTATGTGATACTATTAAGAATGTGAATATGTACTAATTATTCATTATATTTATATAATCTAACATATTTCAAACTTTTCATAGATTGAGTGACACGTCAAAGGCAACCAAGGCAAGACAAGAAAAGCATGGGCAACACAAACTTGACTCTGGTGGTTATATGAAACTTGCCGCACGAATTGTAAGAATTAGTAAATTAAGTATCACATCAAAATATTTATAAATTGTAAACAATTTTTTTTTGATCAAACAATACAAGTAAAATTCACAATACTAAGCAAAAATGCAGGGCTCTGAATTCAATAGAGCGCCCACAGAAGATGACAAGAGAATTGGCTACCAGCAAGGCTATATAGCCATGGCTGAATGGCTACGAGAATTGAGTGGGCAAACATGAGATTCTGATGCATCTGTCACAATGGTAATTAAGCTAAATGAAAATTATTTCAAATTGAATACTTAACCAATAATCTATTTGATGTTAAGTTTCAACATAAAGTGACTATATTTTTTTTAAATAAGCAAGCAATGATAACACTGTGCGTGACATTGGAATGCAACATGATAATCATGGAACAGAACCTGTACATGAAGATCCGGATGTGCATCCTAGTAGTGGAGGTATTCATTTTCTATTCAAATTTTTTTATGTAATTATTAATACAATTAAACATCTTAAATTGAAAATTAGTGTAGTAATTAATGTAACCTTTATTGTTAATATTTTAGAGCATGTAGTCAGTGGTGACGAAGTGGAGCATGATCCGGGTAGACAACATCAGGAACGTGATGTTCCCCAATCAGGTAAAGAGGACCACTGTTATTCCTTTAAACAAATTTAATTGCAATTGGTGTATTGATTAATATAACGTTTCGTATTTCAACTCCAGAGGATCTAGAGGGTGTTCAGCATGTCGAGGTTGAGGCTAGACAAAATGATGTGGAAGATGATGTGGCCCCATCAGGTAAAGAGTGTAACGGTTGTGTTATTTAAATTAATGAAATACTTGTAACAATAATAAAAAAATGTTTTGAATTTAACCCAATTCTTTGTTATTGCAGAGGACCCCCCTTTGGTTCAACATCCTCGTCCTTTGTATAGGACTAGGCATACATCAAGAGCACGAGAAGAGGGCAGAACATTCGAAGATGGGGGAAATGATGAAGAAACCGATGTTCCACTTAGTCTTTTCATAGCTTCAAAGAAAAAACAAAGAAATAAATGATTGTAATCTACCTTATTTGATAATGACTGATTTTTATGTGTTAATGAATGTAATTATGTGCTAATGAATGTTCATGAATGATTGTGTTGATGATTATTGATGAATGTTGCATTTTAATGAAAGTTAATGAATTTTATGTGTTAATGAACGTTATGTGATAATGAATGAATGTTATATTTTAATAATGGATGAAAGAATGAATGAATGTTAGATGTTAACGAGGAATTTAGAGTGATGTTAGGGGGGGGGAGGGGCCAAATGAGCTTCCACCTTCATGTGGTTGGCCCTATTAAGTAGAGAATATTAAACTATTCTCAAAACAAAGCGAAGCTCAATAAGATAACACACTTTTCAATATTTCATTATGTTGCACAGTTAATCTTATTGAATAATGTACGTATATTGAATCTTAATTATAGGGTCCAATAGAGCCAACACGAACAACACCATGGTGCGATTGCAAAAGTTGTGAACATGCCTCATCATGAATAAAGCTGAATTAGCGCATTCTCTGTAAAATCTCAAATGCTCTATACTTTGGAAATTTTGAAATTTTTATGATCATATTGGTCCCCTGCCTAAAAGCTTTTTTCCTTGATTTGTTTGTGATACACATTGAGAGATTTTTGTTTTCCTTTTATTTATGCATGTCTTAACCATTCTCCACATGCTTCCCATTCTTATTTAGATTGTTGTATTTTTACATATGTTGGAATCTGTAGTTCCACGTACATGTTTTCTATGTTCTTTGTAATTGTATGAAAAGGTGTAAAATGTGGGTATAGTCCAAAATCTTGATTACCAACAAGCTATTGTTGTTTAATAGTTCCAATGTTTGTATTAATTGAAACAGTTTAACCCTTTTAACATGTTTCATTGCAAACCTGCACTTTGTATGCAATCTTATTGTTACAGTTCAATTACCGAGGTGATGTGATTTTCAAAAGTATTCCGACGAAAACAAAATTGGTTTTCATTTATGTATTTTATTAAAATTTTAGAGTTTCCTCGTGAACATTTAAACTTAGAAGGATTTAAAAATTCAATACAAGAGTACTGGACATAATTTCTGGAGATAGAACTGAAACTCTCTCCCATGACTTCAGATTGTTTCCATGCTCTCTAGGCTAGTAGCTTTCAGACACAAAACATAGGTCTTCTAAATTCTGTCCCAACATTAATTAGTTCCTTTCTCTTCTTTTTCATCCTTTTGGAAAGAGAATTGGAAATTGTTAGGAACAAACATCTTCCTAGGTGATTTGTTAAAATACAATAGGGAACTCAATCAAATTTTAATTCACTTCATTTTAAGTTATTATCACAATTCATTGAATTATACTTACAAAAGGCTTATATTTCCAAGGTAAAATATCAGTATCTTTCTTGGGTGATATTAAATAGCAGGGTCTCTTGGCTTAGACAAAATCACCCTCTCATTGTATTCAAAGTAGATGCGTAGCAAAGCTAGATGCATCAATCGTTAAATCATAAACAAACACAAGCTCAAAAATTGTGTTACCAAGTACGCTTGGAACCTAGCTTGTAACTAACTAGTTCATACTAGATATTGTTTGGGTATGGTATTCAATTCTATTAGAATCTACAAAATAAATATTAACCAAGAAATTAATGTAAGTGATAACATTTTAAAAATTGTTAAATATAAATGATAATAAAATCAAAATAGCATAACATAGTTGATTTCATAACATATTTGAAAGGTGAGAGTCCACAAACAGATGTGAAATGTTTAAGTAGGCCTCCCAATGAAGTGGATCTCATAGACACGAAGAATCCTATATAGAGAATCATTGAGAGCCCTTGAAGAAGCAAATTTGAACTTCGATGAAGCAATACATGATGGAGGAATATCTTGCAAGAGGAAATCAAAGTCATTATGGTGTCATCTAGATCTGAAATGTGGTCTACTTTTCAAAAAAGTAAAGATGCTTGATATGAATGTGTCCTAGTGGGGTGAATCTAGAAGAAATATAATCCTATTGCAAAGAATCATGGAAAGTTCTAGAAGAAGCAACTTTTAATTCTGAAGTAGCAACGTGTATAAGAGATGTTCTCATTTGTAGATGGAGTATCAAGAGGAGGATCACTAGTCCATGGACCATGTCATTGTTGTTAAATACCTATGCTTTTGTTCATAGTCACTTGGTGTAGGAATGAATTCAATGAGATAGGGTAGGAGATCCTACATAATGTAATTTTTCACCATCCCTTGTTTCGAGTACAAATGGTTCTCTGAATTTATCTTGACAATAGAATGTCGGAATTTAATACCATAATCCATGATGAAAACTGCCAAAAATGGAAATTTATCTTAGTTCACAATTACAAAATGCTTTTGTATAGGCCTCTTGAAGATTAAGTACATCAAATTCAGACTTTATAAATTGAGTGTATGTATTAGCAATCTCCCAAATTGTTCAATGGTCTCCAAACCTTGTGAGTTTTTTATTTTTATTTTAACTCAAATATGTATGGTATAGGCATATCATTGGTTGTGTGATTTTTTTTTTCCTTAAATGCTTCTACGACCAAAAGAGACAAGTTTTAGATGAAAATGGGGTCTTATGGGCCTTTTTGACACAATGGTAGGTTCTTAAGACTTGAAAATGCCCCAACAAGTAGTCAATTGCCTTAAGTTACAAACAAATCCTTATTTGTGAGCATGCTTCTTGATCTCCAATTTTGGTGGAATGAAAGATAATATTGAATTTCTCAAGCCTTTTGGATGCTTCGAAACCACCAAAAAAAAGCTACTTTGATCATTGAAATGTTGTAGTGACTTGGATAAAAAAAGAAAACTAAGTCTAAATTTTAGAAGTTAGTTTTTTCTTGTCAAATTGTTTTCAATTTTCAAATCATCCAAGGATGCAAGAGGAGTATATTTTGTTATGACAAGATAAAAAAAAAACTTAGAATCTTTTGAAACCATTGAAACATGGGGACCCCTTCCCCCCCTCCAAAATCCCTATTTTTTTCAAGATGCAATACTTAGGGGAAACATCCCCTTGCCGCACCACTTAGGGATGTCCTAGGGACTCCAAGGAGTCTCTTGACCATCTTGAGGATGCCTATGAGTCTCCCATGGCCCCCAATTAGAAACTCCAATTCTAAACAAAAATGGTGAAATTATTGTGAAAATGTCATCCGTATTAAAGGTTTGGCAATGCCCCCTAACCTTGATGGGGGCTCTGCCCCAAACCCCCCACAAGGGGCACTACCCATTGACCCCAAACCTCTACCCACCATTCTTATTGTTAATGCAATCGTTTCCATTTTTTTTTTATGTTGACTAGTTTAAACACTTAGTATGCCAAAGTTTCATCTGCAATTCTTATACTTATTCTTAGTTTGTTCCCAAAGTTCCAAAACTCTACCACCATTGTTAATGTTCAAATTTCAATGGGCAGACATGATCGGGAGGATAGTGCTGGGTGGTTGTTAAGTGGCTAGTATGTTTGCTTGGAAAAAGTTCCTTACTATTTTCAAGGTTTAAACACCAAGGTTAGAGTGCAAATAGATCAAAGGCAGTCTAACAACTCACCTTGCTCCACCTCCCTATGTCAAACTCTTCTTGGCTACTCAAAAGCTCCAACTCCCTAGTTTGATGACATCCTTCCAAGGGCTCCAAAACCATCTTAGGAAGCCAAACTCACCAAATAGGTTGAATTCATGTTAGATTGACCCGTTTCAACTTTTTTTGTTGGATTTCATGTTTTGTAACCTTCACTTGCTTACCCAATTTGACAAAAACTTGGTTTTAGGCCTAAAATGGGCTACTAGGCAATTAGCCCTCCATTAGGGGTTTTGTGCTCACCTTGTTCAACTGATGGACTTCCAGAACAAAAGCTTTACATTTTTGGATACCCTTTTGGGAATACTTGAAGATTCATAAAGTTTCAGTGTCTCTCAGGGCTTCTCCATGACTGTCCCAAAAATGGGTGAAAAAGGAGGGCTTTGAAGGGTTTTGATGGTGAAAAACCAAGATTCAACCTATAAACCTCCAATATGGACAAGAGACCTTAGTTCCATCATAGTAATGACTATTTAAGCCACAAACAAGAATATTTACACTTCAAATTTTGAAGAACAAGTTTTTTTCAAAAAGTTGCTTATGAGGAAAATGCAAAATTTTACAACTTTTCCAATTTTGCCTCTTTCAAACACTTCATTTGCAAAAAAAACCAATTACATTCAACATGTAAGCATGCCTATCATTTAGAAACAAAGGGAATCTTGTTAGCCTTGCATACAAGCATTAGGCAATTACAAAAAATGGTTTATTTCACTGTCAAGCTGATTGTTGCCGCCCCTTTGTCTTTCACTACTTTTTTTTGTGTAGTTCACTGTGACCTGCACTTTCACTATTAGAAATCTTCACAAAAAGTCTATTTTTGTGTTCCTTAATAGGGCTCAATCTTAAATGGCTCTTTTTCCTTCATACCTATCATTTAGAAGAAGGAGATTACAAATATAACTTCAAGAAAATGTAAAACACAGTCCTAGTTGACTGGGACAGCAAATGGGCATTCCAAAATCTTGCCTCAAAGATCATTGATTGATCTTGGAAACTTCAAACTCATAGATGAAATAAAGAAAACTCCTTGTGCTTGTTTTCAAGCCATTAGAAGGAGGTACAACAACCTTACAAGCTCCAATGCATGATGGAGAGTAGGCTAATGAAAGGAAATTGCCTCTAAAACAGTGACTCGCTATTTTTTACAATATTTTCCAAAACTAAACATGAAAACATTCTCCTCATGGCTTATAAAGCCTCTTTTCCTTGGCATACAAACTTCAACATCAAGGAAAGTCTATACAAATTTTAAATGCACTTGCTATAGAAGAGCAAAGCATTAAATTTCTTCAAGACCCTAGCCAAATGGCACACTTGCCTAGGGCTTAATGGCCACCAAAACTCCTTACACCCGCATTCTTGAAAATAAAACATGTATTTACATAGTCTACAAGTTTACCAACTAGTTCTTGGGAAGCCATGAGCATTTTAGGACTCCAGAAGCCAAGTTGGTCAAGCATCCTTGCCAATTCCTAGACAAAGCAGTGAAACTATCAAATCAAACTAATTTTGCCACAAACTCAAAACTTGATAAAATAAAATGCCACCAAAGGGAAAATTTTAAGGAAACATATTAGAATCAGAAAATGAAAGAATAGTACGGCCAAGTACAGTTGGTGTATGGACTACTGTTCACATGGAGCCAAAAACTAGAGAAAACCAAAAAAAACTAGTGTAAATTTGCAAATTACTTCTTCACTTCGAATGATCAACCCTTACAAAAGTTAAAATAGGAGATTAAATACCTCTCCAAGTTGGTTAACCTCTTGTATGGATAGGTACATGTCCAAGGGCACTTAATTTTGACATTTTGATGCCTAAATGACAACTTTTGGTGCCTAGAAAATGCAAGATTGACCTCCAAAACTCACCATCACCTAAAAATAATTCTCAAACCTAAAACCCAAACAAGAAACATGTCTAAAACCTTTTCAAAACAAAAACCACAAAAAAAACTCATTTTTCCATCATTTTGCCAGGCAACACCAAACTGGCAACTTTGAGCAAAAAGATGAAAACAAGAAACCAAAACCCCATAATGAGTTCAAAACTTATCAAAACAACCTAGAACAACTTAAAAAACATCCTAAACAAATTTCCAACTTGAAACAACAAAAATCAAACCTGAAATGAAAAGGAAGCTGAGAATGAAGCTAGGTGCTCCTGCACCAAGACATGTATGCAACATGTGGAAGCAAAGACAGGGTACGTGAACTATTTGACAAAATTCCTCCAAGAAATGTGTCTCATGGACTGCAATGGTTGTTGGATATGCAAAATTTGGACTTGTTGAAAAATTTTACAGCCTTTGCCAACATCCTCCCCACCTGTGCCAAAATGGGAACCTTCAGAACAGGGAATGGACATTCATTTAAGCATAAGGGAATATAGTTGAGATCACTGGGATCCACATCTTTTCTTTTGTTTTCATCTATTACATAAAGCCACTGGTTCTACGATTTTATTTATATCTTCCTGGGCAACTATTATGTCTTTGACATTCAGTTTTTCTCAGCTTTCTTCAATTTAGAGAAAAAAAGAAAAAAAATAGGTTGGATGGAGGAAAATATAAATCCATGATTTGGGTTAAATCTAGGTTACTGTTATATAAATAAAACAATGTATATTTTTGTGGAAAAGTTAAAAGTTAAATCATCTGCACATTCTGACTATTCATGTGGGAGGATTGCCCATGTTAAGCACCATACTCATCTACTTTAATGGTGTTCTTAAAGATACTTTGTCCCCATGTTCCAACTTTCAGCTTTGATCTTTTCGTCTATGCTGCTCAGTTTTTTAATTTTTTTGTGAGTGCTTTGTAAAATTGATTTCTATGGTTTGAAGATTTCACAACATTATTATCTTTGCGAATCTTCCAACTCGAGCTTGAAAACTCTGTTCCAGCTAGAAAATCTCTTGGTATTTTTTTTTTTTTTAAGATAGAAAATTGAATTTGTAACTAACAAATATTATGGTTTCAATGTTCACAGGTTATCTTTACTATTAAGTTAAGAATTCCCTCAAACTCCAGGATTTTATCAACATTTGAGGTAACACAATCGCTGCACTTTTTTAAACTTTGATGTTTTGTTTCTTAATTTCTGAGATTAAATTTTGTATTTAAAGCACTATTGTGCAACATGATTGCACAAGATTGATGCTCATAAAAGTTTACATTGTACAGACTTTAGGCAAGGTAGTGGAAATGTTTATATATTCATAACATGTCATGGAAATAAACTTCATAGTGCTGAGGTTGACTCACTTATTCTTTCTTATCAATAAGTTGATTATCTATTCTTTCTTAGAATAAGTTTTATCTTACCAAAGCTATCATGCATTAACAGATAGGACATGAAGGATAATTACATCTGCATCAAGGAAAGTAGTTCAATCAGCATCAACACTCATAAGAGCAGATCAACTCCTAATATATATATCAGCAATTAGGCAAACAAATCAGATATGAAATTATTGTTTACTGCAGGCAATAGTAATCTTACTCCATTTGTGGTATGCAGCATAATAGTACTCTTATGATTAATTATTATCATATAGACATAGATAATAATATGCAATGCAATATTATACTTGATACATAACCTCCCCTACATTGGATATGAGAAATAATATTGAATATCTGATTCTTAAATTGCTGCAATCAATCATGAGGGGGTTAATAGGGGAATACAAGGAGGGGAAACTGTGACGAGGTCCTCTTCTAAGTACACTACCCCATGGTGGATGACTGATGTGTCTGCCACATGTGGGCCAAGGGGGGCAAATGTGTATCCTGTCCTTGGGCTTAGAAGGGAGGGATGCTTAGGACACCCTATTGTGGTTTCCCCATCAACCTCTACCATTGTGATTAAAGGGGTCTCAATCATAGAAGGGTGGATAAGGTAGCATGGATAGGGAGGGCAGGTACAAGTTTACCCACTAAGCACACCACCTCATATGGATGGCGGACTGCCACATGGGGCCAAGAGGGATGGTATATCCGCTCTTGGGCTTAGCATGTGGACAGCTTCGGGTGCCCTATCATGTTTCTCATCCAAGCCCTATTATGGTTTAACTCCAATTATGCATTATAGATATTGTGTAGTTCACATAAAATTGAAATAGTTATGAATATATGCTATCTAAACCTAGTTGAAATGGTTGCTCTATGAATTATACTTTCAATACTTGTCTAACATGATTGCAGGTTTTATCTTGATGAAAACATTTTATTGATAAAAATCTAAATGAGGTGAAGCACACCAGCTAGAGGAATATGTGGACTGAAGAAACAAACCTGTGGATAAATTCAAACATGGCGGAATCCTTGCTGCAACTTTTGTTCTCTGTAAGCATTCAGAAAAAACGTTGAATTTGTGATCTATAATTTACGTGTTTCTCAATTTGGTTGACATCTTCAAAATAGACTCAAAAACTTATTTTTAGTACTATGTGTTATTATACTTACCTTTTAATGTTCTTTAAATAAAGAATGGTTGCAGACAGCGAAGTTCCTTGCAAATAGAAGAAGCTAGGTTTTGCTTTTGTGACTTTGTTTGTTATGTCTGATTGTCAACAAAATACGGAGACATACTGAAGACGATTATGGTTTGTGGTTGTTTTCTTAGTTGAAACCATTATTATGAATTTTATGAATTTTTTTTAACATTGACATGGTCAAAGCCTTAACTATGCATACTGTTGTCTTTAGTTTATTATCTTATCCCACCTTTTCCATTTTAATTCATTTTAGTTTGATTCAATCTTTTAGTCAAGTTTAATAATAGTTTCTATTATGCCTTTTTAATAACAAAGATTAGATGTAGAAATTTGCTTGTCCTTCTATGTTAGTGTGTTCTTATGAGGTCAATTCTTTCTTATCTCAAGAAACCTCATTGACCTACAAATTCTTATACTACGCTACTTACTACCACTAATATCTTAACAAAAGCACACACACATGTAAGGTAAAACTCTCTCCAAAGAAGCCTCAGAAAGACTGTAACTAAAATGCCTTGACCTCTTGCCAAGCATTCGATAGTTAAAAGTCTTAAATCCTGTCCAAATCATAGGATAGACATTCAAATCCTGAGATCATTAATTCCCCTAATAAATGGATCCATGGTAGAAGCCTATAGAAAATGTGTTCCACAATAGACAGGCAGATTCAAATTCAATTTTGACATTGCTCCAAAGGACAACCCAGGTATTGCAGAAAGTGGAGGACTCATTATGGATAGTGAGTGTAAAGCCCTTCGCATTATTAAGCTTTAGCCCTCCACTTTGGCATTAGGGGACTAGAGATAGAAGCACGCTCACTCCTTGTGATCAAAGGAATGCAAAAGAAGGGAGTGACCAACAGGAGGTTATATAATATTAGAACAGTATCATGCTAAGCATAGACATAACTTTTGCACATTGTTATGAATAGGCAAAGTTGGCAAACAAGCCAGCGGAACTCCTCGTCTCCAGAGGAACCCTTCAAAGCAATCAAATAATTTACTAACGTCATTACAGAACTATCCAAAAGCAAACACTGGATTTCACTTATAAGATGAATAATTTCAATAATTTGAGTGAACAGCCGTCTGACATCCCATGTTTAAACCTTTCCCGCTAGCATGCAAATATGTAAACTAAGCTCTAAGGACCAAGAAAATAAACAACTATAAGCAATCTGTTCTGTACAATAGAAAACTAGGATCATATAGAACCTATATTTTTGTTGTAATTAATCAGCCCTAAACAAATAAAAGAATGTGATAACATAGAACCTATTGTTTTATGCTCAGAAATGACAGTGGAATTCAACTTGCAATACCATTATTTCTAGAGTTTACAAAAATTCTTCCCGACTTGTTTAGATTTTGATGTTCATGAAATATGCAGGGTTGGGTGTTATTAATAGTACAAGCACATTTTCCTTCACTAAAGCCTCCAACATGTGACATGGGAAGTGGATACAAAGCTAGGATTTGCAAGCAGGTGGAAGGTGGACAAACTATAATACTCTACACTAGTTTGTATGTCATGGCTCTTGGTGTTGGAGGCATTAAGGGCTCTTTGCCTATTCATGGGGTAGAACAATTTGATGAGAATGATGGAAAAGAGAGAAAGTTGATATCAAATTTCTTCAACTGGTTTTTGTACAACATAAGCATTGCACTTGTATTAGCTTTCTTTCTATCATATACACTATATGCAAAATTAACTCGTTGTCTCAGATCAAATAACAGTTTGTTTGCATGATGACATTTCATAATGTACAATAATGGATTTATGCTTTCATCAGGCTTTAATTATTAGCCACTTTTCTACAAAACCTTCTTTCTGCAATCATTGGCATATTTTTAATGTTTATTGTAAAATTTACATAGTGTGGCAAAGTTTTATTAATAGTTGTTATACTTATTCTATACACATCCTTTTATAATTAATTTTTTAAGTTGTATATATATTTGCATCCCACCCCGCCCCCTTCGTCATCCCCCTATCATCCCCAAACTTAAGCCCTTGGTATGTTAAGATATGAAAGCTCACAATAGTTTCATTTGATAAGTTAATCGAGGAAAATCCTACAATATATAGCTTCCAAGATTCAAAATCCATGAGGATCATGAAGAGGTAGAAAACCAAAAAAAGAAATTGCTTATCCAAGTTTCCAAATTTGTGACAAGGAAAAAGTAGAATCTCAATCAAAGAAGGAGAATGTGCAACTCATTATCTTATTCTACCTAAGTAAAAATATTACCTAATTAAGCTTTTTAATAGTGGAATATCACACTTAGGATAAAACATATCCAAGGTAAATAAAATATTACATTGATAGGCTTCTTTGGTTGCTCTAAAAGTGGTGCCTTATGAATTATGTTCTTGGATACTAAAGTTTCCAAATTTTGGGCACTCTTGATAGCTTCTCATAGAGATTGTGATTCGAAGGCTTTAACCAAACCTTTCAATGGTTTCTGTTGATGTGTTTTTTATGCACTATGCAACACAAAATAAAATACTAAGTATTCTATCCTCTCTTGAACAAAATCCTCCCAAGTGCTAAACTACGTGATCAAATGGGATGACTCCAAGATTCCAATAGTCAGGTCTTGACTTTATATTGCAAATAGACTCAATGATTGTGATGTGATATCTGATGGAATCACAAGGGGGACTTACGTTGCTTGGGTCAAGACCTATCCATTCTCATGTTTCATGATTGATTTACACTCCATGATTTAGGTCATCCTTGAGCAACATCTTGAATTAGCCAAATTTTGTTTTTTATACCCTAATTCTTTAATTTTGACCCCTTACTAGCATTGCCTTAGGTTTTATTGGAATTCTTGCTTCTCTAGCATGGGCACATTTCTAGGGTTCATTCGCACAAATTGCTCTTGATGAGCAAGCTAGTATCATGATCATGACTTAAACAAAATTTTAACCTAGTCAAATTATCTCCTCCAAACTTCTATGAGTTCATCGCCTTCATTCTTCATCATTTGGATGTCTTTTGTCATTGGAAGGTAATTCTTGACCACCATACCTCAATCTTGACCTATGCTATACCCTAAAACCCTAGAACCTAGTCATGTTTACAATTGAGATCTTGGTGACTTGATCACTTAATACAGCTTAATCATGCAGGTCTCATCTAACTCCGACTCCAACACTTAAGCAAATCAACCCTAGCAACCAGGTACTTTGGGAAATATCTTGCAACTTGACAACATGGGTAATGATGGAGGAATGGAAGGTGAGACCTATAGAGGTGAGGGAGAGAGAGGGTGGGAGGAAGAGATAATGACCTAGAGAGGGTAGAGAAAGAGAAGTAGAGAGGGAGAGAAGAAGAGAGGGATGGAGAAAGAGACCTAGAGAGGGGAGAGAGAAGAGAGATAGTAGAGAGGGATAGATAAGAGAGATAGAAGAGAGATACCAATGTCAATCTTTTTCTATAAAAATTTTTTTCCAAAAAATCGGCCTATCGTCGGAATTTTGACTCCAAAGGATAAAATTCCGACAGAGGAGTGTCGTCGAATGCACAGCATCCTCGTCGGAACTCTCCTGGAGGTCATTGTAAGGAGAGTTCCGACGAGGATGCTGTGCATCCGACGACACTCCTCTTTCAGAATTTTATCCTTTGGAGTCAGAATTTTGACAATAGGTCGAGATCGCGACGGTATTCTTTTGGGGTATGAGCATCCATGGCAGCTGTCAGAAAGGTTGGAGATGATGTGGGAATTGCGATGATCACAAGGATAGTCAGAACTTCCGACACAAAGTTTTCGACGACTTTTTTTGTCGGTAGTGCGATGAAATTGTGTCGGAATTACGATGATTTGCCGTCGAAATTTTGACCCGAATGTACTAGTGCCATGGAAATCCCATAAGCTAAGCTTCCCACAGATTAGTACGGAAAAGGCCTTCTCATTATGCAAATAATGGGCTATGATGGTCAGAGTGCTTTGGGACCTTGCAAGCAAGGAAGACATGGGCCACTACAACCAAAATTAAAGCCTAAAGATAACACTGGATTAGGATTTCAAAAGGAAATTCTTCCTAAGCTCAGATTCAAAGGGAAACCCAACAAACCTCTATATCAACCTAATACTCTAAAGAGGCCACCCTTGATTATATTAGCAGCACCAAAAACCACACCAATTGCCCCAATGCGGTTGAGAATCCCAACAATACCATCCACAACACCAATCATCCCATTAATCAAACTAACAACCCCATCAACAGCAACAATCGTATCAATAGCACCATTAGTAGTATTAGAACCCCCTGTAGTATCGACAACACCAACAATTCCACTAGAAGCAACAAATTCAACAACGTTGATACTCCCAGTATCGGATTAACTGATCCTAATAATCCTTCCTGCAGCACCAACCATTCCATCTCCAAAGGTACATCAACCGCTCACACTTACAGTATTTAACTCAAAGGATATCCCGGTATGGTATAGTAATTGGATACTAGAAAGCGACTCAGAGATCGACTCACATGAGTGGGAATTCGATTCAGTACATCTCAATACTTCAGATGAGGAAGGTGCGTCACCACCTCCACCTCACAAAGAAATCCCTGTTTATGGAGAAGCGCAGATTAAAACCTCTTGGGTTCCTAAACTGGAAACACCTTCCACAGACCCTATGTCACATCCTATGCCCGATTCTGACAGGGAGAATACCATCAATAACCTTCACTACAACATCTTGACCCTCACTGATACATCTTATGAACTTGTTAGTGAACAGATTTGCTCTTTGTTTTTAAATGATTAATTTTTAACTCTATTACCTTCTTCTAAGAACAAATGATTCACTGAACAGTTGGGTAAGTGTTTGTTCGAATCACTTCCCTCTGAATTTTTGCCTAGGTACAGCTCCCTATCTGGGTTTTTCACAAAATGGTGTTTTTGTTTTTACTTATATCTAAATGAAAAAGATTTTAACCAGAAAGCATATAAGGCCACCTATTTCATTCTTGGATGAAAGGCTACAACTTTCCTCATATCTCATAAATAATAGAAACTATTTTCTTAATTTTGAAAGTATGTAACTACAACAACTGAAACAAAGTTCAATATACTTCTTCCAAATAAAGACAAATAGATTCAAGGAAAATAAATCCACCTGCAAACATGAATCTTTTCCAGAGTAAACAATACATTCAAAGGAAAGAACATCAGAGGAATAATGAAAAACTGCAATGAAATAATCAAATACTGTTACTTGATCGGATGAACATATGCAAAGACATGTTATCTATTCGGATTCAAAATACACAGATCTTTCTTCTCCCCAAAAACAATATGATCAGATTTCATATATATATCTTTATGTAATCAAAGACACAATGATACATCTACCAATCTTTTTCCACCACAGATCTCAACCATCTGATTCTTCCTTTGATTAAGAATAGAAAATATCAAAACAAACACTTAGTCGAAGTTTTCCAAAATCAGTTACTAAAAACTAACCCTTCTACCATTGGTTTTACTTAATTTATAGTCTAAACGGGGGAGGTCTCCCTGAAAACTCAACCACTCCTCGATAAAACAATTATGAAACCAACAGAAAGTATTTTGGGACAGTTGTCCCAAATTTTTTGCATAACTATGAAAAATGTTTTAAAAATAAAGAAAACTAGCCCACAGTGGATGCATTATGTCATATTTCATCATCATCCTCTTCTCCGTCTTCGTGAGCATCATGAGCAGCCATGAGTTCCTAGATCATTGATTGGCTTGGGACTTTCATTGCATTAAGTTTCGCCTTTGCCACCTCTTTATTCCACTTGTGTTGCACCATCTTCTTTGATTGATTCGACAGTTGATCATTCCCAATGAAAACCATAGATTTGATCCTAGCCACTTTGGTTATATCCTCCGATGTGAAACTACTCCTAACTCTGATCTTCTCCATGTTCAACCGGAAAGACTTGACTGCTTCTTGTGTACTTGACCCGCAGATTCCTAGCTCCCAGTCATGATTAGGATTAACCACTTTATTATCCTTGACTATACTACTCTACAAATCTTGGAGTTCATAGATGGAGGTTTTTGCATCCGTAATTACCGACTAAAAGGTGAGCACCCACCACATGATAGTTTTCTTTAGCATGAAAAGTTGGCATTCATCAAATACCAGCTTAATTGAATGTTCTGTCAGAAATCTGGTAGTTCCATACTCTTCTATTTTGGTAAACAAAGGCAGGACATTTTCCCATTTGTGCTCTTCTTTCTCCCATGGTACAAGTTGATTTTGGATTTCAGAAATCAAGCTCTGTACTTCATCACACAACTTTCGAGAGTCGGTAATGTATTTTTCACCATCTTTGATTACTTGTTCAATCCACTTTTCAACCGCTTCATCGATGCTCTTAGCCCGTTGAACTTGGTTCATCAACTTCTTGTTTTCCGAAGAAGTTGGGTCAAAATTCTTAGTGGCATGGGATATTGGAATTGCTCCAAGGCAACCGATGCTATTAATGAACTGAGCCAAAACACTTATGTGTCTTTTAAGTTCTCTTTTCTCCCGTCCATCCTTCTTTGACCGGGTAAGCATTTTCTTCACTGACACTTGAAAAAAATGGTTATCTGTATCCCTGCTCATCTTTCCCAACTCTACTTTTGTGATTTCAAAATCATCAGAACCGACCTCTTTGTTCTCATCTTTTGGTTTGTAAGAGGCAATTTCTGCCGTCCATTTACCAGTTTCCTCGTCATTGTTCAGGTGAGCGGGGGTCTTGAACCTCTTTGGCTTTGGATTCTTCTCAGAGTACTTGGCAACCATCTCCTGAATTGGAATGGTCACAGGAAGAAAGCTCCTTTTCTTGTTCACTGAGGTTGTTAACCATTTAGGAGTCACAACAGAATGAGAAGTTCCTTCAATCATTTTTGGGGGTGGCGTCATAGCCACAGTCACCATTTGGGAGTCTAGAGCACAAGCAACTTGACCATCCAAATCTTCAATTTCAAAGATCTGAGCTTCAAGCACAACATATTTTACTCCCATATCCTTGACCTGGTCCATCCTCCTCTGGGTGACACTACGTGAGCGAGTATGCTGAGGGGTACTGAAATCCAGAGTTGGGCTAGATCTGCATCTAGGCTGAGCCGACTTGATTTCCTTACCTGCATGAACAGGAGTACTGTTAGAAGGAAATTTTGGTGAAGACATACTTCTCGTAGAAAGGGACTTGGCACCTGGCTTCATTGCTTTCTTTTTAACCACCCATGCCACGGTTCTGTCCAGAACTCGTTTGGTTCTCAATTGTATGTCATCATTTTCCTCCTCATCCCAATTAATTGGGGGCATTTCAGTCTTTGCATGGGCTAAATACCCTAGTTCAAATAGTTCAAGATAATATTCTTCAAGCCCTTTAATATCTAACCTTATTTGCAAATAAATAACCTGTTCCAGCACCAATCTCATGTTTTCTCTTTTGAAGACTTCAAGTTCATTTGAACAGTCTTCCCAAAAATCTTCTAACTGTGGCATGGGAAGATAAGGCATTAAGCCAAGGCTCTGAGAAAATCCTTTATTGTCAAACCCTTTTCTTTCAGCATACAGAGAGAAATTAAAATTTCTAAGGTCTGCTCCTATACTTAGTGCATCAGACATTGAATTACAGGATAACACTCCCAATTGTATTGGAAAATGATCTTCCCACTTGTCCTTAGGTTGTGCCTTCTTGACCACAGAAGTCAGTTGTCTGCATACTTTTGCTAGGACAAAACAATCAAAACAGAAATGCGGAAACTTGAAGGGTTCCTCTTCAAAGCCTCCTACTCGTATATAGCAAAGCTGTGGGAACTGGATGTATAAGCTTCCAAACTTATTAATCAAGGACTGTGCATCATCTGAAATCCACTTGGCTTTTGTACCCTTCAGTTCATGACACATATCGCCCAGGGATGCATTGTGTACCCTTCTGAAATCTTGTAGGGCATTGTCTTTTTGCAGCATTGGATAAAACTCATACACCGGAACATCTTCCTCAGTGGGCTGCTTGGGTATACCCGTTAACTCTTTAACACAGGCCAGACAATACAAAAGATATGAGGACATGAAGAAGTTTTGTTGAAATTGCTTGGCTAGACTCAACTGCTCTCTCATCGAATTAGCAATTAACTCTGCCCAATCCAAATATTGTTTTCCTTCTAGAACTAACTGCACATAGCAATATATCCAATCATCAAAGCTATAAGCTTCAGCAGAACCTCTGGCTTGATGCAACAGAAGCATCACATCGTGGATATGTGGCAACATGTGGTTCTTGTTAGGATATTTAGGTAGTCTAGAACCACCTCTATGAGGGACCTTCAACCAGAACTTCGCCACATTATTCCTGTGTCCGGCTCTATCTGCATTGAACTCACTAATTGACTGAGCAGGGGAGAAATTAGAAAATTGATAATCCGGTATCTTGAACACTGAATCAATCACCTCACAGTTAATGGCAAGAAGGGTTTCGCCATTATCCCTTTTAATAGTTTCAGATACAGGGTCATATCTGGCAATTCACTCCCGAACCAGCTCTAGACAAGGAATTGTTGGAGGAAAGGCTGCGGCTTCTAAAAGTCCACTACTCAAAATCTCTATACAAAAAGACTTATCAACACCCTTGAACACCCTTTCTTTCAAATCTTCAAGGTTCTCACCCTTCAAGTCAGTATCACTAACTATGGCTTCTGTGGACGCCAAGCTAAAGACGTTTCCAAACAAGTGCAGGGTGGACTTCATGATTTCAAAACAAGAAACCTAAATTCGATTGCAGTGAAACCTTCTGTATGAGAGAAAATGCAAGGGAAAACACTGGAGAAAATAAGGAAAGACTCACCTT
Source organism: Cryptomeria japonica (assembly GCF_030272615.1). NCBI lineage: Eukaryota > Viridiplantae > Streptophyta > Pinopsida > Cupressales > Cupressaceae > Cryptomeria > Cryptomeria japonica. Next base: position 624,375,067 of record NC_081410.1, read on the forward strand.
CACAGCTGTATAATCAGACGACAACTAGCAGCAAGAAAGACTATCCAGGGATAATATAAACAAAAATCCAGCAGCAAGTAGCAAACGCAAAACACAAATGATTTTCATACCTTATTGAGAAAGGTAATGATACAAACACATTAAATGCAATGATTTCACCATTTCATTCCGAACGCGGCAAATTGGTAGATTAGACCCCCGCACGCATGCATTGAATGCATGGTGGCGTACTTTAAGAAACTGCCAGTTCCCGAAACGTTCACTTACTTTGAAAAAGCCAAAGAATGACATCACTTTACAATATGGTTCTGCCTCTCCATATTTAGCAATAAATGCACTTCTCAAAACATTAGAAACCGCGGGACCCACCAACATTGAACCCGTATGAACATCTTGAACCAACTTCTTGAGTGTTCAAGTAGTTCAAGATGTACGCCGCGTCAAACTGTTGACCACTTTGCCGTGTTGAACACGTTAAACATATTTGAACCCTTTGAACTCAGTTCAACAAGTTCAACACAAATGTTATATCATCGAACAAGAAAAACTTTATTAAAGAGCCGCTGCAAAAACTTAGAGAAAACGTTAGTACGAAGAACCTTTTTTGAACACCTTGGAACCTATTGAACCTAAATGAACATCTTGAACCCAGTTCAGAATGGTTCGACGTGTTCAAGGAGTACAATGAATTTTCTGAACTTGACTTAAATGACTAGAAAAAGGATTTGGGGCCGCATTAAGGACTTGAACCAAGGTAATATGGTATGAACTAGGACTCCAACATAAAAAGGAAAAGATGACCCACTCTCATCATGAAGAATAAATGACGTGGTAACAGAACTTAACCTAATTGATGAGGTAATGCCCATTATCCATCATGAACTCATCAAATGGAACCAATGTAATCCCCCATGCCTTGACCATTTCCAAAACGATGAGGCGATCATTGACTTTTTGGAACTACGAGATAACATACCAAGTGGGGATCACAAAGTTGGATTTGGCATTGAATTTAATAGCGTAGCATACTTCCGGGTGGATGCCAAACCTTTCAGCTGTAAAAATATTACAATAAAACATGGATTTTCCAATGAAAAGCACACTATGGCACTGTTTGATCCCAAAAAAGTAAAAAGAAAGAGCGTATCCAACGGTGAAAACCTCTTTGAGGTGCCTATGGATGAAAGGTTTGACATTCTCCCTTCTAGTGCAAATCAGGAATGATCAATAATACTTATTGAGGAAACAAAAGAATTCAATGTAGGGACCCCTGAGACTCCTCATCACATACATTTGGCATCTCTTTTAACTTCAGAGGAACAACCTAAGTTTGTCGAATTCTTCCAGAAGCGTCAGATCAACTTCGCATGGTCATATGCAGACATGCCTGATCTTGATCCCGATTTAGTCATGCATCACTTCATCGTAGCAGAAGGAGTTAAGCCTGTCAAACAGAAGCTTCGCAAGATGCACCCCCAGATTGCGATACTAGTCAAAACAGAACTTACGAAACTCCTGGATGTTGGTTTTATTAGACTAATTGATTATGTAGATTGGATCTCCAAGATTGTACCTGTCGGCAAACCAAATGGGGGCATCCATATCTGTACTGACTTCAGAGATCTAAAAAAGGCATGTCCTAAAGATGAATTCCCCCTACCAAACATTGACATGATCGTGGACCTAACATCAGGACATGCCATGCTTTCTCTCATGGATGGCTTTTCAGGGTACAACCAGATAAAGATCGCTCCAGAGGATCAACATAAAACTGCCTTCACATGTCCATGGGGAACATATTGTTGGAATGTAATGCCTTTTGGTCTAAAGAATGTATGGGCGACCTATCAAAGAGCAATGAACACGTCTTTCATGGTATGATGCATACCACAATGGAAGATTATGTTGATGATTTATTGGAAAAATCATTAACAAGAGAAGGTCATCTAGTAATATTAGAGAAAATCTTTGATAGACTGGAACAATATCATGTTAGACTCAACCCAAAGAAAATTGTCTTTGGAGTAACTTCAAGGAAGCTTCTACGATACATTGTCTCAAGCAAAGGCATTGAGGTCGATCCTGCAAAGGTCAAAGCAATCATGGACATGCCACCTCCAAGGAACATCAGTCAGCTAAGGACATTACAAGGGTGGCTACAATCCATCCAAAGATTCATTGCACAACTAGTAGATAATTGTCATCCCTTCACACATCTGTTACATGAAAACATCCGCTTTCAGTGAGATGCCAGATGCTAGCTAGCATTCCAGATGCTTAAAGACTATCTCATGAATACACCATTGTTGATCCCACCAAATCCAAGTAGAACTTTATTGCTCTATATTTCAACAACAAATATGACATTGGGAGTACCGTTGGCTCAACATAATGCAAAAGGGAAAGAGTGTGTTGTATACTATATCTCTCGCACACTGGTCAGCTATGATCTCAATTACACACCTAATGAGCAAGCTTGCCTAGCAATAATCTTGGCAAACACTAAATTGAGGCACTACCTATTAACACATAAAGTACAACTCATTGCAAAGATCGATCCACTAAAGTACTTACTCAGCAAGGCAACATTGACAGGATGCTTGGCCAAATGGGTGATGATTCTAAGTGAATTTGACATCAAGTATGTGGACTGTAAGGCTATCAAGGGCCAAGTTATTGCAAATCAGTTGGTCGATGCACCCCTCATAGGCAATCATCCTCTTATTTCCAATTTTCCAGATGAAAAGATATTCATGATCATAACAACACAACCATTAAAATTATATTTTGATGGTTCATATACTAGGCATGGCTTGAGGGAAGGCATTATGTTTATCACACCTCAAGGTGACAACATCCTGAAGTCTTATAGGCTAACTTTTCCATGTACAAATAATATAGAAAAATATGAGGCCTTGATTATAGGACTCAGACTAGCCAAACAATGGAAACTGAAAGAGCTACAGATATATGGTGACTCCCAACTGGTCATCCGACAAGTCACAGACGAATATCAAACCAAGGATGATAAACTCACATCGTACAAGCAAATGGTGGACAATTTAAAGGCATCATTTACTACTATCACCTTTGATCAGATACCCAAAGATGAGAATCAAGCTGTTGACACTATGGCTACTATTGCATGTCTCCTAGATATTCCACATAATTCAACAAGCTATGATTCTTGGTAGAGCAACTTTAGATTCCCGCTTATGATATACCTGAATCTGAGATGATATGTCACCTTGTTGGTTCCAAATCCCCATGGTACAATGAATTCTACACTTATCTACATGATCACACACTTCCTCCTAACCAATCAAATAACCAATGCAAAACCTTCATTCGCCAAACCGCTTGATACACCATCATTGCTAAAACCCTATACCGACACAGTATTGATGGTACTCTCCTTTGATGTTCAGAACAGGATGAGATAACAAAGGCCTTGGAAGAGGTACATGAAGGAATTTGTGGGACTCACTTAAGTGGTCCTTCCTTAGCAAAGAAGATCATGCGCGCTGGATACTATTGGTTGTCCATGGAAAAAGACTCCTACTATTTTGTCAGAAAATGCAAGAAATGGCAAGTTCATGGAGACTTGATACATGCACTAGCACAGGAATTGCAACCAATCACAACACCATGGCCTTTTTGTCAATGGGGACTTGACCTTGTGGGTAAAATTCATCCATCTTCATCCAACAACCACAAAAATTCATTATTATCGTCACCGAATACTTCACCAAATGGATCGAAGTTGTTCCACTTACCTAAGTCACCAATAAGAAGATCACCTCATTCATCTTTAATTACATCATTTGTCAGTATGGTGTACCCATTTCCATCATCACAGATAATGGGTGTCCTTTCAAAAATCAGGATGTCCGTGAGCTCTGTGAGAAGTTTCACATCCAACACCACTTTTCCACTCCCTATTACCCACAAGGAAATGGTCAGGTCGAAGCATAAAATAAGAACATATTAAGAATCCTCAAGAAGATAGTCAATGATGTCGGTCGTGATTGGCATGTTCAATTAAATCCAGCACTATGGGCGTATCAAACTAGCATTCAAACCCCTACAGGCGCAACTCTATACTCACTAGTCTATGGAGCATAAGCTATCTTACCTATTAAGGTCGAGATACCATCTCTACAGGTTTCCTTGCATGATCTGATAAATGATGAAGCATACAAAGTATCATGTCTCCAAGATTTAGAGCTACTTGATGAAAGGAGACAAGATGCATACAACCACCTCAAGGCATATCAATAACGCATGACGAGAAGCTATAATCACCGGGTTAGACCTCGTGCATTTGAGGTAGGTGATCTTGTTCTTAGAGAGAATCCTCATAACCAACCAAACAGAGAACATCAGGGAAAGTTTGAATCAAACTGGTTGGGTCCATATCTTATCACTATTGTATTTGGGTCTGGGGCATATCAGTTGGCTACTTCAGAAGGAGAACCGCTAGCAGATTCAATCAACAACATGCACCTCAAACGGTTTCATACATAAGTTGTATAGAGCATCAGGCTCCAATACATATAAGAAAAACACCAAAAACATTTAGATAAATGTCCTAAATAAAATACAAAAAAATGAAAATAGTAAATAAAAATCATGTATCCAAACGGTGAACAACCACTCTAGTGGCACCTTGGGTAAGTACGATGGTGAAAACCTGGCAAACATGCACCACTCGTAAAGGCTATGGATCCATTATCTTTCAGACTTGTTGTGATCACATTCATTGCATCCACTCATGTTGGCATTACAATAGAAAGGAAATTATTGGCATTTCAATAAGGATATTGAGAAGGTTGTTGGAGATTGTTGATATAACTAAAGAAGGATGATTATTGTCTTAATAATATTTGTAGTCACACAAATCTGTCCAGCTTAATTAAATAAATAAACGCTATTTATTTGATTAAAAATCCACTAGCCATCAGTTAATTAAATAAATATTTTAATAAATTCATCTCCAAACATTCTTCTATTAATTAAATAAATTATTCAATTTATTTTAATTAATTCATTAAACCAAATACAAATCAATTAAATAAATAAAATCTATTTATTTAATTAAAATCCCTTTTTCCTCTTTTAAATAAATTAAATAAAACATTTATTTAAATCATTATCCCCCCCCACTTGCATTTTCCTACAAATGCAACTTGCACACATTTATTGAAATAAATGAATTTTTATTTTAATAAAATCCTATTTTTCCTCACCCACCAAATCCACTTGCAAAAATCTAATCCCCTTCTAGATTCTTCTAACCCCTTCCTAATTAGCCTAATCCATCCCCTAATTATTGACACATTCCTAAGCAAAATGGAGTCACTTCTCAAAGACTTTAAAAGTCTTTGAAAAACATTTAATGCTTTGTGTGTTCAACAAATTAACCCCCAAAGTCTTCCAAGACCACTAATGGCTCTTACATGACCATTTATGACTCTTACATAACCATTTATGGTTATTTCAAACTTGTCTCCCCAAACATTTATTGTTTTGACCATATTCATCCATTTCACATTTGCACAAGAGTTTATCCATTGGATAAAAGCTTTATTATTTGAATAAAGAGTTTATTCATTCAACCAACCTTGACTTTAACTCCCAAAGTCATGTCAAGCATATAATGCTTATTCCCTCCCCTCTCAACCTACCTCACATTGACACTTGTCATCCTGAGATTGGGTTGAAAACCCTCACATGGATTTAAAATCCTTCAATCCTGACCCTTGTTGAGATTGCTCAATCTCAACCATCCATTGCTCCATTTTTCCTATAAATAGAGTCCATTCCTTCATAATCTAGATCCTGAAAACTTGTATGCATTTAACCTATAGGCATTTTAGAGAGCATTTAGCATAGCAAACTCTTATATTGTCATTTTGGTTAAAATAAATCATTTTTATATCAATAGCTTAAATATTAGCTTCTTTATTTACATTTAGAGCAATATTTCAATCTCAATCCTCCATAAGCATCCATAGTGCAAAAAGCTGCTGAGAGCTACACTATTTTGGAACTCGGAGAGGAGAGGAACAAGGGAGAAGGAGCTAAGAGCATGCTAAGAGGCATTTGGAGATGCCTTATTATCTTTGTTTCATTTGTTAGATATATTAGCATGATTTTAGTATCTCTTTTGATATACCTGTTTAGATTAGTTTTTGATTGACTAACACTAACAATTTTCTCGTGTGTTTTGTGTTGTTTGTCTTAGACTAACCTTGTCCATTTCGAAGGGCATCAATATTATTTTTTCATTGATGTCAAGAAATTGATTTTCTGATTCAGTATGATGTTGCCATATCTTGAGAAGTATGTGTTGATGAGTATTAGGAGGTCGGTAAGTGACACAGAAAGAATGTGATAATAAAGGGGAGATATAAGTTATTCAATGGACAACTATTACCGAGTTAGACAATGATGAGATCATGTTGTTTTGATTGTTTTGATATACTACACATGTTGTTGATTATAAATTTAATATTGTATTATGTCACCGAGTAAGGAAGCTAGTCGGTAAACCCTAAGGTTATCGATATTGGTTAACGAAGGCAGAATGTCTACCGAGCAAACTTCAGTATTAATCGAGTAACAACTGAGTTATAATAGATCACATTGGATGGATAAAAACATTATTTAATGAAGGATGCTGATGAGCTGGAGATGAATAAATGATTGGTTTGTCATGCAAGAAGTTTGTTAAGAATCTACGGCAATGAAAATACAGGAGGAAGATCTACAACACAGATTGAACCGCAATAACCTAGCACAAGTTCCTAGAAAGGAATGCAAGTTCCAAGGCAAGGTAAAATGTTTTCAGATTGAAGGATACATTGAACCTAGTCAAGTTTGATGATGTGATCAAGGAGAAGCAGTCAGAAATTGTTTATAAATAAGGAATTGTTGATAAACACTACATGCGAGCAAATGTATGCACAGTGATGCTACATGAATGTTTACCGAGCTCAAAAGCTTGAAGATCTGATTAAAGAATAGATTGAGAAGCCCAGCAGGCCCATCGAGGGATTTGATGTCTTATGACAAGATTGTTTTGAGCAAATAAGAATCTGCTTTAGCATTTCAAATGTGAAGTTTCAGATATATTTTATTATTGTTGTTTATTTTGTAAGTGACAGGAAATCTCTTAACCGAGTGGACCTAACAGTCTTATTTGTAAACCCTCTAGCAAGGTAACATTCTATATGAGTGTTTGAAATCCTTTGACAAGGTCACTTCTAACAAAGTGCAAGACTCTAACAAGTCTGAGGGAAATCCCTTAACCGGGTCACATCTAGCAATGTGTTTGTAATCTTTAATAGGATTTGCTTTTAACCGAGCATACTCTAGAAGGGTATATTTCTTAGTGGGTCTGAAATCCCACAGTGGTTTTTCCCTATTTGAGTTTCCACGTTAAATCTGGTGTTATATGTGTTGTGATGTTATCTGTTCATGAGTTTGAATGTTTTACAGTTTTGGTTATGTATTCTGAAGTATAAGCTACCGAGGTTGAATCTGTTGAATATATTGAAGATTAAGTTTGTTTGATTCACCCCCCCTCTCATCTTGTTTACTATTAGCATCAGAGCTTTACAACTCATCCATCAGTCAAAGCCATGGCTTGTTATTGATCTGCAATCAAGAATAGTACTTCATGCGTCTTGCATCCCTCTTTTTCATAGTCATGTCTAAACTGGGGGCAATGCCCTTAACCTATTTGATGGAAGTGGATTCTGCATTACTTGTGATTCATTGAGTTCTTCATTCAAAATTGTCTCACAAAATTCCAAAAACATTCAAAAACACTCACAAAATCCAAAAAACATCATAAAACATCAAAAATCAATCAAAAACATGGCAACGCCTTGAATATACGCATTAAAACAGACACCAAACAAACATTTTGAGCTACTCAAACGATGATCATTTATCAAATCAACACAGGTACCCACAATTGTCTTAAACAAGGATGCATCCTTCCTTACCAAAACAAAGACAAAATTAACATTTTCTTTGACAAGAAAATTTTGTTTAAGCTATCAAGTACTTGGTCAATTTGATAAATTATTTACTCATTTATATCAGGTTCCTACACTACTCTAGGATATCCACAAGTGATTAGAGTAGTTGGGATGGTTCCTAAGTATTGTCTTGTTTATCTTTTGCGAATTATTCCAATGAAGTTCTAGGGCATGTACTAATGGTGTCTACGTGGGAAGTTCACTAAGCTACGTGATCTTATGCGAAATACAGTTATGGATCACTATGGCTTGCTGACTACAGTGTATACCTCGACCATATGAGCATGAACCATTATGGAGGGTCCATATTCTTTATTTATTTATGCTGCTTGCTTGCAGGTACAATGCTCCAAACTTGGTTCCTACTGCCTCATCCAAGACTAATACTACCATGCTCAATGATGAACAATAAAAGCACTATGGATCATCATTCCATCTCATCTGTATATATTGCATTTCATTGCATTCCATCCATCCATACTTTCATAATAGATGCATACCATGCATACATAATAATGACAATGGATATTGTCATGCCCAAACTTTTGGACAAAAACGGAACAACAATTTTTTTTTAAACATCCTAAAAAGGCTAAATAAGCTAACAATAAACATGCAATAATAAGTCTTGTCTTAACTATGTTTAAACTCTGGAAATCAAAACAGTTATTTGCTATAGTTAATCTAATTAACTTAATCAAGCACGCAAAAGTAAATTAAATGTGGAACTCAAACTCTCCAAAAGAATCATTATTATATCATTAATTAATAAATTAAATTAAACAATAATCTACAACTAAAATTGACAAGGGATATTAATACCCTAAAATAATCCTTTAAATGCCTCAGGAATTAATTAAATTAATTCTAGCAGTTAGACTATTGAAATTTAATAATCAATTGAGCAATAAATATAATGTCTCAAATTTGACTAAAGGGTTAAGTAAATTCATAATATAAATTGCCCTATAAAATTTATTTAATGTTAGCCAAACAAATAATTAAACCCCTAAGGTCTAAATATTACATTTGACTTTTATTAATACTTATTAATAAAAATTAAACCAAAAAGATTTCATAATATAAATAATTAATCTAAAACTAAACTTATACATTCGTGTGTGTGTGTGTGTGTGTAAAGAATCCATTGATAAAAAAGAAAACTACAATCATATAAACCTAATTATAAAAGGGAATTACCCTATTCAAATTTGAATAGGGTTTTCCCCCCTTTTTATCACTTAAACTTAAACCATAAAATAAACCCATGAAAACCTAAACTAAAAGTTATAGAACTAAAATTACCATACCCTTTTTTTTTAAAATCTTCTATCTACCCAAACCCAAACCGGGTTAGGGTTTCTTTTGTGTTATGTAGGGCGGGATGAATAATGGTGGAGGGCATTTTACACATGCCATGAAAATGGCGGAGGTAGCAGTATACTCGGGCTCCCCACAGGGAAGGCCGCAACCGTGCCTGTGGGTCACGACCCACAACGCGGTTGTTGCCGCCACTATGGGGCGTCGCCCACAGGGAATGACCAAAGTCGCCCCCCCTGTGGGTTGCGGCCCACAGTGCGGCTGCGACCGCTACTGCGGGTCGTCGCCCACAACGCGGGCCGCTCGCCTTGTGGGTCTTCCCGTAGGGGCTGAAAGGCACAGATTTATATTAATTTTTTTTAAAATACGTTTTTTCTTTTATATATAAGCATAAGATCTATTTCCCATATTTAATAGATGCAGCAATATAATAAAATATGACTACAACAACCTAGAAAGATATTCATTTTTTTGAAAAATAGATTTAAAATATGAATAGATTAGATTTTATTTTTTTGTTTTAATCTTAATATAAAACATTTGAACTAACTAGATTCTTTTCAAGATAAACTTAGCATTATGAAGGCAAAGTATTCTCATAGGTTAAGACATATATTTCCTAAGAACATTAAAGCAGATTATTTAAAATTAATAGTTTTAAATAAATGTATTCATTTCCATATTAAATATATAATAGTTAACTTTAGAGATAGACTATTAAATCTTGATTTATTTTCAGCAATAATAAAAAAGAAAAATGATAGGATTTAATAAATTAAAGCAGCAACTATAATAGTCTAGAAATCATTTAAAATATTACCATTATGTTAAATCCATTATTATTATTCATACTAATATCTATTTAACCATGTTTTGCATTTGGAAATAAATAAATAGGACTAAATGTTTATTTTTATCTTACTAACATTCATACTTTTCTACTTCATTTATTTCCATTATTTTTAATATGCATAAAGAGATAGAATGTCCTTTTTATTTTCAAGAAATAAATGCAATAGATTTTAACTCAAACTATAGAAAACTTATTCTTTATTTACTCTCATTTCTTTCTTGCAATATCAACTTAATAAAAGAATGCATTTCATTAAAATCATACTTTTAATACAATATGTCAACTTTACAAATGGGTGAAATACCCAACTTAGCCTCTCATTTCTACTAAATGAGGGCTTTCAAATTAAATACATTATTCTTTTGCAACTTAAACAAATAATATAGTAGCAACTCCTAGCTTTTATTTTCCTTCTCTTTCTTCTTAACCCGCATTTACAAAATCTTAAGGTTGTGACCATGGAGGCTCACCTCCAAACCTAGGCTTACTAGAAGCCACCCCTGAGCTTGGAGAACCAAGACCTAGACGGGTTACACTCAAGCAATACACAAACAAACATGACAAACTCACAACAAATGCATTCCCATCCCAAGACTTAACACCATCACATAATGTGATTTTTACATGGGTGGAAGTGGACTAAGTACCTTGAGGAGAAACTACAAGATAGTAGAACACAGGGCCATCACAAGGCAACCAAAAACACATCACAAGTTCCAAACTTGTCTCAACATCCTTATGACCCCTAAGGCATACAAGCCATAATTTCTCCCCTTATGACCCCCAAATGCATAAACAATAACTATCCAGCAAGGGTCATAAAAATCCCTTGAGATCACTCTCTTCCAAAGAGAGCCTCTCACTCTAAAGTTGTCATACAACTCTCCACCCCAAGGCCACTCTACCCTCCCAAGGGTGAGTTGGCCTTGAATACTCTCAAAATACAAATAAAATGCTTAACCAAAACAAGTGAAAGATCACGTAACTTTCTTCACAGATAAAACACAAAGGAAGGAAACAACTAAATACAAGTAATCTTTCAAAGAAAAATTACAACATACAAAGAAAGAGATTAAACCAACCTTGAATCTGCCAAGGGTTTACAAGGGATAGTTTGGAGTAGAGCTTCCCAAATCCACACTTCTTTCCTTCCAAGACTTATCCAAAAATTCTATATTAAACTTGTTTCAAAACTTCAAGAACTAGTCTCCAAAGATGGAGAGTGGGTGATTACCTTCCTAAGTCTCAAAACCTTGCCTAAGGAGGCTTCTCTCACTCTTTCCAACCTCTTGGATAGAGTGTGAGCTCTCATTGGTTGGTCTTCCCAACCTCTTACATGTTACACCAACTGCAATCATGAAAGAGGGGAAGAGAAAATGGGGAAGCGAAACTGACATAAGAAGGGAAGGTTATCTAACCTAGGAGAAGCCCTCCAAGTTGGATTTTCGCTCATCTTGGGAAAACCAATTTTTGAAGGGTTAAATCAGTCACATGAGAGTGGTTACATGCTTAAAAATACCCCTAACCCACAGGTATACCTTATGGACCTTTGGAAAATCCCCTAAACTAACCCTAGGAGTCCATTTGACCCCTTAGAAACCCATTTGAAGTCAGCCTACGGGTCAAACCTGAGTTGACCACTCCAAAGACTCTCTACCCAAGGCAAATTTGGGACCACACTCAAATATTTGAAAAAGGCTTTGGTTGAAACAATTTCCCTCCAAGAGACATGTCAAAATCAAAATACTATTCAACACATGTCAAGTGACACAATAAAGTACATTACTTAATTACACATGAAAATTATCTCTTGTTGGATTAAACAAATTAATAAATACAATTTAACACACATGCAAAAATTTACGTTTACGAATAAAATACGATACATACGGAGTGTTGTCTCTCCAAATAGACAACCCCTAGTTTTACGAACGTACAAAGGTCTAGGCTTGATGCTCCATAATGTTTCCATGGTCACATGGATAATTTTCTTGTGCATCTCAATTACACATTAGTAATTCCCAAATAGCCTCATATAATATTAAACACATAAATTAGAATACAAATCAATCACCCTTCCTACAAATCAATTTACCATATATCCAAAGCAATCCACATAAGTAGTTATCATTATCCTCATAATTTCCAACCATTCATTAAGACATGCATCATATTTCTAACATCATAATAAAGTCCTGCAAATCAAATAAATGACATACACCATCTCAATGTTATCCTATCCTAGAATCATATAAATTTTATATCCATAATGCATAGAAATGAAGCATCAATATATCAATGTTATCCAATCCTGGGATCTATAAAGTTCTAAATCCATAGTGCATAGAAATGAAGCATTCATAATAGTTCCAACATGAAAATCACTGAAATGCTAGGATGGGTTGGGATAGGGCCTCACAGATACTCTATTTTCCTCTTCTTCCATAGGAATGAGTCATAGGTCCTCTATTTCTTCTATATAACATTGAACCCCCCTCACCCTCCCCATCTCGATAATCAGCATCACATACCCTACATCATTTCCCATCAACCCAATCAAGCAAGTTACTCTATCTGCACAGGTACATCGACTCACACACACCTAGACTATTAACAAATACTATGATCAAGTATTTTCGGGTCTCAATAGGTTCTCGATCATGGCAAACCTAGACTACAACAAACATTTCTTATAATGACCTAGTCTCAACAGGGTTGCCATGATTCACCACAACCAACCTACAATGTAAACACTATCAATTGATCGACCAATCAAACACAATCAACATAGACAATTACATCAATTGTCTAAGTCTCAACGAGTATTTTGCGTCAGATACCTTGACTTCATTGGGCAATTACATCAATTGTCTAAGTCTCAACAGGTCACTTTGATTCACTTACTCAGACTTTATCCCATCGAAGCGAACAACTGACATCAACTGCCATGCTTTGACTCAACCGGGGAAATTTAACCAATTGCACCAGATTATCCAACCATTTTGATCAATTATATAGCATCAATCAAAAGCACAACAACACATTTGCACCGTCTCTCTTGCATAACCTACAGGTACTCACTGACTTGCCATTTCTCTGTATTCACTCTATTTTCTTCCATTCTTTCACCATTATTGCTAATTTCTTCTATTCTACCTCCCCTCCACTTCTCGTTCTTTTTCGAGAGATTGCTTGATTTTTTGAATTTTTTCGGCCCATCTTTCGAGGGGGCATACCACCCACTAAATTAGCATTTATGGGGCATATTTCTTCACACCTAATTTTCTTTCTTTGAAACGACGCGATAAAACCACACTATCTCAAAGAGGGACAAAATGTAGACACATAAATCTGTCCACTTAATTAAATGAATACTTAGTATTTATTTGATTATTTAACCATCAATCAATAATTAATTAAATTTAATTAATTTGTCTTAACCCTCTTCTCCTATTAATTAAATAAATTATTCAATTTATTTGATTTAAATCACTTAACCAAATTCAAACCATTAATTAAATAAATAAATCATATTTGTTTAATTAAATCTTCTCTCACATTTAAATAAATTTATATTTATATTTATTTAAATCCCCCAAAATCCTATCTCTCACATTTAAATAAATTAATATTTATTTAAATCACCTTTATCCTCCACCCACTTGTATTTTCCCACAAATGCAAGTTGCACAACTATTTTAAATAAATAAATTATTTATTTAAAATCCTATTTATCCCCCCCCACTTGAAACCTTTAATGGCTTCCCTTAAAGTCTTCAAACTTAATGGCTTCCTTCTAGAGTCTTCTCAAGCTTTTAATGGTTTCCCTTAAAGTCTTCAAACTCAATGACTTCCTTTTAGAGTCTTCTTAAGTCTTTAATGGTTTCCCTTACAGTCTTCAAACTTAATGGCTTCTTTCTAGAGTCTTCTTAAACCTTTAATGGTTTCCCTCAAAGTTTTCAAGCATTTAATGCTTTATCTTCCTTTTTTCTCATGTAAATAAATTAAGATTTATTTAAATAAAATCCAAAATTCACATTCACATTTAAATAAATTAATATTTATTTAAATATCTATCCAAATGTAAATTACACCATTTAATTGAAATAAATGATTTTATTTTAATTGAAAATCCCAAAATTCCTCCCACTTGCATTCTCCTATAAAATCCACTTGCATGCCTAAATCCCTTCTAGATTGTTCTAACTCCTTCTAATTAGCCTAATCCTATCCTAATCATTGTCACATTCCTAAATAAAAGGAAGTCACTTCTCAAAAACCTCCAAAGTCTTCAATAACGATTAAAAGCTTTATTTCTTCAAATGGTTAACCTCTAAAGTCTTCCAAACCATTAAAGGCTCTTACATAACCATTTATGGTTGACTCACATTTTACCTTTGGCTAGAGACTTTCCTCTAACTTAACTATCCTTTTGACTCATGAGTCTCTTCAAAGCATTTATTTCTTTGACTAAGGTAACCATTTAACCCTTGCACATTCATTTATCTTTTGGATAAAAGAAATATCCATTAACCTAACCCTAACCCAACCAAGAAATATCCATTAACCTAACCCTAACCCAACCCCACAGGGTAACCATCATGTCCCCTCAAGCATTTAATGTTCCTTATCTCTCCTCTCAAGCCTCCTCATGGTGACACTTGTCAACATGGTATTGGGTTGAAAGTCTCACCTGGATTGAATATCTTTCAATCCTAACCCTTGTTAAGATTGTTCAATCTTAACCTTTCATTTCCCCATTTCTTCTATAAATAGATCCTTTCTCCTCAAACAAAGAAGGAAGCATTAGAGTATTGTTGTTATACTGGTATTAGCATAGAGATTTTTAATAGCATGACTATCTACACTTGCATAGCATTTGTTTATCATATTCAACCATCTTGAATCTCCATATGGCATCCATGGCTAGTGCTAAAAGTTGAGAGCTACACTCATTTGGGACTTGGAGAGGGGAAAAACAAGGGAGGTGCATCAAAAGGCATCATGGAAGCATCTTGGGGAGGCTCTTCTCCTTTCTTTTGTTTTGTTAAATTTCTTTCATGCTTTTTGAAATCTCTTTTGATATGTTTGGATTGGTTTTTAGTTCTTTGTTTTGGTTTTATGGTTGAAACTAACTTATTAACATTGAACTTTGTTGTTCCCTTGTCCCCATTTCCATGACATCCTTTGGTGAACCTGACATGAATTCAAGAGCAACCATTTTGAAAATTACTAACTTTTTCATGATTTGAATTGACACACAGGTCATGCTTTAGCGCTTTCGTTCACTCTCTAGCGCCTTTGTTCATGCTCTAGGCACACTGATCAAACCTCTACCCAACACCTTTATAAATTTACAATGTGGGCTCTATTTGGAGGGAAAATAATCCTTTAGAATGTGAGTTCAATATGGTGTAAGGGATAGAGAATAGAAAAAAAGGTGAGGGAAGAGGGCAATAAAATCAAGTGAGAGAAAGCGTAGAGAGAAAAACATGAAGAGAAGGTAGTAAAATTGTGTATGAGAGAAGAAAAATAGAGTTTAAGGCAAGATAAAGGCAAAATGAAGGAATTAATAGGGGTGAAAGGGGTTGATGCAATTTTGGGGTAGTTTGAAGAGAGAAAAAATATTAAAATGAAGCAAAAGAAATCTCAATAGGTTAGAAGATCCCACATCAAGTATTTGTGACTTTCTTTAAAATCTCACGTCTCTATAAAAATTTCTATAATAGGTTATTAGAAATGAACTTGTCATTGATCAAGGTAAGGCGTATGGAGTATATGGAGAATCCTAGTTTTATTTTTGAATTAAAATTATGTACAAACTATGTCTTGCTTGTAGAAACATTTGATTTGATCGAGAATTTTTTTTATAATAGTTAGAAAATTGTATATCCTAGCAATTTAGATATTATACATGTTTAATATGAAAGATCAAGGGAAAAATATTTGGCATGATGTGAAAACTTGGGGTAAATAGGAATATGTAAAGATGAATAAAGTGTTGAGTGCAAATTTTGTATCTCATGTAAAATTTGTGTATTTTAATCCAAGACACTTATGGTATGCACAAATTTGTTAAAATGGGAAACATAAACCAAGGACATGATCAATTTGGCAAATTTCCGTAACATGATATCAAGAAACACTCTTGTGACATGATACATTCAAAATTTATTTGTTCAAAAGGCTTTATAAACATTTAGATAAAACTAGAATAACATATTGGGCCTGTCCACCCTTGAATTGGAGCTTGGGAAGAGGGTAGAGATGTCATCAAGGCATAATTTAAAAGAGATTTATGTCCAATGTTATAATTGAAAAGACCACTTCCTATTGTTGTAGCCTTCACAAAAAATCATGTGAGAAGAATTTATGCACAAACTCTCTTTTGAATGATTTCAAATTGTGATTGATTCTCTTTGTAGCTAATAGTGTGTGAATAAGAGTTGAAGTTCCTACATTCTATGCTTGATTTCTGGAGAAGATTGCTTCCTTATGGTCAAATAAGGTACTTCAATTTTAAAGGTATATTCATCCCGAAGAAGATAATTCTAAGGACTATAATAATATTCCATTACCATGCTTACTATCAACAAGTATAGGACAATGGTATATGATATGATGTTTTTTTAGTAAGTCCAAGTATAAGATTAGCTGATGAGTTTTAAACATGGTGTCAATGAGTTATTAACCTTATCTAGTAGGACATAATCATAAGTTGCAATGAATATTGATTTGTACCATACAATAAATAAAATCATAAGGTAAATAATATTATTATTCTTATTGCGGGTACATCTTCATATGATGACTTAATGAATATAGTGTTTTCATCTTTTTTGAGTATGATTTGGGTTTTGATCATGCCTAAAGCAAGTTTAAAATTATGGATGTATATTTTTCAAGGCTCAATGTATTATTTATATGGTCTTGTTGATGTATGTTGTGCTCCACTTAAGAGGATATCATAAATACTATGATACTTGATTTATATAACTATATTGTGATGGGACCTCACTTTGACCCATGTTGAGGCTTCTTGCATTATTTAAGCTTGATCATGCTATTTGACTACAACTTTATAGGGATGCATATACTTTATCCTTTCTTATATATGGAATCAAGATTTAATTACAACCTTGTAATTAGGTATGCATAATTAGAGCAGTAAGGGATCCCAACCCTATAATATTGCATCTAAGGGCATTGTTCATTCTTGTGAGCTTGCCAAATAAAATCAAGGTTGTCTTACATTACAATATAACTTTTAGATGTATTAATTATAATTACAATGGTCTACCTTCATTTTTATGTATCCACACTAGCAAAGTGTCTTGAAATAGTGATAAGTATGGTTTGTGTAAATAATTTTTTTTTAATTGTTTTAAGAAATCAACCTAACCTTTGTGTCATGAAAATGCTCTATAGGATATTTTGGGATGTTCATGTTGAATTAGGAAAAATAGGGGTGATGATGTTTAATTGAGATCTCAACATCCTTGACTAAAAGTGTCATGGTATAGATTTGCTAAATTGAAAACAAGGTTGGCTTTCCCTGCGTATCTTTTAGCATTTTTTTTAACGAAAGGCGATAAGCCTGATATATATTAATAAAGCTAAAGATTACATAATACAAAAAGATGGCTCTTATTAGTCAAAAATATCAACAAAGATCTTTAAATATCAAAATTAAACATCCCATGCCTAATTTAGCATTATTAATTATTGAGAATTAGTTAAATAAATCTTATTAGGTATGAAATAGTAACACAAGAAATTGGGGTTTGTGATTAGTATATAAAGTTAGAAACTCATGGTTTATTTAGGACTAGACATTGAAAAATAGTGAATGATTACATTGCTTGTTCTTAAATTCTTGCATGGTTTTCTTTCTATAGTATTTATTTTACTTCACCCCCTTGAGTAGTGGTATTTGATTAATTATAAAATCTTGAGTCCATGAACCTAGGTGCATGATCATTGAGAAAGACCATGTAAGGAGAACTACACGTGACTTTAATCTTGTTTGAAAGTAGCTATGTAGGGGTCCTTGGGTGAAGCATGGATACAAGGAGGGTTTAAGGGGTCACTCCAAGGTTGGGGTTGCTCTTAAACTTATTTGACCTTCCATCTTCATAGGCTTCAATTTGAGGCAAAAATGTGAATTAGATGGTTATGGATGAGTTAAGAGAACTTGGTAACTCGTATCCCATAATAATATAAATTTTAGGCTAACAAAAACTTATAGAGAAAAAATATATTTTTTATCATTTTCTACGAATAGTCTAATTGTGGTAGCTATGTGCTTAATTTTGGGTTGAGCCTAGGATGACCTTAATTAAGATTTTTTATGCCATATGTAGAGAAAAACTATAAATATTACTAAATAAGGTTGAAATTTTTGCCTTTGCATCTTTTTAATATAAAAGGTATTTTTGAATAGTGTATCTAGGATTACAATTTGGATGAAGTGAGAGGATTTGACTACTTTATAGTTGATATTTTTGTATGTGTACATGTTGTGTAGAGGCCACCTTGCATGGTTCAATGTGATTTTCATGTGTTTGTGATATTAAACTCCAAGCCTATAGGATTCTATGTTTAGCCTCCTGACTCACTTGATTGTAATATATGTTGGCATTTGACTGAACCGATAAAGATTGTTGTTGTTATGCAACCGGTATATGATTAGTTAGTGATTGTGATGAAGAGATTGAAATTCATGTTTGATGACTAAGTTTTGTGTTGTCATTGATGGAAACAATGTTTTTATAGTCATCTAAGTCGTAGAAGCCAACCCGTACAAAAGGCAGTTTTACAGAGAACCGGTAATTAGGATCTCAACCGGTAAACAAAGACATAGTAGCATTCCGACAATCGGTACAAGCGATTCATGAAGAGTTGGATGATGCGGTTTTACAGTGATGTTGGTGCCAGGTATTTGGAGCTATGTCACAACCACATTGGTTGATTCAGTTGGATGAGTGAGATTTGATTTACAAAACAGACAAACTGGTAGAACACTTAACCGGTAGTGATATAGTCACTTAAATCGGTAACATGACATAAGTTTTAATTTGTTATGTCGGTGGCTGACATATGTAAAGTGTGCAATGTAAGTTTGTCTAGATTCATTAAACCTAGGAAGTTGTTCCAAGGTTGTAGCCAAAATGTAAATATTTATAAAAATTGTCATGAGGTATAAAGTATATATGTGTGTGAAGAGAGTATTCATGAGTGAATATTGTGAATGTGATTGTGCGGTGATTAGGGAAGTTTTGTAATGAAGTGTTGTTGATGTTTTAATGATCAGAAGTGGATCTTATCAGATATAGAAGGTGTTACTTGAAGATCTTATCACTGTTGTTTTCCTAACAGTTTGCAGCAGCAAAATCCCCTAACCAGGTAGGTCATAATAGGCCTTAATACGTAAATCCCCTAACAGGGTAGCTCTGAATCAAAGTCTTAAATCCTCTTGCGAGGTTGATCCTAACATGTCATAGCTCCTAATAGGGCTTATCATTCAAATCCCTTAATCGGGTGACTCTTAACTGGGTCTGCTCCTAACAAGGCATAGTTGTAAGACCTTAACTGATTAAGATTTCTATCCTGTAGATAGTGAATCTTGTAGGTACCAATTCCCACCGTGGTTTTTCCCTTTTGGGTTTTCCACCTATAATCTCTTGTGTTATGTGGAATTTTTTATATTGGGCATTTGCATATGTGGTGATATTTATCATATGCTTGATAAGTTTTAAGTTGTTAAAGTTGGTGATAAGATTTATATTGTTTTTACTTACATTGATTCACCCCCCCTCTTAGTGCCTTATAAGTTCATCAATTGGTATCAGAGCCAACCTTCTTTGAGGCCTAACCGCTTGAGAAGGACCTAAGGAAAACATGGGGGACATGCGCTATAGAGAGATGTCTCTTAAACTTGTTGAAACTAAGAATTCTCTAGAAACTATGAGAGGCAAGTATAAAAATTCACTTGCTAAAAGGAAAGAGATTATTGAATAAATGTTGGAAGTCTCTGACAACAACTCTTATGATAAAGTAAACACAGATGCATTGGTTGAGGAATTGGAGAAACTAAAAGGTGAGAAAAATAACTTTAAGAGAGCACTTGAAGCCCTTACAATCTGGATGAGTCAAGAACTTGTAGCAAGGAGGGCAACTAAAGACAAGATCAAAGAGAAATATTATGAGATCTTTATGATAAATCAGGAAAATGACACTCTATATGCACACTAGTATGAGGAGAAAGAAGAAAAAGAAGAAATCAAAGAAGATCTTAATATGGCAATGTCTCTTAGAGAGACTCTTATGAAGCAAAATGAAGATCTTACTAAAGAGCTTGCAGAAGCTAATGAGAAGCTTGCAAAATTCAACAAGAGTTCTACCATGCTGGATGAATAGATCTAATCTCAGAGGATGAATGGTGATACATTTGGGTTAGGATACAATACATTTGAGAAAGGAGAACCTTTTGGTACTAAGGTCAACATGCATGAAGGAAAACTTGCTCCTAAGACTCATAAAACCACTGGCAAGAAATCCTTTAAACCTATTTGTTTCAATTACCATAAGCCAGGACATACTGCTAATGTTTGTAGAAGCAGATCTGATGTTAATACTGGTTATAGACCTAATACTAATAAGAGATATATGCCTAGAATATTTGAAGGTTATTTTTACACATGCAACATGTATGGACATATATTTATTGAATGCAGGTATGGAGAAAGTAATCAAACACCTCACATGAATCTAAGATCTATTGGTGATTGGAGAAGGAATTTCAATGATCGGGGAAGTCCAAATTGGCAAAGACCCTATGCTAACCAGTCTAGTCCCTTTGAGATGGAGAAGAGAATGAATGTGGTATGCACAATATGTAATAACTTTGGTCATGTGGCTATGAATTGCATAAGAAGGACTGGCAAAGGAAATGTTGGATCTTGGAGAGATTTTGGTATGGCTTGCTATCATTGTCATAAATCAAGACATATGGCAAAGTTTTGATGAGCTAAAGTGAATAACCTGGTGAATCAATCAAGTAACCAAAAAGGGAAAATGAAAGTTTATGTAGAGCAGACCAGAGAAAAAATGAATAGAATCTGGAAAAATAAGGATCATGAGGTAACTAAAGTAAAATCATCTAAAGATCCTATTTCTTCACCTAGTGTGGAGAACCCTTCATCGACAAACTAAGTTGTTTATACAGCTTAGGGGGAACTCAATGTTAGATCTATCTTTGAACCCCCTAAAGGACCATGAGGTATGTGAAATCTGCATACTTTGATGTTTTATGATGTTAAGAAGTGATTTTGTGATCAAATCGGTAGGTTTGATGTGTTATGTGAACTGGTATTGTGTTTCAAGATATTTTAAGGTTTTATCGGTAATGGCATTTAATGCAGTAGATAATGGGCAAGTAAAAGGAACTTTTGGAATTTTATTTGTCACATTGCATTTGTATGCGCACTTGAAGAGTGAATATAGAACAACAAAATTTGTGTTTGCAGCATCTAACCTATTTGATAGAGATTGAAGTGCTTTGGTGTGATTTGAGATCAACAATCAGTTTAGAGAACTTCGTCGATGTGTGAAACCCTAGTGCAGAAGTGGGAAAAGTTATTTGTTAAGAGTCTCGTTATCTAGTTCTAAAGATTGATTTGTTGAAAATGGATACACCACATCTAGTTGATGTTACCGATAGGCCACAACCTGAATTCAAAGACATCCATTTTAATCCGAAGAAACTAATCTTGTTGGAGCCCTATCCAAATACTCTACGGTGTATTACATATTGAAGATGTTAGACCATTTTACCATTGCAAAGTGGAAGATTTGGGTATTGTTGCTATTTTTTTAATCAATATAGAGCACTGCGTGATGAAAATGGTATCTTGAAGGAACAATACAAGAAGGTTACTGACAAAGAGTTTCATCATACACTTAACTTCATTGATGATTTTGTGGATGTACATGTTAGATATGTGCTTAGCAGGATACATGATCATTTTATGTGGCTTGATCGACCATATAAAATCTCTAAGGAAGCTATTCACGTAGTCACCAGACTCTGTGCAACCAATGAGGTACCTTTACTAAGATTTGTTCCAAAGAATGATGTAGAAAAGCTAAGAGGATCCAAATGGGATGGTAGAGCTATGACAGTGAACAATATCAGTGATCTGGCAATGAAATATGCATCAATGGTGATTGGTTACAAAGTATACTACTCAAGCAAAATGAACAATGTACTGGTAGATGCTATTCATACTGCTTACTGGATGATCATAGAAGATATTGATTATGATCTATCTGAAGCACTGAGAAGTCAATTGATGCTGAACCTGGAGGCTATTAAGAAGGACAAAATATTGAGGTTCATATTTGGTCAACTCATTCTTGGTCTATTCTTTTATTTTCAAAATTCATTTCCTGGTATTGGTGATATTCAATGGATTGGAGGAACACTTGCTTTAATGTAAATAAAGAATAACATTAGGATGCTAGGTAATGATTTTGATAAGATTGCATGGGGATACTTCAAGGATTTTTAGAAGAAAATGCATGCAAAAGAAAGGATGCTAGTAGAGGTAGTTAACCGGTATGAGAAAATAATTTGTTTTATGGTGGACATAGATACCTGTATGATGGAAGCATTTGAACCTTAGAATACTTGGGTTATGCTCATGGGGTATGAAGTTGATAAAAACTATTGATTGCATATGCTAGCCATCTACCTGGACAACCGATTGATACCACAACAGAGAGATTTGGCACTTACAAGGAGAAATCCCTACAAGTGCACTCAGAACTTAACCAACCAGTGATAACTAAGAAAATTAGAAAGGAAGTGGAAGCCGTTGTTGAGAAAACTAGATTCACAAAGGAAGTGATTATTGAAGCTAGAGAAAAGCATGTTGCTCAATAGGCTGGAACATATAGTACTCCAATTGGCACCTCCACCGGTATGCAAACTAGAGCTAGAAAAGGGAAAGCTGCAGAAAAAGAGAAACCAACAACTGTAAAGAAAGAGAAACTGGCAGTAAAATCTTCAAAGATTTAGTTCCAGAGAAGAGGAAAGGTTTTTGATCCTCCAACTGAACTGGTCAAAACTGGTAAAAGAAACAAGCAACAAGCTTAGAAATCAGCACCGACAAATGCAGATGATGAAGACACTGAATCTGAGAAAGAGAAGAAAGTCTTAAGGACTAGTCGCAAGAAATCCAAGGTTGTTGAAACCTCCACTGTCAAATCTGTGGAGAAACCGGTAAATAAACCTACTGCTCTTGATAAATTGTTAAAAAGTATTATGGAATATGATGTTCTTAAGGGATTGAATAAATTGTATGATAATCTTGGTGAGAATGAGCAAAGATTAATAGAAGATGCAGTTGTGTATATGATGAATAAATATAGTAAAGCCCTTATTGAGCTGTAAGGGTAAATTTCAAATTCATTATACAACAAAATTGATGCAAGGTGGCAGGCTGCAATGAAGCAGGACCGATAATTTTTGGGTATACACTCAAAAGTCTTCAACCAGAAGCCACAAAGGAAGGATTAGATGATATTTTGTTGAATGCAAAATATTCCTTCAGATCTAAGAAAGGATTGACAAGGATGTTGATCGGCGATACTCAATCAGTCCAGCAAGAGACTGAAATTTTGTTAAAGAAGTCTTTGGGTCTAATTCCTACCGAAGAGGAATATGATATGGATGTTGAACCTGTAAAGCTTAAGGGTGAATATTTTCCAGAAGATATTAAACCTACTGATTTTAAGCCCGATGACATTATGTTAGATGACCAACCGGTGAACACACAAACATAATCAGTGTTTATTCCTGATGATGGTAATGGTGATAATGTTGATAATACTGTTGATAATATAGATGTGTATGATGTAGATGCTCAAATGTCTGAACAACATGAGAAAAATCAGGGACAAGAAGGAAAGAAAGATGAAGAAGAAAAGAAGATGAGAAACCACCAGTAGATAATTAGACTATAGATACTCAACCACCACTAGTAATGGACATTAATAAAGATAAGCAAGAAGAGAAGAGTGAAGAAACTAAGAAGGAAAAGGAAGAAGAGAAAACTAAAAACAAAGAGGGAATAAGGGAGAATAAGGCAGAAAAGACTGAACCCATAGTGACACCTTTGTCACTTGATTCCAAAAATAAAGGTGTTGATGAAGAAGAAGATGATGATGCATTAAGCATCCAAGGATCACTTGGCATGGATAAACTGAGTTCTACTGAGTTGATGGAGGTTGCAATTGCCATACAATTCTGAGCTAAAAAGAAGAGGATGAAAGAACAACAGAAGAAGGCAGAGACCATAAGGAGTGCAATAGATATTTTGTCTAGTCTCCTACTGGAGACTGATACAGGAAATTTTGCCACCCTATTGACAAGCTTGGACAACTTGTTTTTGATGCTAGAGAGAAGATAAATTCATTAGAGGATGCAACTTATGTCAATGAGGATAAAAAACTACAAGAAGAAGAGGACAAAACACTTGATGTCTAAAATTGATAAAGGTATTTAGTGGCTCTTATTGTTAATAAGGATTATTTGAAGGAAGCATTGGAAACCAGAGGTAAAATCTCCTCTACTGTTTCAACATTTTCCTTATTTTGTGTTGATTTGAAGAAGAAAAGAGAAGTTGAGCATGAACTTGAGGTTGTAAGTGATTCATTTAAGCCCCTTAATGACTTTGCTATTCATTTTGGAAAATCAATTGTAGAACTTCAACACAAGTTGAAAGTATATGAGCAAGAAGAGGTGAAGAGAGTCAGATCCCTGTAGGAACTTCAAACACAACTTATACCGAAGGTCGAATTTTTGTAGAGAGCATACAAGGAATGTGAAGCCATTCTTGCTACATCGGAAATGAGCATTGTTGATGCTATGGAGGAACTAGCTGAACAAATCAAGACTCATGCGGAGATCACAGGCATAATTTTAGAGACATGGCATAATGACTTTAAAATTTTGAAGTCTCATTTTAGTGATGTTTTTTCCCAGAATTCATGTGTAAAAAACTTTATGACTCTTATATCTGATGCTCTGCAAAATGGACAAGTGTTAGATGAAAGCCTGTGGTCGTATAACACACAAAAACACAAGAAACTGTTAGTGTTAATCAACCAAAAACTATTCTAAGTAGGCATATCAAAAGAGACACTAAAAACATGATAATATATTTAACTATGGAAGCAAATACAACAAGGCATCTCCAAATGCCTTCTACCATGCTCTTAGCTCCTTCTCCCTTGTTCCTCTCCTCTCCAAGTTCCAACTTAGTGTAGCTCTCAGCAACTTTTTGCAGTATGGATGCTTATGGAGGTTCAAGATTATAGATGATTACTCTAAATGCTATGCAAGTATGAATAAGCTAGAAATGAGATTATTATCTAATCTAGAGTTGATTTTAATCCAAAAGAGTGAATATGAATAAGATATGCTAAATGCTCTCTAAAATTCTCTATAACTTAGATGCATACAAGTTTTTCAGGATCTGGATTATAAAGAAATGGGCTCTATTTATAGGAAAAATAGAGCAATGGATGGCTGAGATTGAGTAATCTCAACAAGGGTCGGGATTGAATGATATTCAATCCATGTGAGGACTTTCAACCCAATCTCAGGATGACAAGTGTCAATATGAGATAGGTTGAGAGGAGAGGGAATAAGCATTAAATGCTTGACATGACCTGAGAGTTAACATGGGAGTTAAGGTCAAGGTTGGGTTGAGTGAATAAATTCTTTATTCAAAGAATAAAGCTTTTATCCAATGGATAAACTCTTGTGCAAGGGTAAAAGGGATAACCATGGTCAAAGCAATAAATGCTTGAGGAGACACATGAGTCACATGAGGGTTGAGTTAGGGGTTAACCATAAATGGTCATGTAAGAGCCATAAGTAGTTTGAAAGACTTTAAAGGTTAAATTGTTGAACACACAAAGCATTTAATGCTTTTCAAAGACTTTGAAGTCTTTGAGAAGTGACTCCAAGTTGCTTAGGAATGTGACAATAATTAGGGGGTGGATTAGGCTAATTAGGAAGGGTTTAGAAGAATCTAGAAGGGGGTTTAGGAGTGCAAGTGGATTTGGTGGGTGAAGGAAAATAAGATTTTATTAAAATAAAAATTCATTTTTTTCAATTTGTGGTTGCAACTTGCATTTGTAGGAAAATACAAGTGGGGCGGAATAAATGATTTAAATAAATATTTTATTTAATTTATTTAAAAGAGGAAAAAGGGGTTAAATGAAATAAATATGATTTATTCATTTAATTGATTGTGAATTTGGTTTAATGAATTAATTAAAATAAATTGAATAATTTATTTAATTAATAGGAGAATGTTTGAAGATGAATTAATTAAATATTAATGTAATTAATTGATGGTTAGTGGGTTTTTAATCAAATAAATAGCAAATATTCATTTAATTAAAATGGACAGATTTATGTGACTACACGTTATATGAAGATTCCTATCAAAGGGATAGGGACAAATGTCATTGAGTGAAAATTGATTAGTTTTTACACCACTATGAAGTTGTTGGGCAAGATTCTCAACTTGTTGTCACAACATTTCTATGTCATTCGGAGGAGGAGGAGGTGGGGGATTACCTTGATGAAGGTTGTATCTGATGGGATCTCGACCTCTTTCTTCCTCATTGTGACTTTGTCATTCTGATGCTTGCCTTAGTTGTGCAACATCAAAGTCGAAGGGTAGTTTGGCTCCTTCTTGAGCAAGTCTTAAAAAGGTGAGCATCAACATTGCTCCTAAGTCAAATAGTCTATTAAAGAGAGGGTTGTGTTGTGCCCTTTCTATTGTTGCAGGAGTAGGAGTGCCTAGATTTTCATCATTTACATTTCCTCCAAGGGCTTCTTGGAACTCATTGATATTTTCTTCCTCTTCCTCTTCAATTTCTTGTTGTCTAGATCTTGATCTGGTATGAGCCATTTTGTTTACAAGTTTTTGTTGAAGTTTGATGAAAATGATGATGAGTTGGTGATGGAATGAAATATTGATTTTTGATGAAGTGTTTCACATACAGATCTCTAGCACTAAAGATAAATGTTACCAAAGTTCTTTCTTGAATTGCTTGTTGTGTTTGATTGACAAAGTTTGATGTGATAAGGTTTAGATAGATCTGAGATGTGTTACAGACCCAACTACCTAGTAATGAGAGGATGCACTCATAGACTAGTTTTAACCTGCGTAAAAATGCCTCTTAGGATGATTTTATCCTAGATGTAGAGACACTCTAAAAAGTGATGTATTGTGTTTGACTCAAGCAATATTTGAAAATAGAACTTAGGACAAAAACCTCTTGATGCTTTGAGAGTTTGAATGGATTGATGATATGTGAATATGATAATGGATGAGATGTGAACTTCAATAAAATATTTGTGTCACAAAAGGAACAAACTCTTCCTCTTCTCTTTCGAGAGTTGGTGGTTCTTCCCAAGCTATGTTATATGTGATGCAAATGTCGGGAAACAAATTAGGATTGATTTTGCCTCCTTTTTTCTTGTGATAACTCAAAGCTCGATATTGCATAAAAGCTCTACGGTTCAATGACTCTTGATCAAATTCATTTGATTTCCCTTGAAGATAAAGACACATGCATCATAGGAAGGTTCTATGAGAGACAAAGATTTGTCTATTAAGATAGAAGAATTTCCTCTTTTTGATAAGAGCCTTTGAACTCAATGGTCTTTTCTTCAAGTTGATATTTTGATGAAGATTCTTCTTTCTCAAGATGTGAAGAATGGTCATATAGTTTGATACTTTTGCTCTTTGTTTTTGATCTTTTGTGTTTTTGAAAATGTGTGTGTTGGATGAATACTTGTTTTGGATTTTGGGTTTATGATGTTTCTTTGACAAGAAAACAAAGCAAGCACACAAACAAAAGAATGTTGCCTCAAAAGGCACAAGTAAGTATGGGTCTAGATCAACCCAATCTTTGGACTTTTTATGACCCTTTCCTTCAAATGTATTTTATGTGTTTTTCCAAAGCCTGAAGTCGGCACAATTTGTACTGGTCTTGACTCAAACAAAAACACTTTAAACACTCTTTATCCCTAAGGTCAAATGGCCAGTTGTGATAATTTCAGCCCACATCTTGATATTTCTTCAACTTTGGTACTACATACCTTATGAATCCCATCGTGGCAGGTAAGGATGTGATATACTAAGTCTTGCACGAGCATAACAAATAGATGATCCCTATGATGGGGGAGTCACCACTTTCATCAAGCCACAAGTGACTTTTCAAAAAGCTATGTTTCTACTCAAGGAAATATGTATGGTGAGTATCTTGGGAGCAAAACCATCTACGCTCTTTGACTAAATTTATCACAAATATCCTCAATCAATAGAATGGGTGGGCTACTACTTAAAGGTGTTTAGTAATTTTAGATGTTTTTGGACATAAGTTCATTCTGTAGTGACTCACTTAAGAGCCTTATAACTTGTGGTGGGGCCCATTTGTCCTTTCGGCAAGTTACACTGTAGGAACAACTATACCCAAGGCTACTGTCGAAATGTGGCGACTGATCAGCAAAGTACTATACACTCAACACGTATCCTCGTCGGGGTCCGGGGCCGGGGTGGGCCTCGGGCAGGGGTTTGGGGGTGGCAGCCCTTGAGAAAAGTGGGGGTTCGAGGGCGGGAGCCCCCAAGAAATTTTTTTTTGCCATTTTTTGTTGATGAAAACTAACATGGTAATAAAACCCTAAAAAGGCAGACTTTGTTTGTTGCCCTAAAAACGCATGTTATAAGCGGCTGGGATGCTTAAGGCATTGTAAGGTTGATGTACTATTTTTGCTAGATAATAAGAAAGATTGGACGACTGTGTATGGTGGATGTAACCCATTCTGGGTGAACCACATTAAATCTCTATGTTATCCGTGTCCTATTTTATTTCTTTATCTTTTGTATTTAAATCTGCATATAATTGTTACTTCATATTTGCTTCGGATTTGCTTGAAACCCTAACAGCTACAACTTTCGCTCTCACCTGATTTCTATAGTGGCTCAAAAGATTTACCGCACGAGGTCATTCCCAAGAGTGATGTGTCTCTTGGCAGACCTCTCTTAAAAAAATAAAACTATTACTAACACTTTTCTCTTGCACCTAGGACCATGAAAGCCAAGGGAGAGGATAGCGTGTGTTAGAAGTAGGACCACTCGACCAACTCTTTTGTACAAGTGTGCCAAACACAAAATACACTTATTCTTTTTAACTTGTCATTGCAATGATTTTCTATCTAATTAGAGATGTTGCTCCAGCAACCATGATGTTTTTTAACTTCGAAGGCAATATGTTTGAGTAAACTAGAATTTGAAATCCTGGTAAACTTAATGAAAAACACGTTTGCGTGAAGTAAAATCATTTTGCAAAATTGAAACAAGTTGATTGTTCTTTTTAATTGCCCAAAATTGAAGTGTGGATTGTGATTTTTAAGTTTGATGCAAGAAATGAATTTTGCTTTGTTGATTTTAAGTACCAAAAGAAAAATGAGGTCTAACTTGCAAGAAACAAAGTTTGTTTGTAAGTTTTTAGAGCACCAAATGAAATGGATTCTAACTTGCAAGAAATGAAATTTGATTGTAAGTTTTAGAGAACCAAAACGAAGTGAACCTAACTTGCAAAGAAATGAAATTTGTTTGTAAGTTTTAGAGCACCAAATGAAAGTTTTTGATTTTAAGTAACAAACGGGGTTAGTTTAAAATCTGCACATGAAGCAAAAGGTTAGTAAAATCCGACCATATGGTGGGCTTCCACAAGCCTAAGAAATTTATTTTATCAGTTACATGGCCTTTTTTACAATGTTCTTGTTACAATAGTGCTACTCTATGTGAAAACAAAAGCGCTACTTAACACAAACGCGCTAAAACGTGGACAAAAGCGCTAAACTAAAAATGTTAACAGCAACAACAAGTGCACTAAAATATTGACAAAAGCGCTACTTAAGACTCAAAAGCACTAATATACGGACACTAGCGCTAGAATATCAAATTGCAATAGCCCTAAAACGCGAGCAAAAACGCCAAGGCGCGACCTGTGTGTCAAGATAAATAGTCAAAAGTTAGTTTTGAAAACAAAAAAAATGTTGTTGGATGTTCGATTCACGTCAGGTTCACCAAATGATGCTTTGCAAAATGGAAAAGTGTTAGATTAAAACCCGTGGTCGTATAACACACAAAAACACAAGAAACCATTAGTGTTAATCAACCAAAAACTATTCTAAGCAGGCATATCAAAAGAGACACTAAAAATATGATAAGATATTTAACTATGGAAGCAAATACAACAAGGCATCTCCAAATGCCTTCTACCATGCTCTTAGCTCCTTCTCCCTTGTTCCTCTCCTCTCCAAGTTCCAAATTAGTGTAGCTCTCAGCAGCTTTTTGCACTATGGATGCTTATGGAGGTTCAAGATTATAGATGATTACTCTAAATGCTATGCAAGTATGAATAAGCTAGAAATGAGATTATTATCTAATCTAGTGTTGATTTTAATCCAAAAGAGTGAATATGAGTAAGATATGCTAAATGCTCTCTAAAATTCTCTATAACTTATATGCATACAAGTTTTTCAGGATCTGGATTATGAAGAAATGGGCTCTATTTATAGGAAAAATGGAGCAATGGATGGCTGAGATTGAGTAATCTCAACAAGGGTCAGGATTGAATGATATTCAATCCATGTGAGGACTTTCAACCCAATACCAGGATGACAAGTGTCAATATGAGATAGGTTGAAAGGAGAGGGAATAAGCATTAAATGTTTGACATGACCTGAGAGTTAACTTGGGAGTTAAGGTCAAGGTTGGGTTGAGTGAATAAATTCTTTATTCAAAGAATAAAGCTTTTATCCAATGGATAAACTCTTGTGCAAAGGTAAAAGGGATAACCATGGTCAAAGCAATAAATGCTTGAGGAGACACATGAGTCATATGAGGGTTGAGTTAGGGGTTAACCATAAATGGTCATGTAAGAGCCATAAGTGGTTTGGAAGACTTTAAAGGTTAAATTGTTGAACACACAAAGCATTAAATGCTTTTCAAAGACTTTGAAGTCTTTAAGAAGTGACTCCAAGTTGCTTAGGAATGTGACAATAATTAAGGGATGGATTAGGTTAATTAAGAAGGGTTTATAAGAATCTAGATGGGGGTTTAGGAGTGCAAGTGGATTTGGTGGGTGAGGGAAAATAGGATTTTAATTAAAATAAAATTAATTTATTTCAACTTGTGGTTGCAACTTGCATTTGTAGGAAAATGCAAGTGGGGGGGATAATGATTTAAATAAATGTTTTATTTAATTTATATAAAAGAGGAAAGAGGATTAAATTGAATAAATAGAATTTATTCATTTAATTGATTTGTGGTTTTGGTTTAATGAATTAATTAACATAAATTGAATAATTTATTTAATTAATAGGAGAATTTTTGAAAATGAATTAATTAAATATTAATTTAATTAACTGATGGCTAGTGGATTTTTAATCAAATAACTATGAAATATTCATTTAATTAAAATGGATAGATTTATGCGACTACAATATCTATATATGCTCTGATGCAAATTTTGATATCACATGTATTTTTTTCATTTGGCATTGTTGTCAAAGGAAGAGTAAGAGTTGAGTCAAAATTTTGTTTGTAATTGTATATCGTATTTTGTTATAGCATGCAACTACTAAGGGGGAGTATATGTCATGTAGTCAATTTTGATTTTGCACACTTAGTTGACAAAATTGTTCCTAAGTGTTGCCATCAATGCCAAAGGGGGAGATTATTCGCATTTGACTAAACCGGTATAGATTGTTGTTGTTATGCAACTAGTATATGATTAGTTAGTGATTGTAATGAAGAGATTAAGATTCATGTTTGATGATTAAGTTTTGTGTTGTCATTGATGGCAACAATATTTTTGTAGTCATCTAAGTCTTAAAAGCCAATCGGTAAGGTATAACTGGTACAAAAGATAGTTTTACAGAGAATCGATAATTAGGATCTCAACCGGTAAACTGAGACAGAGTAGCATTCCGACAACCGGTACAGGCGATTCATGAAGAGTTGGATGAAGCAGTTTTACAGTGATGTTGGTGACAGGTCTTTGGAGCTATGTTCACAACCGCATTGGTTGATTCAACTGGATGAGTGAGATTTGATTTACAAAACTGACAAACTAGTAGAACACTTAATTGGTAGTGATATAGTCACTTAAATCGGTAACACGACACAAGTTTTAATTTGTTATGTCGGTATGTAAAGTGTGCGATGTAAGTTTGTCTAGATTCATTGAACTTAGGAAATTGGTCCAAGGTTGTAGCCGACTTAATGTAAATGTTTATAAAAGTGTGATGAGGTATAAAGTATGTATGCATGTGAAGAGAGTATTCATAAGCGAATATTGTGAATGTGGTCGTGCAGTGATTAGGGAGGTTATATAATGAAGTGTTGTTGATGTTTTAAGCATCAGAAGTGGATCTTATCAGACATAGAAGGTGTTACTTGAAGATATTATCATTGTTGTTTTCCTAACAGTTTGCAACAAAAAAATCCCCTAACCGGGTAGGTCCTAATATGCCTTAATCTGTAAATCCCCTAACAGGGTAGCTCTGAATCAGAGTCTTAAATCATCTTGCGAGGTTTATCCTAACAAGTCATTGCTTTTAACATGGCTTATCATTCAAATCCATTAACTGAGTGACTCTTAACCAGGTCTGCTCCTAACAGGGCATAGTTGTAAGATCTTAACCAATCAAGATTTCTATTCTACAAATAGTGAATCCCGTGGGTACCAACTCCCACCGTGGTTTTTCCCTTTTGGGTTTTCCACATATAATCTCTTGTGTTATGTGGAATTTGTTTTATTGGGCATTTGCTTATGTGGTGATATTTCTCATATGCTTGATAAGTTTTAAGTTGTTAAAGTTGGTGATCAGATTTATATTGTTTTTAATTGCACTAATTCACCCCCCGCTCTTAGTGCCTTATAAGATCATCAATATAATTATCTAGATCCATTTGACAAGTACTACTGAACCGATCAGTTGACATTCACCTATTTCACAAAGGTGAAGGTTGCTAAAGGCTACCCTAGTCATGGCATGAAAATGGTTGGACAGATAGTTATCATACCATGCATGTAACGATAACCATAGGTAATCAATGTATTAGAGGGGTCAACAAATAGTCACCTATAGCATGTGAGCGATCAAAGACAAGTGCTAGACATATTATGAAGAAGATAGAGAATATCTCTTGTGCCTATATGACCCTAGGGATGGAGGATGGGTCCCCATTATAGTATGAGATACAATGAATCCTCTTTTTAGGCATTTTATGGTGTTGTAAGCAGTATGAGATGTTTGTCATCATCACAGTGGGTCGAAAAGACCATGTAAAGGATATGATCCATGGTGTAGTGCACAATACATTGACATTCCTTTTATTATCTAGGATGGACTAAAAGGGTAGGTGTTAGTCACTCATTATGGATATGTTGGTCTCTCATTGTTTATATGTTAGCCACTCATTGTTTACTTGCATAAATGGACTCAAGTTTTGTTTGTGCATAGAGAAACAATTGTTCAAGGTTACAAAAGAAGTTGGAAGCAATCTACATGAAGCACGTAGTGGAAAGGAGGGAAGTGGTATTGAAGGTAAGTATGTTTTTTTTAAAAGAAGAGAAAGAAATCTCAAGAGAGGATACATAATATGTTGATTCAAAAGTATAATTCAAAAAATCAAAGTTGGAGATTTGGTATTTGCTCATGTACAAAAGGAGAGATTTATGAAGAGGATTCATTATAAGTTAAAATGGAAAATACTAGGATCATGTTAGATCTTGAAGGACTTTGCAGAATATTTTTATGTTATAGAGCTTCTAAGAGGAGTAAATATTTCACCCATTTTCAAAGCAAAGGACAAATGAGTGCAGGAATAAATGAGTATTCAGGTGTACAATTGGATAAGCAAATGAAAAGAAAAAAATGAAAGAAAATAAGGGATGTGGAGTAATGAAGAAGAGTAGAAGGATGAAGAGATTATTTGGATCAAAGACAAAGATAGGATTTTAGTCTCAATATTCTCCAAATGTTTAAACTTATGAAACATTTATTTTTACTCAGTGAGTTTGATGCAAGAGTGTGTGCTCTATTTTTAGATTGGCAACTTATGGATGGATGTTACATCCTTGTGAGGCAACACCTATTATCTACATTGGCATTTCATACTTTATTCCTAGATGTATCCATTATGTAATGATTAAATCAAGATTGCAATATTTTCTATATAAGACATGTGCAAATAAATAGATGAGGGTGTGAGAAAAATAGCGAGGAGAGTTATTGTGGATTTTCAAATAGGTTAGGAGTAAGAAATTAAATGGTTCGATAATGTAAATATCTTAGCAAATATTGTTGGTATGTGTGAAATTGAAGTTAGTCTTTGTTAGTGCTTTGTAGTGCTAGTATTTTGATACATTGTTTCATGAAATCAATGAGTGGAAGATTACAATATGGTGAATTTTTGTTGTTGGTTGATGTCATGTATTTTTGTGTTTAATTTATATTATTTTAGATATTATTGGTGAATATAATTATGTGGTGTAGAATCCATTTCTAAGTGTTGTAGTTTTCAGATCCTCTTGGACATCATATTTTTTATTTTCTTCACATATCAAGGTTTTGAACAATTTTGTTTGGTAGTTACATATTTAATGGAAGTATCTTTCTTTCAATTATAAATGTGATTATGTGTGTAAGATATGCTATAATTTCAACGATCCTTCAAAAGTAGAGTAACTGCATTAGATTGATAAGGGGAGAATCTCTAATCTTATGGTCAATGGATTGAGCCCTCTAATAGATGTTGGGATGACTAGGATAAAGGACACATTAGGCATGTTTTATTTGGCTATTTTCAATAGCAAGTGAATTTTTTAGACCACTAGAAAGATCAATTTCAATGTAAATAATTTTTTGTAGGTAAGCTATTGTATCTAAAATATTTTTTCTTACAAAAATTGCTAATTGTAACTAAAATATTCTAGTATGGCAAATGTAAATTACAAAATTTTATCAATCTAGATAGATAAAAAGAGCTCTCTCATCAAAGATGACAAAGTTATAAGTTTAGGGTGTGAAGACAAGAAGGGATGCATGGATAAATCAATGGCCATGTTTGAGAATGACTAGCTTTAAATGAAATCAAAAAGGAAAAAACCCTTTTGTGAAATGGGAGACAATATCAAGGTGGATCCCATACAAGACTGAAACTTTGGTCACCTATTTTTTAAGCATGCATTTAGGAGGAATTCTTCAAATAAAGCATAATATTAAAGTAAAAATTTCAAGCCAAGTATAAGCACTATTAAATATCACAATGACCAAGATCACATTAAGAAGTGTTTGAAAAGTTAAGCACTATCAAATGTTGGAATAGACATGACCATATTTGGAAGTGTTTCAAAAAAACATACCTTGTGAAATATTTTGAAAATTAACTTCTTGAATTACTTTTATGGTAAAACCATCAACTCCAACAACTATTAAATTGATAAAATTTAAAATCATTTAAATTATAATAAGATTACAAATATTAAAAACAAATAGTAGAAAAAAACAAACACAATGACATGAAAAACTGCAGCAACACACAAGCAAGGCCAAACCTGAACTACAAGCTAATTGTTTCCTTTTCCTTTCTTGGTTTTACCTTGATTTATAACTGTAGTCACATAAATCTATCCATTTTATTTAAATGAATGTTTGTTATTTATTTGATTAAAAATCCACTAGCCATCAGTTAATTAAATTAATATTTAATTAATTCATCTTCAAACATTCTCCTATTAATTAAATAAATTATTCAATTTATTTTAATTAATTAATTCAACCAAATTCACACTCAATTAAATAAATAAATCCTATTTATTCAATTTAATCCTCTTTCCTCTTTTAAATGATTTAAATAAATATTTATTTAAATCATTATTCCCCCCCCACCAACTTGCATTTTCCTACAAATGCAAGTTGCAACCACAAGTTGAAATAAATTAATTTTATTTTAATTAAAATCCTATTTTCCTTCACCCACCAAATCCACTTGCACTCCTAAACCCCCTTCTAGATTCTTCTAAACCCTTCCTAATTAACCTAATCCATCCCCTAATTATTGTCACATTCCTAAGCAACTTGAGTCACTTCTCAAAGACTTCAAAGTCTTTGAAAAGCATTAAATGCTTTGCGTGTTCAACAATTTAACCTCTAAAGTCTTCTAAACCACTTATGGCTCTTATATGACCATTTATGGTTAACCCCTAACTCAACCCTCATGTGACTCATGTGTCTCCTCAAGCATTTATTGCTTTGACCATGGTTATCCCTTTTACCCTTGCACAAGAGTTTATCCATTGGATAAAAGCTTTATTCTTTGAATAAAGAATTTATTCACTCAACCCAACCTTGACCTTAACTCCTAAGTTAACTCTCAGGTCATGTCAAGCATTTAAAGCTTATTCCCTCTCCTCTCAACCTATCTCACATTGACACTTGTCATCCTGGGATTGGGTTGAAAGCCCTCACATAGATTGAATATCATTCAATCCTGACCCTTGTTGAGATTACTCAATCTCAACCATCCATTGCTCCATTTTTCCTATAAATAGAGCCCATTTCTTCATAATCCAGATCTTGAAAACTTGTATGCATTTAATCTATAGGCATTTCTAGAGAGCATTTAACATCATATTCACTTTTTTGGTTTAAAATCAATTAGTTAATTAGATAAATCTCTCATGTCAACTTTTATTCACACTTGCAAAACATAAGTTATAAGCATTTCCAATCTTGAATCTCCATAAGCATCCATAGTGCAAAAAGCTGTTGAGAGCTACACTAATTTGGAACTTGGAGAGGAGAGGAACAAAGGAGAAGGAGCTAAGAGCGTGTTAAAAGGCATTTGGAGATGCCTTGTTGTATTTACTTCCATAGTTAAATATTTTATCATGTTTTTAGTGTCTCTTTTGATATGCCTGCTTAGATTAGTTTTTGGTTGATTAACACTCACAGTTTCTTTGGTTTTTGTGTGTTATACGACCACAGGTTTTAGTCTAACCTTGTCCATTTTATAGAGCATCATTTGGTGAACCCGATGTGAATCCAACACCCAACAACATTTTTTGTTATAAAAACTATCTTTTTTTACTGTTTCGCTTGACACACAGGTCACGCTTTGGTGTTTTTGCTCTCGTTTTAGCGCTATTGCAATTTGATATTCTAGCGCTATTGTATTTACAATAGTGCTATTGTCTCAAATTTAGCGCTATTGTCCGTGAATTAGCGCATTTGAGTATTAAGTAGCGCTTTTGTCCATGTTTTAGCGCACTTGTTCTAGCAGTTAATTTTTTTAGTTTAGCACGTTTGTCCACGATTTAGTGCATTTGTGTTAAGTAGCACTTTTTTTTCACACAGAGTAGCGCTATTGTAACAGAACGTTGTAAAAAAGGCCATGTAATCAAAAAAATAAATTTTCTTAGGCTTGTGGAAGCCACCTTATGGTCGGATTTTACTAACTTTTTGATTCATGTGCAGGTTTTAAACTAACCTCGTTTGTTACTTAAAATCAAAAACTTTCATTTAGTGCTCTAAAAACACAAATTTCATTCCTTGCAAGTTGGGATCCATTTTGTTTTGGTGCTCTAAAACTTAACAAAACACAAATTTCATTTCTTGCAAGTTAGGATCTTGTATCAAGTTCCAGCATAATGGTGTAGAAATCACAATCTTGGGTGATGCAAACCCCTTTGCATATTGTCATAATATCAGTCATCAACTAGAGATTACCATTCCCAACAATAGAGAAGCCATCTCATCCACATCATATGTAAGTCTAGCCTCTCTTTCTAGTTCAAACACCACTATACCCAAACAAGAGAAGCTCAAGATGAAAATAGAAGAGGAAGGACCTGGGGAATACAATTTGAGCCAACTATTTTGTGTTGGACAAATGCCTACTTCTCATAGGACACATGGTAAACCTCAACGGTTACTTCAAATGCCACTGGTCAAACCAACATGTACTTTGATGCCATTCATCCTTGGAAAGAGTCAAGAAGAAGAGACCAGAGATGAGGACTTAGCAGAATGGATCTATAAAGATCCCATCACCACCAATATTCCACAAGCTAAGCTTCCCACAGATCAGTATGGCAAAGGCCTTCTCATTATGCAAAGAATGGGTTATGATGGTCAGAGTTCTCTAGGACCTTTCAAGCAAGGACAACATGAACCACTGCAGCCGGAATTAAAGCCCAAAGATAACACTGGCCTAGGCTTTCAAAAAGAGATTCTTCCTAAGCTCAGATTCAAAGGGAAACCCAACAAACCACTATATCAGCCTATTACAAAGAGGTCACCTTTGATTATAAAAGCAACATCGAGAACCCAAGCAACTACCCCATTGAGGCTAAAAATACCAGAAAAACCATCTACAACACCAATCATCCCACCAATCAAACCAGCAATCCCATCAGCAGCAGCAATAACATCAATAGCACCATTAGCAGCAACAACTGTATCAGAACCCACAACAATATCAACAACACTGGCAATTCCAGCAGAAGCAACAGAGTCAACACTACCACTACTCCACGTATCAGATTTGTTGATCCCCATAATCCTTCTTGCAGCACCGATCATTTCATCTACAAAGGTACATCAAACGATCACACCTACAATATTTAACTCAAAGGATATCCTAGTATGGTATAGTAACCGGTTACTGGAAAGTGACTCAGAAACTGACTCACACGAATGGGAATTTGATTCCATACAACTTAATACTTCAGATGAAGAAGACACATCACCACCTCCACCCCACAAAGACATCCCTGTTTACGGAGAAGCACATATAAAGACCTCTTGGGTTCCCGAGCTGGAAACTTCTTCCACAGACTCTATGTCACATCCTACGTCTAATTTTGATAGGGAGAGTACCATCAACGACCTTCACCACAACGTCTTAACCCTCACTGACACATCTAACAAACTTAACCTAATCGATGAAGTAATGCCCATTATCCATCTTGAACTCATCGAATGGAACCAACCTAATCCCCCATGTCTTGACCATTTCCAAAATGATGAGGTGATCATTGACTTCTTGGAACTACAGGATAACATATCAAACGGGGATCACAAAGCTGGATTCACCATAGAACTTAATAGTGCAACATACTTTAGG
Source organism: Cryptomeria japonica (assembly GCF_030272615.1). NCBI lineage: Eukaryota > Viridiplantae > Streptophyta > Pinopsida > Cupressales > Cupressaceae > Cryptomeria > Cryptomeria japonica. Next base: position 624,414,588 of record NC_081410.1, read on the forward strand.
GTGGATGCCAAACCTTTCAGCTGCAAAAATATAACAATAAAACATGGATCTTCCAGTGAAAACCACATTGTGGCACTGTTTAATCCCACAAAAGTAAAAAGAAAGAGCATATCCAACTGTGAAAACCTCTTTGAGGCGCCTGAGGATGAAAAGTTTGACATCCTCCCTTCTAGTGCACAGCAGGAATGATCAACAATTCTTATTGAGGAAACAAAAGAATACAACGTGGGGACTCCTGAAACTCCTCACCACATACATCTAGCATCTCTTTTAACTCCAAAGGAACAACCTAAGTTTGTCGAATTCTTCAAACAACGCCAGATCAACTTCACATGGTCATATGCAGACATGCCTGGGCTTGATCCAGGTTTAGTCATGCATCACCTCACTGTCGCAGAAGAAGCCAAACCTATCAAACATAAACTTCACAAGATGCATCCTTAGATTGCAATACTAGTCAAAGCAGAACTTAAGAAACTCCTAAATGTTGGTTTTATTAGACCAATTGATTATGCCATTTGGATATCCAATATTGTGCCTGTCAGCAAACCAAATGGGGGCATCTATATCTGTACTGACTTCAAAGATCTGAACAAAGCATGTCCTAAAGATGACTTCCCCCTACCAAACATCGACATAATAGTGGACCTAACAGCAGGACATGCCATGCTTTCACTCATGGATGGCTTTTCAGGATACAATCAGATAAAGATCACACCAGAGGATCAACATAAGATGACCTTCACATGTCCATGGGGAACATACTGCTGGAATGTAATGCCTTTTGGTCTAAAGAATGCAGGAGTGACCTATTAATGAGCAATGACCACCATCTTCCATGACATGATGCATACCATAATGGAAGATTATGTTGATGACTTATTGGCAAAATCACTAACAAGAGAAGGTCATCTAGAAATATTAGAGAAAATCTTTGATAGAATGGAACAATATCATGTTTGACTCAACCCAAGAAAATGTGTCTTTGGAATAAGCTCAAGGAAACTTCTAGGATACATTGTCTCAAGCAAAGGTATTAAGGTCGACCCAACAAAAGTCAAGGCAATCATGGAGATGCCACCACCAAAGAACATCAGCCAACTAAGGACATTGCAAGGACGACTTCAATCCATCCAAAGATTCATTGCACAACTGGTAGATAAGTGTCACCCCTTTACACACCTGTTACACAAAAGCATCCGCTTTCAGTGGGATATCAGATGCCAGCAAGCATTCCAGATGCTTAAAGATTATCTCATGAATATGCCATTACTGATCCCACCAGATCCAAATAGGCCTTTAATACTCTATATATCAGCAACAAGTACAACATTGGGTGTACTATTGGCACAACACAATGCAGAAGGGAAAGAGTGTGTTGTTTACTACATCTCTCGTACATTGGTTGGCTATGAACTCAATTACACACCTATTGAGTGAGCTTGCCTAGCAGTAATCTTGGCAGCCACTAAACTGAGGCACTATCTGTTGACACATAAAGTACAGTTAATTTCAAAGATCGATCCACTCAAATATTTACTCAGCAAAGCAACATTGACAGGTCGCTTGGCCAAATGGGTGATGATTCTAAGTGAATTTGACATCGAGTATGTGGACCGTAAAGCTATCAAAGGACAAGTCATTGCAGATTAGCTAGCTGATGCACCACTCATAGGCGATCATCCTCTCATTTCAAATTTTCTAGATGAAGAGATATTCATGATCACAACAACGCAACCATGGAAATTTTACTTTGATGGTTCATACACTAGACATGGCTCGGGGGCAGGCATTCTCTTTATCACACCTCAAGGTGACAGAATCCCGAAGTCTTATAGACTCACATTTCTATGTATAAACAACATAGCTAAATATGAGGCCTTGATCACAAGACTCAGATTAGCCATACAATGGAAGTTTACAAGAACTACAAGTATATGGCAACTCCCAACTGGTCATTCGACAAGCAACAGATGACTATCAGACCAAGGATGACAAACTCATGTCGTACAAACAAATGGTGGACAAATTAAAAACATCATTCACTACTATCACCTTTGAGCAAATACCTAGAGATAAGAATCGAGCTATTGACGCTATGGCTACCATCACATCTCTCCTAGATCTTCCACATAATTCAACAGGCTACAAGTTCTTGGTCGAACAGATTTGGATCCCCCCTTATGATATCCCTAAATTTGAGATGATATGTCACCTTTTCAATTCTGAATCCCCATGGTATGGTGAGTTCTACACCTACCTCTGCGATCACACACTTCCTCCTAACCAATCGAATAACCAACGTAAAACCTTCATTCGCCAAACAGCTCGATATAGCATTATTGCTAAAACCCTATACCGACATAATCTTGATGGTACTCTCCTTCGATGTTTGGAACAGGATGAGATAACAAAGGCCTTGGAAGAGATACATGAAGGAATTTGTGAAACTCATGCAAGCGGTCCCTCACTAGCCAAGAAACTCCTGCGCACTAGATACTATTGGCCATCCATGGAAAAAGATTCCTACTACTTTGTCAGAAAGTGCAATAAATGCCAAGTTCATGGAGACCTGATACATGCACCATCACAGGAATTGCAACCAATCACAACACCATGGCCTTTTTTTCAATGGGGCCTTGACCTTGTGGGTAAAATCCATCCATCTTCATCCAACAGCCATAAATTCATTATTACCGCCACCGAATACTTCACAAAGTGGATCAAGGTTGTTCCACTTACCCAAGTCACCGACAAGAAGATCGACTCATTCATCCTTAATTACATCATCTGTCGGTATGGTGTACCCATGTCCATCATCACAGATAACGGACTTCCATTCAATAATCAGGATGTCTGTGAACTCTGTGAGAAATTTCACATCCAACACCGCTTTTCCACTCCCTATTACCCACAAGGTAATGGTCAGGTTGAAGCATCAAACAAGAACATATTAAGAATCCTCAAGAAGATAGTCAATGATGTCGGTCGTGATTGGCATGTTCAATTGAATCCAACACTATGGGCATACCACACTAGCATTTGAACCCCTACATGTGCAACTCCCTACTCACTGGTCTATGGTGCAGAAGCTATCCTTCCTATTGAAGTTGAAATACCATCACTATGGGTTTCTTTGCATAATCTCATTGATGATAAAGCATACTGAGTATCATGCCTTCAGGACTTAGAGCTACTTGATGAGAAGCGACAAGCTGCATACAATCACCTCAAGGCCTATCAGCAGCGCATGAGCAAAAGCTATAATCATCAGGTTTGACCTCGTACATTCGAGGTAGGTGATCTTGTTCTTCGAGAAAATCCTCATAACCAACCCAACCGAGAACATCAGGGAAAGTTTGAATCAAATTGGCTAGGTCCATATGTTATTACTATTGTATTTGGGTCCGAGGCATATTAGTTGGCTACTTCAGAAGGAGAACTGCTAGCAGATCCAATCAACAACATGCACCTCAAATGATTTTATACATAAGCTGCACAGAGCATCAGGCTCCCATACATACCGACAAAACACCAAAAAGATTCAGATAAATGTCCTGAAGAAAATACAAATTTTTTTCAAAATAGTAAAGAAAAATCATGCATCCTGTTGTTCACCAAAAGTGATAACCCAAGTATACCTGCAAGTCTATCTATGAGATAGCCAATCTCAATCAATGAAACACCTCAGGGCTTGGACAACATAACATAGGATCCTAATGATCCTCCTGCACTTCAGGTTCTGCTAGACCTAGGGGGGACACCCTTTTGATGCATTGAATACAACAATCACAAACATAAGACTGCATCAACAATGAGCAGACAAACCATTCCACAAGCTCACCAAATTAGGAACACATTACAGATTGGCTAGATCTGTATAAATCATAAATGAAAACAAAGCTTGGAATGAGAAGAACACACCCCTAAACATAAAGGGAAATAGATTTATCTTTTAAATTGTTGTTCTGAGACCATTCCCAAATCTGTCAAAGACCAGTGCCTTGTTCATTGGGCAGCAGAGTCACACACAGAACTACAAATATAAATCATAGATGCAAGTTGTTTTTCCTTACAACATTTCCCTGCACTAATACCTTGTACTGATGCATTACTCAATCCATTCATAAAATTATCAGATCTGGGACACATTCCATTGTTTATGACTGATTATAGAATTTAAACTCTTCATTGAAGAATGCCTACAAACAATCATACAATCTCCTTGAGATGACAAATTATAAGCCTCCTTAAGGATTCAATTCATAACAATTAAATGCATACACAGAGACAATATCATGGGAAGTTACTCATGCCTGACACAAGCAAGACCTGCAACTAAGATCACATTTACAACAATGCATTGCAATCCTCTGTACCCTGAAACAAACCAAAAGCATTTACAAATTTGGATCCTGACATTCAGAAAGTGGAAGCCATCAAATCTGGAGCATTTTCCAAATTTCTGGAACCCCTACAACTGAGAAGAATTCGGAATAAAAAGAGGAGAGAAGAAAATCACATATGTAACTGAATTGCCAAGTGTCTCCTCTCTAACTGAATTCTGTTCCCATGGAAACTGCTTTTAAAATATCTCACATTTGTCAAAATTAACTTCATAATCGGATTCCTCACTCCGAGAGCTTTCCGAAAACATATAACACTTTATACTTTGGCCAAAAATTGGACCCTGGGCGAATTAATTCTCATCATGGATCCATCATTTAAATATTTCGAATTTCAATATAGTTTGAACTATATTATTTAATCATTTTAAATTTGATTTTTTGCCTCCATTTGTGCTTTGACGCCTTACCACGTGGCAGCCTCTGATTGGTCGATGGGGTTGACCGGACGCCACCTGGGATGACACCTCATCATCGCCACGTCATCTGCTTCGTCACTGCCACTTGGCCGCCACGTCATCGCCATTGGACTGCCACCTGTGCGCCAACTGGGTGCCACCTCACCAGGACCCGCCTGCTGGACTGCCACCTATCACGACACGTGGACGGCTCTCGTTCACTTTCGCTATTTCGCGGGGTTTAAACAACGTGCATCTTCCCTTCGCGAAATAGCGCGCACCGTTGATCTCTCTCGAACTTGCTCGCTCGTTAACCCGGCCTTCGTCTGCAAAATTTCCCCTGTTTGCCTCGAGAAGCGTGCCTGCGTGGGGTCCACTTGGTCTTCGTCTAGTCAACTCCTCTGTCGCCTCGAGAAGCATGCTCACGCATGGGCCCGCCTTGGGCGCCCATAGGCACCTTGTGTCAAAAGCCTTTATGGCTTTGACATTATAGTATTGTGCGTTCTTGCTTATAAATATCAAAATAGTGCACTTCCCAGCCAATGTGGGATATAGCTATTTGCCTGGGACTGCGTTTTTGAAGCTTTTCTCCTGGGTTTTAATGGCTGTCAATGGATTTGTTGGAATTTATAATGCAACTTAGCTTCTACTTCCCACTCAATGCCATGCCAGAGGTTTCATGTGGGGGAGGAGGACTACAAATTTCTGTTTGCATTTGAAATTTAATGCTTTTGCTAGAGACACATTGCATTTGCTGAGAACCTCTGAAACATCTTCAACATTGGGAAGCTGCTGGCAATGCATTTGATGTTTGCTTTATAGTTTTCGATCTGCACCCCCTCCCTTTCTTCACCACGTGAACAGCAAAATCTTCTACAAACTACTTTAGCCACCATGTGAGCCTGGAGGATTGATTTCATAAAATGTTGAAACACTTTCTAGATGTCCTTTATGCCACGTGAGGGAGGGAACTACAGCTGCAATTACCATTTTGTTGAATGGTTTCTATGACCTGTGTCACATGATCTTAAAATTCTTCTGGAACTCCTTTACCAATCCTCACGTGGACTGCTGGGAGGGCTGATTTCATCTTGTTTTGAAATATTTTCCAAGGCCTCCTTTATGCCAATTGAATTTGGCTGAAGTTTATTTATGTCTCCCAAACACCACACACACAACATAGTGTATTTGCTGGAGCATTACTTGGAAGTTTCAATTTTTTTTAATTTCACTCTCCAGCCATTACATTTCATTTGTTTAATTTTAACTTTCAGCAATCAATTCTAACTCATGACAAGGAGGAGGGAGAATTGGGCATTATGCACTTGCTGGAAGTTTCAATTTGTTTTTAAACCACACCATTGCATTTGCTATTAAGAATTTCTAAATTGCCCCTTTCTCATTTGTGTAGGGAGACTTTGGCTTCATGCCAATTGAAATTTGCTTGAGGTTTTTAAAATCTCTCAAAACCATGATTAATGCACAAGAAGATGTTGGCTGGCATTTCACATGCCAATTATATTTGTTGAATGATCAATCCACTCTCCATTCCACACCATCTCCCAAATACATTTGCATTTTTTTTATCTCTTCTCTGTGCTGAAGGAGGATTTGGCGTTAAAATCGCCAATCTGAAATTGCATGGAGGTCTACAGTCTTTTCAACTCTTATGACATGTTTTGTGATTACAATCCATCATTCATAATATTCTAAAAATCTCTCAGCGAACAAAGTCACCAATAAAATAATACGGCACAGGCATGAACCAGGTCGGGCCCCAAAGTGGGTCCGACTAAAATTTTTTTCGTTTTCATGCAACTGACCCCTGGAATGCTTCACGGACCTCAAACACACCTCTGGAAACGATTGGCATCGTTTTCGGATCATTAATCTGCATTTTACAACCTTCAGGCAATTACGCCACAATTTTCGCATTTAATCGCGAAGACGTAATTTTCAAACCTATCAAAACACCTTTATGGAGCTCGCCATCTGACAGGCGTGTACTTTTGATATACAAGGATGACATCTACCAAATGGTTTCTCAAGACGAGTCCCGAGCGAAGAGATATTAATTTCCGAAAACGGCCAACTGGCTTTGTCGACACTATGGACCTGATGAAGTCAATGTTCTGGCAACACATGATGCCTTTCTCAAAAATATCAAACGACCTCCATAGGCTCTCAAATTCGGAACATAGGTACCTTTAAGTACATATTAAATCTTTGAATTCTCATTTCGATCACCCGACTGACAGGATGCAAACGGTGCGCTCACCAAAACGGTTACATTAACTGATCTAACACTGGAAGTGCGGATAACTGAATTTGATGGCAAAATGAGCTCTTTTGAAAACCGATCAAACGGATTGGTAGAGCCTTGAAATTTGAAATGTAGCTCACCATTTATACCAACATTATCCCGGAACAAACATTCTGATATGACGCTTACCAGGACATTTTTACACTTGTGCAAACATCACAAACTACAAACGGATTGAGCTTTGAAAACTGAGCAAACAGATTCATAAGGACTTGAAATTTGAAATGTAGCTCACCATTTATACTGACATCAACCTGGAAGAAATACTTTGGCATGATGCTTACTGAGGCAAGTTTTACAATTGTGCAAAACAGGGCTCCGACTAGCTGTCAAAACAAGGACTTGCCAAAACACACAAACTGCAAACGGATTCGGTTTTGAAAACTGAGCAAATGGAATCGTCAAGACCTGAAATTTTGTAGGCTGACTCACATTTATGCATAGAATTGAATCCACTTTTAATTTCTTCATGACAATCAACAGGGCAAAAGATATAATTGCTCAAAGTAGGCTACTTAATAAAATTTGCACTTGTGCCTAGAATGCACTTTCAGCTCACCCCTCAAAACGGGTACTTGATAAACTTATCCAAAATGAATTCTGAAAGTTGCACATCATTGAATAGGCCAAATGAAACGTGTGGGACATGAATCTCGAGCCTTACCCTCTGAAAATCAACTGGTCCCATTTTATCCTCTCACAAACTAGGCCCTTCAAACTGACTCGTTTAGGTATGCAGAGCAAATTTTTGGATTGGGCCTCTGAACTTGACTCAATTTTAATCAGTCCCAACACATCCAAGCAGTGAACAACCACTCCGGTGGTACCTTGGGTGAGTATGATGGTGAAAAACCTGGCAAACAGGCACCACTCATAAAGGCTATGGCCCCATTGTCTTTTAGACTTGTTGCGATCACATTCATTTCATCCATCCATCCCAACCATGGCTTGTTATTTAATCTGCAATCAAGGATAGTACTTCATGCGTCTGGCATCCCACTTTTTCATAGTCATGTCTAAAACTGGGGGCAATGCCCTTAATCTGGTTGATGGAAGTGGATTCTACATTATTTTGTGATTCATTGAGTTCTTCATTCAAAATTATCTCACAAAATCCAAAAACATTGAAAAACTATCTCACAAAATCCAAAAAAATCAGAAAACATCAAACAAACAAAAACATGGCAACACCTTGTACATACTTTTTTTCAAAGCAGATACCAAACAAACGTTGTGAAATAATCAAACAATGACCACTTATCCGATCGACCAAACAATCAACATTAACGCACCGTCTTAAACAAGGATGCATCCTTCCTTACCAAAAACAAAGACAAGATGACATTTTCTTTGACAAGAAAATTTTGGTTTAAGCTATCAAGTACTTGGTTGATTTGTAAGTTATTCATTCATTTATATATATCAGGTTCCTACAGCATTGTTTGTGTATCTTCTATGAATTATTCTGATGAAGTTCTAAGGCATGTACTAATGGTGTCTACGTGGGAAGTTCACTAAGCTATGTGATCATAGGCAAAATACAGTCATAGATCACTACAACTTGATGACTATAGCGTATACCTCGACCCTATGAGCATGAACCATTATTGAGGATCCATATTTTTTATTCATTATATATGTTGTTTGCTTACAGGTACAATGCTCCATCTTTGGTTCCTACTGCCTCATCCAAACTCGATGATGGTTTATCTTTGATTACGGTATGAACTTGTCTCAGGATATGATCGACAAAAGATCAAGGAGGACATTCCAAGTCATGCATGAAAGGAGATAATCCTTGTCTGTTCCGCAAGCAATACTTAGGTCAACTTGATCCATTATATCAAGTTTCTTGTATTAACTTGCTATATCAAAATTCATGTAAGAACTACTCAGGTCATCTTGAATCATTATGGCAAGTTGCTTGTATTTTCTTACAACATTTTTAAGTTCAATGATGAAAATAAAGCACTATGGATCGTCATTCCATCTCATCTATTTATATTGGATTCCATTCCATCTCGCCCATCCATTTACTCATTCATTATTCATATACATGGTTTTTTATGCAAGTGCGAACAAAGTTAATATAAGCAGTTATGTGAAAATTGAGCTAGTCTTGGATACAATCGCAACAGAGTACTCTGATACATCATTAGTGCATCATGCAAAGTCTAAACAACCTTTCATTCATCTATCATGATCATATCATCATCATTACATTTAGTTGCATTTACATCAAGTCCATTTCATATCATTTCGTTGCATAAAGTTACATATAGTTCATTATCATTTATTGACATTAGTCTTATTATATCATTTCATCATTGCATAATCATGACATGTAGATTCATTCATATGATACAAATGTCCTTGATTGTATTAGCCATTACTATGCATTCATTTAGTATCAAGTTACCAATCATCATTTATCATCATTTATCATCATTTATCGTTGCATACATCTATTTATCTATCCATTAGTTAAGTGAATTCATTTTTCAATTTAGTATATTTTTATACTCATTCAATGCTTTTCATTTAGGATTCATTACAAACATGCATTCATTCTACTTTTTAATTGCATTGAGGTGTAATTATTCATGAGTTGCATTATCATTTCACATCATCATATTTTTCACCATTTAGACTCATAAACAAAACCATTTGTTTCTACATAGGTTCATATACATTATCCATATACGTTTATTTAGAAATCATCATCTCAACATTTTGTACTTTACATTTGTTACATTCATCTAACCGACATCTAGATGCATTTTACATATATAAATCATTCATTTACTGCATTAAATCCTAAAAAACATTGCATATCATTATCTCATTGTCTCATCAAAATCCAAACAACCATCATAATCATCATTTTATTATGCATACATAATCATCATGGCATTACATACATAAGGCATTGCATCACCAACACATCATGCACACATATATAAACTTGCATATACATGTTAGCATCACGTCATACAATATGCATATAGACATCATGTAGGCATAAATCATCATAAAAACATGCATATAGGAATCATCTCATAAAAACACATACATATAGCAAGTATAAAGTATCCATCTAAGCATAAAATCATAAAATCATCATCCTGCATAAACATCCATACATGTCATCAAAATGCATATCCTCACAAAAATGGGATCTCCTCATATATCATATCATATCACCAAAAATATACATGTATCAGAGTACAATGAAGTCCAAAACATCGGCTACTAAGAGCCATCCAAGGTATAGTCTAAACGATAAAATAAATGCATACAAAATTCTCTCTCAGATGACACTCTGACCAGATGCTACACCCCCATCTCTACCTGCTCCCCCACTAGCCCCTGCACCACTTGATCTATCTCTCCGAGGAGGACCCATCACACCACCATTGCTCTACATCCTTTGAGACCACTCTGATCTCGCCTACCGCATCTGGGAATAGCTCAGTGCTCGCTGACTAGCTGGCACCACCTGCTCGTATAACCCCTGCCAATACTCTATCTCTATCTGTGCCCGTCAAATCTCCCTCATCACCTCCCCAGTAGGACCCTGTGCTCCTACTCCAACCTAGACTCTTTCCTGCAACTTTGCTAATCTCTCCACTGCATCATCCCTCTCCCACAACACCATAGTTAGCTCTGACTCTCGTGCAAATAATTGCACATCTCTAGCTGCTACCTCTGCCTCCAAATCCTCTACGTGAGTCTGTAAATATCCTATCATATGATCCTGCAGATCTCCTCCCGTAGCTCCCTCCCCCATATCCATAGGTGCCTCCCCAGTGGCTCCCTCTCTTGTAGCTCCCTCCTTTGTCTCCATAGGTGCCTGTCCCTCACCTGCATCCCTGCCACCTAATCTCATACCTCCCTGCATCAACGATCCTTGAGATAGCCACAATAGCTGCCCACCTCTCCCTCTCCGCTGCAATCAACCACCACCCTCACCTCCACCTCCAAATCTGCCACCTCCTCCAAACCCACCACCCCCTCCTCCTCCTCCTCCATCCCCACCACCACCATCTCCATCACCACCATCCCCTCTCCCCCGTCCACTTACTACTCTGCGACCTCCTCTCCTCCTCCGGCTCCGTCCCCTCTCCTCCTCAAAATCTGGAATCGGCTCTACCGGATCTAATATCCAAGGAATCAAATGAGCCGCAATATACTGCGTATACTCCTCTAACACCCCAACATCCACCATCCCCGACCTCATTTGCCATGGTCTCACCTATAGTGTGCAAAACTCTACTAATGCGTGATCATACGGTAATAATGGCCCCCATACGTACCTCTCTCGAACCACCCTGGCATACTCTCCTAAACCACTAGGCAATCCCTACCTCCGCCCAAACTGTCTCAACACCTGACCCAGAAGCTGTCTCTCCACATTGTAGGTTGTCCTACCAATGAGGAATCGAGTCATAAAAACATATGGCAACACCTCTGCATCCTCCTCCCATGGCTCACACTCAATGTACGACCTCCAGATCATTGTATCCAAGTCATCCAGTGCCCGCCGCCACCACTCTAACTTCCCCGGGTGGGGCTGACTCATCCTACCACCATACATATATACATATGGCTGATCCACTACTCGGAATTGCAGACTAACTGGTCGAGTCATAGGTAGATGCTCCCATGCCCAAATATGCAGTAACATGATATCGACTCCCAATGAGCCCCTCCCTCGGTATGCGACCTCATGAAGATCCTGGTATAGGTGCGGTAGCACGCACGGTCCCCATGCAAACCGGGTCCCCTCTATAATCATTTGCTCGATCACCTGCCCCCACCCAATGGCCAGTCCATGTGATCATCTATCCGGACATAGTGGTCCCCCAACAATACCTGATAACACTGCTAGTAACGGTTCATACAACGTGACTATGTCCTCCCAGGCTATCGACCCATCATCAATATACACATCCTCCTAAAACAATCTTTGCACTGCTAAGGTCCCCCACGCTCAGTCATAGCTCATCAGCTCTCCTCGGATAGGAATGTACAGGATGCACCATACATCCTCCAGAGTCACTGTCATCTCTCCCTGTGCTAAGTGAAATGTACATGTCTCACTATGCCACCGCTCTGCCAATGCTGTAATCAAACCGTGATTCATCTGAATCACGAGCATATATATCACATCGTACAAGCCTGCCGCTGCAATGCAATCCACCTCGGCCTCTGTCAACCGATGGCACAACACCTGTGTGGCGGGATGCCTCTCGCTCAACTATAAGACATGAAGATCCTCCTACACAAGTATCTACTTCAGAAGGAGAACCATCATCATCAGTTGTTTTGTTTCAAACTTTCTTAAGTTTAAACCTAGACTATCAATAGATACTTTGATCAAGTATCTTTGGGTCTCAACAGGTAAGCAATCATGGCACACCTAGACTTCAACAGATATTTTTCCTAATGACCTAAGTCTCATCAGGGTTGCTATGGTTCAAAACAACTCTCACCTCATCTCTCCATCTATCCATCATTGGCATCAGAAGATTTTTGTTCAAACAAACTGGGGCATCTATTTTTTTGCACAAAAGCGCTATCTTGCACACAACAACGCTAATATCATGACAAAAGCGCTCGCTCAACTAGGCAATAGCGCTACTTTGACTATACCATAGTGCTACCTAATAGCAATAGCGCTCAATCAACTAGTCAATAGTGCTCAAAAAACAATAGCGCTATATTAACTACACAGTAGCACTACCTCACCACAACAATGCTAAATCAACCACCCCATAGCGCTAAACAAACGAAAGCGCTAAATCAACTAGTCCATAGCGCTAACTTTGACAAAAGTGCTAAAACCACTACGCAATAGCGCCATAGTGGCACAATAGCACTAATTAAATTAACAACAGTGCCAAAACACAGTTTTAGCGCTATTGTCTTGACTCAACTTGGACCTAGCTAAAAACATATAAAAAATGCACAAAAATAAAAAATTCAAATTCACATACTGCTGGTCTGTAGTCGTCTGGCCGCTGGAATTGACGGACTCGCTCTAATCGGTGCTCTGCTATAAGAACCGACATCCTGACTACTGCTTGCTCCTCCAAAAAGTCAAAACCAGAGCTTAGATTTCACTATGGTCGTGAATACAAATGAGCCTGTTTTCACCCCTTTCTCCCCATATAAACCCTTCGCCGTAACCCTAGTTTTCCCCTGCTCACCGCCATGGTCCCCGTGAATTTCCCGAACCTCCCATTTCTTCATTTTATTTTCGATTTCTTCTATTTTTCACCAGTATCGCTAACTTCTTTTCTTCTACCATCCTGCCAATTTTCATTCTTTTTCGAGATATTGCCCGATTTTTTTAAATTTTCGGCCCATCTCTCAAGGGGGAATACCACCCACTAAATTAAAATTTATGAGGCCTATTTTCTTCACACCTACTTCTCTTTCTTTGAAACGACGTGATAAACCGCACCATCTCAAAGAGGGGCAAATGTAGTCACATAAATTTGTCCATTTTATTTAAATGTATATTTGCTATTTATTTGATTAAAAATCCATTAACCATCAATTAATTAAATTAATATTTAATTAATTCATCTTCAAACATTCTCCTATTAATTAAATAAATTATTCAATTTATTTTAATTCATTCATTCAACCAAATTCACACTCAATTAAATGAATAAATCCTATTTATTCAATTTAATCCTCTTTCCTCTTTTAAATAAATTAAATAAAATATTTATTTAAATCATTATTCCCCCCCACTTGCATTTTCCTACAAATGCAAGTTGCAACCACAAGTTGAAATAAATTAATTTTATTTTAATTAAAATCCTATTTTCCCTCACCCACCAAATCCACTTGCAGTCCTAAACCCCCTTCTAGATTCTTCTAAACCCTTCCTAATTAACCTAATCCATCCCCCAATTATTGTCACATTCCTAAGCAACTTGGAGTCACTTCTCAAAGGCTTCAAAGTCTTTGAAAAACATTAAATGCTTTGTGTGTTCAACAATTTAACCTTTAAAGTCTTCTAAACCACTTATGGCTCTTACATGACCATTTATGGTTAACACCTAACTTAACCCTCATGTGACTCATGTGTCTCCTCAAACATTTATTGCTTTGACCATGGTTATCCCTTTTACCCTTGCACAAGAGTTTATCCATTGGATAAAAGTTTTATTCTTTGAATAAAGAATTTATTCACTCAACCCAACCTTGACCTTAACTCCTACATTAACTCTCAGGTCATGTCAAGCATTTAATGCTTATTCTCTCTCCTCTCAACCTATCTCCAATTAACACTTGTCATCCTGGGATTGGGTTGAAAGCCCTCACATGGATTGAATATCATTCAATCCTGACCTTTGTTGAGATTACTCAATATCAACCATCCATTGCTCCATTTTTTCTATAAATAGAGCCCATTTCTTCATAATCCAGATCCTGAAAACTTGTATGCATTTAATCTATAGGCATTTCTAGAGAGCATTTAACATCATATTCACTCTTTTGATTTAAAATCAATTAGTTAATTAGATAAATCTCTCATTTCAACTTTTATTCACACTTGCATAACATAAGTTATAAGCATTTTCAATCTTGAATCTCCATAAGCATCCATGGTGCAAAAAGCTGTTGAGAGCTACACTAATTTGGAACTTGGAGATGAGAGGAACAAAGGAGAAGGAGCTAAGAGCATGTTAAAAGGCATTTGGAGATGCCTTGTTGTATTTACTTCCATCATGTTTTTAGTGTCTCTTTTGATATGCTTGCTTAGATTAGTTTTTGGTTGATTAACACTAATGGTTTCTTTGGTTTTTGTGTGTTATACAGCCACATGTTTTAGTCTAACCTTATCCATTTTGTAGAGCATCAATAACTTTTTATTATTGGCCTTGTATTATTATTATTATTTTGATAGATAAATCGTTGCAGAGGGGCAACACCCATTATATTAATATAAAAGATTTTTACATGTATAGTTTTGGAAATATGTCCTGCTACCTGCATCCTACTACCCCAAAGGCCTGATGCCCATTAGCTATATTCGAGAATACAAACAAACTACTATAGAGGCTAACTCTTATAGTATACCTGACTACCACCCTGCATAATTTTACTACACTCACAAATTCAGGCAAATGCCTATTGGTGATGCCAAAATTCAAAAAATTGAAACAAAAGGAGAGATAGTCCCAAAGGCTCAAATAGAACCAGCATCTGTCTCCTCCAATGCCACTACCTCAGGTTTGTTGTCCTCCTCCTCTTGTAGATTTTGCTCACTTTCTTTAGCTTTCTGACAAATAACCGCTTTGAACACTACATGGTAGTCCATCCCACAGTTCACGTGGACCTCTGAGTCGACCATTTCCTCGGGGAGACGATCATCATTCGAAAACCATTCTTCACCGTGAACAAAGCCCCACACATTATCAAGTTCAAGCTCTCCATTGTCTAGAACTCCAATGTCCTGCCTTTTGCTCAAGCCTTCCGCCAGAACAAACTATCTCATCTAAGCCTTGCTAGGCCCCAATAGAACGCCAATTGCTTTAAGCAGGAATGAAATATTCATGTCCTTCTCGTCCCATTCTGCAACTAGGCTCCCTTGATCAAGAGCTTGAACCACCAAAAATTTCTTAACCTCAACTCCTGCTCCCAACGACATGTAGTAATTTTGTGGTAATGGGGTACGCAAATTGGCATCAATATTATCCAAGGCAACATCATTCTCACCAAGAAAACAGTGCTTGAAGTTTATTTGAGTCCTTTTCTTGACCCACTGCTTACTCACCCCCATATATACCTGCATGGCAATGAAAATGGACGAGATATCAGAGTTTACTCGGTACCTGTGGTAAGCTCTGATAAAATCCCCACCCAGAATTATTTTTACAGCATGCAGTATTAGCGGGTACTTCGTGGCCATGATTGCTAGCAGACGTTTGTCAGAAATTTCCCCCAAGAAGGTCATTTGTCGCTTGGTGGATTCCAGCATTACAGGTGTATCCATCCCTAGAAACTCTAGCACCCTATGCCCAATCACACCACTATAGCTCAAATTCACCAGGTAGTATGTGAAAAATAAGAGTGGGGTGCTATAAATAGATCAAGCTTACATTCTCATGATCACCAAGGGGACGTAAGATGTCTTAGCACCTATTGATGTTCAATGAAACCTTGTGTTAACCAGCTCATAAGCCATCCCACATGATGTGGAATATCAAATCCAATCTTGCCTATAAAGTAAGGAAATCAATGATCTCATTGATCGAGAAGGGCAAGGGTGATGTGTCATGTGGGAATAGCAAGTGTCGTTGAGGTATGATGTTAGCATGGCACCATACAATCATATAGTGATAGACTGCATCGTTGCTTTAGCTAGACCGTCCTCTATCCCATTCCCATCCTGGTAGATATGGCTTATACGAAAGTCCTCTAGCTCATTCAACAAAGCTTTGATTGGTCAGAGCCATTGGTTGAGGATCCAACATGGAATTTCATTTTTCCTAATCGTATTTATCACATTTAGAGAGTCGCCTTCCAAATGGATTTTTCGAGCCCCACTACAGGCCCCAACCTGTAGGCCACGTAATGCAATGTGAAACTCTACTAAATTGTTTGTAGAATGACTAATGTGTTCAAAAACTTCTATTAGGGAATTACCGAATTCATCACGAATCACACACTCAATGCCATTAGGGCCTGGATTGCCCAAAGAAGCCCTGTCGAAATTAATCTTGACCCAACCAGGATCAGGTGTATCCCATTATCAAAACAGGGGGCTGAAGGAACTATTGTTAGGTGGAACAGAAAGACATGGGAAGGTGAGTTTTAGCCTACAGTCCCAACCTGTGTATACATTTCTCTTTAATGTCTTTCCTTTTGCGGCTTCATTGATTAGAGAAACCAAAGAGGTTTCTATCTTTTGACATAGGGCCCCCGAATCCATCAGCTTGTCCTGAAAAAATGCTCCTGTTGCGCTCCTTCCATAATTCCGAAATCAGAAGGGATGGGAGAATTACCCATATATCCCCAAATACAACCTTCTAGGGTTTTTGTGGCCATATTTTAAACCAGTCATCAATCCCTACTAGGAGTGGGCAATAAAGGTTTAATTTTTGCATGAAATGCCACCAACACTTACGTGAATATTCACATAACAACAATAGATGGTCAATAGATTTTGAATTTCTCCCACACAAAACACATCTATTAGGACCCTACACTCTGAATTTCATGAGCCTGTCACAAGTGAGTATTCTCTTTAGGATAGCCAACCAAGAGAAAACTCCAACTTTCGATAAGAAATGCTTGTTCCATAATAAATTTGATGGCCATTCTTGATTAGCTCTAGCAACTTCTTTGATTTTGTACCCCAGGTTGACCTTGTAGTTTCCATCCCTAGAGCCACACCAACGAATGATGTCATCCTTCCCCGATGGAATGATCGAGCGACTCTTCAAGATGTTTTCCAAGATGTCTTTTTGTCGTCGATCCATGTTCAAATTGTCAAGGGCCTTCCATTGCCATTTCAATATACCATCCTGCAACATTGTTTCTCCAAAGTTGCAGACCTTATTACCCCATAGTCGAATTGACTCTTCCTTGATGTCATTCAGATCAGGGAATGAGCTCAATATATCTTCTCCTCCCCATGAGTCATCCCAGAAGGATGCTTTCTGACCATTTCCAATTTCCCAGGAAACATGTGTTGAGATACATGTGTCTCAACCTTGCAATTTTTAGTAAATTGTTCCAAATATAGTTGGGAGGTTTTCCATGTGTCGGTGCCTTGGAAAAAGGTATATGAGTTGTCAAAAGATGCCCTGTCCATAGTATAATATAGGAGGGCCTTTTTTAGAGATTATATGACACATTTCATGTTAGTTGTGAGGGTCAAAAATAGGGGATAAGAGTTTGGACGTGAGTAACTATATTTAACCTGGTTTTCTTATCTTGGAAAAACAAATGTCAAGGGTGGGCAACACGTGTCATGGAGGTTTTGCCCATGGTATTGTAAAACCACAAATGGTTTCCAAGTTGTAAAATTCCTATATAATGAGGGCTTGGAGAGGAGTTTGCATGATGGAGTTTGGTTTGCAAGGCTGGGTGCTAGAAGGATGCTAGTGAAGTCTCTCTAAGTTTGAGTTGAGGTGATGCTCTTGTAAGAACTTGCATTGCAAGTGTATTGTAATCTCTTGTTGATTTGTTAATATACTATGCAAGTTTTAGAGTGTGGGGTTTTTCACCCGTATGGGTTTTCCCCACGATAATCACTGTGTTATGTGTTTCTTGTTTTATTTCTACTATATTTGCTTCTTGTGATCTCTGTGATAGTTAAGTTGAAATTTACAAAATCGTCCTCTCAAGATTAGCGTAGGAAGCATTTCCGCACACCTTTGCTTCCTTACAACATGATCCCTAATGATGTCTCTACATTCAAGAATATAGTTCCAAATAGCCAAACCTTTGGGAGGATTGAGAGTTATCAGAATTCTTTCTAGCTCAATTGAGTCTAGGTACTTTCTCCTGAGGATTCTGGCCAACTTTTGCTCACTCCCACAACACATGGCCAGGTTCATTAAGGATAGTTGACGAATCCCATCACCCCCAAATTCCTTGGGTCGACTAATTTTATGCCAGACTACCAAGGGAAACTTATCTTGATTACCAACCCCATTCCACATAAATATTTTCATGATTCAGACGAGGTCATCTTCCACAGTTGCATGCATTTTTAAACATGTCATCGATAAGACAGGGATCACAACTAATACTGATTTGATCATTGTGAGTTTTCCAGTTGAGGAGAGCCACTTGCCCTTCCAATTATCCAATTTAGCCTTACACTTTGCAATCAACGTTTCGTAATAGCTAATCTTGTTTAGTCCTGTGGAAAGAGGGGTTTGCAGAATTCTTCCAGGGAAGTTTGCAACCCTTAAATTTAGAATTATAGACAAAGATCTTTGTAGCCTTGGTTGTGTATTAACAAAAAAGATGTGATTTATTCCAATTGATGCTCTATCTAGATGCTTTGCAATACTCATCCAAGCATGATTTGATGACTCTAGCCTCACCCTTGCTTGAAGCACCAAAAAGGATTATGTCATCTGCAAACTAGAGATGAGTAGAATGCTCCACTCCATTTGCAACATTCACCCCCGCCCAACGCCCCTCTTGATACAAGCCACAAATAGATCTTCCCAAGGCCTCTGCCATTATGATGAAAAGGAAAGGGGAGAGAGGATCTCCCTGCCTAATCCCTCAGGTGGAGGAGAAAAAACCACGAGAAGACCCATTGACTAGCATAGAGAACTTGGGGGTAGTTAAGCATCTTTTAACCCATTTGATCCAACTGTCTCCAAAGCCAAACTTGTCCAGGACCTCGAAGAGGAATTATCTATCCACCAAGTTGTATGCTTTCAGAATGTTCAATTTCAAAATCATGTAGGCATCCCTGGACTTCCTAGCAGAGTAATGTTTCATGAGCCGTGATGATGCCTTCCACAATCGATCTATCGGGAACACTCATAAAAAATAATGAGGTTTAGAATCCGTTTCAACCTGTTTGCAATAATCTTAGTTACTATCTTGTATATGGTATTGCATAGAGCAATAGGCCCGAAGTCCCCCATCTCTTAAGGGCTGCTCTTTTTAGGGATGAGAGCAAGGAAGGTGTGATTGATGGCTCCCAACATGGTCATCTTTTTTCTTGATTCTTCCATAGCCCGATAAAGATCTTTCCCTAAGATATCCCAAAAAGATTGGAAAAAAATTGCCACAAAGCCATCAGGACCAGGTGCCTTATCCGAGTTAAGCTGAAATGTAGCTTTCTTCACTTTCTCTTCATCTATGCTCCTGTATAATTCTTTATTTTGGCTTTCAGATACTATCATTGGGATGGAGGCTAAAATCTTGTCCTTGGCCACTCTATCCACTTGATTACCCCTATTTAGGATGGATTCAAAAAAACTTATTGCTTCAAGATTGTCTTCCTCCAAGTTCTGAGCCATGCTACCATCTACTTTTTTTATTTGTGAAATCATGTTCCTGTTTCTATTAGCTATTGTTGTTCTATGAAAATATTTTGTATTTCTCTCACCTTATCTGAGCCATAACTCTCTTGATTTCTGCCTCCAGTGAATTTCTTCCCTTTTTAAAATCTCATTGAGCTCGTCCTTAAGCAATTTTTCTTGTAGATACTCATCCTTGCTCATGTCGTTGTTAATGACAACATCATTGATTCTTTCAACTTCATCCATCACCCTCCTTTTTTCTGCAAAAATATTCTTAAAGTGTTCCTAATTCCATTCTTTGATTTTCATTTTAATGTACTTCAACTTTTTGTTGAGTTTATACAAGTGTGAATTATGCCCAACATCAATCTCATGTCACCAGACTGAGACTAGATCATGAAGGTTGGGGTCCCTGCACCACATCTTTTCGAATTTGAAGGGTGACACAAGGAGATATCCAATTGAACAAGGTAGTGGTCAAAGTCTAAGATAGGACAGATAAAGGCTTCAATCAGATGATTTTGTGATGTCCAGTCCACACAAAGCAAAAATGGATTCAAACTTTCTACAATATTGGAGAAGCCTACCCTTTTGTTTGTCCAGGTAAAGACACCATTCTTGGGGACAATATCCATAAGTAAATTGCAATCAATAAAATTTTGGAAGTCTCTCTGAATTATGTTGGGTCTTTGAATTCCACCCACCTTCTCTTGATCATTAAGGGTCACATTAAAATCCCTAGCAATGATTCTTTTTGCCCTATTACATCCATCAAGCTTGCTTGATTTGAGATTCCACAACTCCCTTTTTTCTGGGGTGGCAGTGGGCCCATAGATATTGTAGATAAAAAAGGATTCATTGTTACTTAGCAGAGTTATTTTGCATTGCTGCCAATGCTTCCCCTCATCCACTACTTCTCCTTTGACCACCAATTGATTCCAAATGATGCCAATACCTCTTGAGGCCCCATCAACTTACACAAATTTCCCATCCCATTGTCTCCACACACGCATCTGCATATCAATCTCTGATCTATTCCACTTTGTTTCTCGAAGCATCCAAATGTCTCCTTTTGCCTCATCAATTTGGCGCTTGATCAAGAACCACTTGTCAGGGGCATTTAAGCTCCTGACATTCCAGGTCATGATCCTAATTGCTCCTAGAGAAGGGGAGCACCCTTCCCTATTAAAAGTTTGGTTTGCCTGACGACCATTTCTGCCATCTTCAACATTGTTTTGTTTGATTTGCGGCCTCTCCTGCTCGCAGGCTTGATGTTAGGCTTGCTGATTTTGGAAACAGAAGCTTCAAAACCTTTCTTGTTGCAATCCCCCAATTTGTCAGCTTCTTCTTCCACTTCCTCCTTCCATTCTGAGTCGGTCTCCTCATCTCCAATCTCAATCTGATGGAACTCCTCAACTTGAGCGTCTGTTGCCTCCTCCCTATCACCTACAAGCTTCTTCCCTGCTACAAATACTGACATCCAAATTCAGATCTAGCCATGGTGGTCTCCTCTTCCCTGCTCCCATTGGGAAGAAAGGGTAGGTTCTCTCCATGTGGAGCTGAAAGGGACTGCATTGGTGATCCTATATCAGCTTAGAGAGATTTTGCCTCCTGGAGAAGTGATTACAGATCTGTCGCACATTGCTTTCCACTAGTATGTCAGCATGGGCCTGGCCTAAGTTGCTCTATTGAATACAACCCAGATGAGTTCCCTGCGAAGGAATGGCAGGGATCTCAGAGACTCCTAAGATTCCTTTAGCCAACAGATTGCTTTGGGGTGCATCAATGTCCATAGCAAATTTTATCCTCTCAGATGGTTTAGAAACAGGGGAGGCGACCTTACTCTGATCATTGACCTTGCAGTCCACTTGTGGCTGCTCGGGCATTTATGTGGATGAATATGCCTTGGAGAATCTTGCTATCACAACATAGTCCACTCCAATATGCTCCCTCAAGAAGCATTTGTGCCATATAAACATTTGGTCTTCTTTGTCAATTCTTTATGTCCACCCCTCACCGTCGCTCACAATCCTAATCTTATCCGGCATGCATGATATTGGATCGACGTTAACAAAAATCCTTTGAAAACTTCCCCAAATCCTATCTTCCAGAATTTCATCTGCTGATATAAAAGATCCGAAGCAGTTGCGAATACTCATCAGTGCCTCAGAATTACAGTATTTTGATGGGTTGAAGTTCGGTTGTCAGTCTATTAAGTGAATACCAATGCCATCTAAAATATAAGGGTTGTTGTTAAGGGTATTCCATGTCTTATTTCCATCCAGACATTCAACCAAAAAATAATCATTGAGAAGCGACATGACCTTAATCCCTTCCCCCCTTTGATCTTTACACCAGGTGGTAAAGTTGTCCCAGCCCCAATGTCCCCCACCCCATTTGGCGAAGAAACATTTGTTTCGAAGATCTTCCCTAATTTCATTAATTCTATAATCATTCAAAGGGATAGTCAAAATGAAGGGATCACTCACCTGGTTTTGCACTTCCTTTTGCTTCTAGGAGCATTCACCAATGTCTTTGGGGTCTTTCTTTTTTCCCCATACTTTGTTGGTTTAGGTAGGGATACCTACATTCTTAGATCTCCAATTATCCACATGATTTGCTTTCAAAATATTTGTTTACTTGAACCACCCACTCTTGCCTTTCTTAAATCCATGTTTTCGGAGATGCTCAGCCACACTATTGGTCGGATTGGTGCCCTGATTTCTCCAGTTCTGCTATCGGAAAGACCTCCATCTTGACCATGAGGGCCTTGGTTTTTCCGGCTGCCTCGCGCTTTGCTCCCTTCTCCTAGATGACCCTACTTGATGCAAATTTTGGAATAGGTGATGACATTTGTCAACCCACCTGCCCCTTTCGAAGACCCATTGGGGCCAATACACCCCTATTTCAAATCCTTCATGTGGCGCTAGGGGATCTCGGGGTCTATCGTAATTCGCCGATCTCCATTTCTCCTTGGCCTCCAGTTCTCGTATTATCTCCATAAGAATAACAGCCTATGCTTTCACCGTCCTGCCTCGCCCCAAATCCAACGCCATGCTCTGCATCGCGAACTCCCCTCAGATGCGGCTAATTCAAATTTTCGGCAATTCGCACCATCTCCCCTCAGCTCCCCATTGCCTTGTATTATTCTTTTTATGTTGCATTATTTCAATTTTAAAAAAAACAAAAACAAAACAAAACAACAAAACTACTTTTATAATTGAATGTAGAGAGAATCTACAGCCACAGATGGCATTGTTATATTTCAACGTCACGCTTCATTCCCCACATGGTTTCGAAAAACAATATCCCTAATCACAATGGCAACAAAGAAACCTGAGAGGAATTTCAGAGCCCAAATTTTGAGCTTCGAAAGGTACAGAGACATAACGAAGCGCATGAGAGAATAGGGAGAGAAAGATGAAGGTGGTGGTTGTAGGAGGCAGCATAGCCGGCCTGGCATGTGCTCATGCTCTTTTTGCAGCAGGCTGTAAGCAAGTGATTGTCTTGGAGAAGGCTCGAACCTTAAAACCTGCTGGAGCAGGGCTGGGCTTGGAGCCCCAGACATGCAAAGTTTTGGCTGAATGGGACTTCCATCAACAACTCATGGATTCCACCCTTCCTCTCACCATTGACCAGGTCACATTTCTCTTTCTTCCAATCATTTTCACAGTTCACATCCCATCCCTTTATATACCCACTTAGAAAATTTTATTGGTTTGTTTGTTGTTTGATATTGATCCATCATATACCCAATTGTTAATTCTTTTTGGGTTTGGTCCCATTTTAGCAGAGTCAAGCAACTGATAGCAAGAGTAATGCCACCCGAGTGCTTGCTAGAGATGAGAATTTCAATTACAGGGCTGCTCACTGGAGTGATTTGCACAAAATGTTGTATGATAAGCTGCCAAGGGATACAGTACATTGGGGTCATGAGGTTGTTTCATTTCAGCAGAGTGAGGATGGCGTTAGAGTTGAAGTGAAGGTGGCTCAGACAGGGCAAACAGTTGTGGTGGATGGGGATTTGCTGGTTGCTGCAGATGGATCCATGTCTCTCATAAGGAAGCATTTTGAGCCTCACCAACACAGGAGGTATTGCCCAATTTACGGTAAATCGGATTCATTTAATTTTTTATGATTGTATTTTTTTTTTAGATCACCATGAATAGATGGGATGTTTGAGTCAATATCTAATTGAGTAAGGGAATTGTGGCTGTACGATTATAGAAATAATACTATTTGTGGGGTTAGGATGATTCCTCTTGCACTTTGCTGAAATCCTCCACTTGAGTTGCTTGGGATCCTGTTTGTGATTCTTGCCATTGTGGATGTTCGAAAAATTAGAAGATCGTTCCAGAAAAAGGTGCCACCAATTGAGGATTCTATTCCACTACAATATCTAATCATCCATCTATGCTGTTTAACCCAGAAAAATCTTTAAAGCATTCATTTTCATTTTTTCCCCGATGATGGCTCCAATGGCGAGAATCGTCATATTGAATCTTAAACAAGCTTATGCGGTGTAACCTAGAACAATCTTGCAAAATATCTATCTTTGATCACTTTATCATATCGTATGTTAGAACTGTTTCCCCAGCCTTGTTATGAACTAGAGCAATCTAGTAAGGATGGATCGTACTTGAACCCTGAACAAGTTCAAACTTTAAAATGAGAAGTTTCATTAGGCAAAAAGAAATCCAGAAGTGGCTTATAGGATCCACACATTCTCATAGATTTATCCAACTAGACGAGGAACATATAACTGAAAACCAATGATGAATTTTCCTTTATATTTTTCCGGCATATTCCTTTTATATAAAAATCCAGGTTGTACCAAGAAATGGAAATGGATAGTTTGATATCGTGGAAAGTAGACTATCAGGGATAAATAGGGTCAGGAAATGGTGGAAATGATGTCAAAATCTTCAGTAGAAAGCTTAAAATAAATATGTCTTTGTTTTATGTTCCAACTTTACAAACAGCATTGGAAATTCTGATCGTTCCAATGCTGAAGCATTTCTATTGCTATCCACCAAAGATGAAATTTCAAGAAGTTTCTAGGATAGGAAGACAGGTTCATATGGGCAAATCCTCTACCAAATGAAACATATGTTTTTAAAATGTTTGGAATTTACTTGCAGGTCTTAGAATTAGACGCAATCTTCTACTCAGCTGTGGCCTTCTCAGCCCAGCATCAGCTTCAATGTCAAGTTACTATTTCCATAGCAAAGCTTTGAACTCAAGCATTGGATTGTTGATGATCATGTCCCATGCAAATGTTCCCAATTTCCCAATCCTAGGCCCCTAATTTGTTTGAGTAGATACTCCAAGCTTGAGCTGCTGCTCATCCGACCAAGCAGGATAAACTCTCTTTCTATCTACACAGAAGTGAGACTACTGGTCTTCTAAGGTTCACAGTGATGATGTAAATCCTCCTGCAATTATGTCTAATTCTGGGATGTCCAGGATGTTTTGGCCTTTAGTAACCTGCACACATTCTCCCATTTGAGAAATTCTCCACAGTAAAACTTTGAGCTTAGACATCTTAACAAGTTTGGGTTAGCTTTAAAATAGGCTGGACGATTCTAAAGTTAAATTTTTTTTTATATCTTCTTTTTGTCCCACGAAATGGGTTTCAATCAATTACATGGAGTGATAAATTTCTCTATACCTTGGAATATAATTGGCATTCCTTTTGAAATGATCATTTGTTCGCAGAATACATTGCTTCTGTACCTATTGCTATTTTGTTTGAGAAGCCTTTAGGGATAGGTTAATTTTAGGGGACTCATTGGAGTTTTGAATTTTGTAATGAGCACAGTATAAATTTTGCAAAAGAGGTAAATATAAATGCCAATTGAGACTTAAGTATAGAAACTGAGAGCATAAACATAATTTCACCTGTGCAGGTATTTAGGCTATTGTGCATGGCGAGGTGTTTTTGATTATTCCAAGAATGATTCACCTGAGATGATTGCTTCCATTAAGAATGTCTACCCTGATCTTGGCAAATGTTTGTATTTTGATTTTGCCAAGGGAAGTCATTTTGTGCTTTACGAGTTGCATGGTAAAAGGCTTAATTGGCTTTGGTATGTCAATCAGCCTGAACCTCATATGAAGGTATTTGCGTGCCTTTTCAAGTTAACAAACGTTTCTGCTTTTGTGTGTTTGGCAGGTGAATTTATTAAAAAATGGGTTCATTGTTAACCAGGCATCTCATGCCGATGAGATCCTATGCAAATTTTTTTCCTAATTCATTCTGGTACAAGTTTTTTGATTTTTTGTTCAGTAACAAGACCTACTTAGGGAAGGTAAAGCCTGAGTTGGCCTAGCGGTGGAGAACTTGTGCTCTTGAAAGAGAGGTCACAAGGTCAAATCCTATAAGGGGGTAGGGTATGTACACCTTATTGGCTTCAGCCCATTACCTATCAAAAAAAAAAACAGACCTACTTAGGGAAGAGAAATCATTTGACACTGTTGAATTGACAATATAATATATTTTGTTGTCATCATGACTGACTCTTTAGCTGCTGTGACCATAATTTTCTTGTAAGTTTGTAACCAAGAGCCTGCTGTCCATTTTATCCACTTTTGTCCTTAATATATATTGCTTGGAATGATATATATATACCTATTCACTCTCTTTTGAATGTCGTTACAGAGCTTATGGCAAGATAGTTTTATGTACCTTTCTAGGGGAATTGACAAAAAAATTATTTGCCACATTAAACAGTGGAACTAGATATCAAGTTTTTTTTTTGTATATTATGTAACTTGAGAGTACCTTTGGAACAAATTTCATAATGCTTTTGCTTTGTTCTAGAAAGAAACTCATGAGCTGCAATTTTCTCTTTCTTTCTCAGATAAACTCATTAACTACAAAAGTAGACAAGAGCACCATTGAAAAGATGCATGAAGAAGCCAGTGAGACGTGGGGACCAGAGTTATCTGCTCTTATGAAGGCAACTTCAGAACCATTCATAAATGTTTTATATGACCGAGAACCACTCAAGCAGTTCGTTTGGAATCATGTGGTGCTTGTGGGTGATGCTGCACATCCAACTTCCCCCCATGCAAACAGAAGTACAAACATGTCAATCATTGATGCAAGTGTTTTGGGTCAATCAATTGCAAAATGGGGCTTTGACAAGATTTCTATAGCATTAGCTGAATACGAGTCTATTCGGCTCCCTGTGACATCACAACAAGTATTGTACTCTCGACGTTTAGGTCTCCTGAAACAGGGTTTTCTGTTTGATCCCCCACATAGTTTTCCTTGGTTTGAGGCAGATGCAAACCTATGTGACCAGCTGCTTCAAAGGAATATGCCTTGCTTCAAATCGAATAGCTAGATATAAGAGATATCAAATGAGGTTTGTAGTCAGCATTTGAAAAAAATTCCTGAATGATGGGCGTTTAAATGTGTGCAGCTGGAGATTGTTATCAGTACTTTCCTTAAAATATTATATCTAAGGTACATGTTGATAATAATAATCCTCTGCTAGAGGGCGATTTTCTTTTGAGATATTCATGGATCAAACTCACAAAATAATTATTATCTATTATTGTGAATGCACAAATCTATTCTAGATATAACGTATTAATATGTAATTCTTTTTGACTGTGTTAAGTGTTTTTCTTGTCATTTCTGATCAAACTCCATGATCCATGATAGATGTTATTAAACTTGGGTGAAATTGGATCCTTTAACAATTTCATTACCTAATTACACTCTCCTTTCAAATGGCAGCATAATTACTTTGCTTTATTTAATAAGAAAACCAAAGATAAAATGAGGATCACCTTGCTAAAACGACTACCTATTTCCAAACCTTCCAAAGAATAATACATTATCTTTCTCCTTAACGTGGAGTAAACATATAGGAATACATTTCCTTTTATTTAAGATACCTCACTCATTGTGAAGGCGCCTCTACACATTTTGATAAGTTATAGATTATTATAATGGTTTCCTGCTCAAGTTGAGCAAGACCTTGATAGCATTTATTTCAATTTTATGTATTTGAAATATAGTTCTCCTAATCTATAAGAGGAGGTACATGCAAAAATTTAAGCTGTAGTATAGTTATAATCAGATAGACACAAGATTAGTATATTATGACACAATGATTTTTTTTTGTGAAAAAACACATTTGAAAGAAATGTCACACTCCAAAGTAACTCTATATTATTTAATAATCAAGGGTTAAACACTTGTAGAGTCCGAGTCTTTACAAAGGTATCACCAAAAAAAGATTAGGAGTAATTTTGACAAAGTAATAGTACATATAAAATTCACACTAAACTTTTATTTCAAGCACTCAATAAATAGAAGAAACCATATGTGAAACCATCAAATAGTAATTAGAGAACCATGAGCCACAATCACCTAAAATGTAGCATCCAAATCTCTAATTAAATATCCACTGCTCAAATCTCAAAACGAGTTTATAGATTAAAAATAACATGTTCCTTTGACTTATCATAAACTCCTCATAATCCACTCACTAACTTGGGTGCTCCATTTTGATTCATTTTTTTGTATCCAAATACTTCTTATGACATGTCATGGCACGCATCACAAATTGGTCACAAGTAAAACTCTCTTTTACAATTCATAGTTTTTCATACATTTTCAATGTGGAAGGCTCAACTTTCAAAGGCCATAAGTTTTTAGCAATGAAGTTAATTGAATCATATATTTTTTAAATTGTAGAACATAGAGATTTTCATCATGGGTATTAGGGAATTGATGCCAAACCATATGAAAAAAATTCAAGGCAAAAACAACATTTATAATCTACAAATTGAATTTTTATGTTTTATGGTTCGATTTTTTTTTGTATTCTTAACATTAGGATGCAAGTTCGAGACATATTTCCTATCATTCTTCCACTTGTCAAACACCTTAAGAGCAAAGGTAGTACCAACACTATCAACTAATCCCCAAGGCTGAAAAGCTCATAGATTCACAACCCCACCTAAACTTTTATATGCTTATTAGCTCTATCAATACATCTACAACATCCTATAAAGCATCAAGTATATCTAGCATCATCCTCCCATCCTCTAGTAAGTCATGAACAAAATGGTATTGACATCAAGATGCTTAGTCCTTGCATAAATGTTGTGTTTATTTGCCCAACATATGAAAATTTGAAGTTATCACATAGAACTATAATACTTCTTGACTAAATCCCACATTTGAACATAATCTCTCAAGTTAGATGGTTCTTTATAAGCATGAGTAGCTATCATGTACTCAATTTTCACATTAAACAAAAAAACCACAACATTTTGCTTGTTCATCTAACTGATAGTACCATTTAATAAAGTAAAAATGTAATCATTGATGAATCTCTTACTACTAATATCATCTATATACTATGAATCCATAAATATAGGAATATTCATTGAGTGTTAATCCCCCATATAATAACCATGATAATAAAGAGTACTTAGAGCTAACTAGCAAATATCCAAAGATCCTTTTAACTACATCTTAATGAGGTTGTCCAAGATTAGCCATGAAATTGACAAGAACTTTCACTATTTGGAAAATGTGTGGTTTAGTCTAGACCATGACATACATCAATATCTCAACAACACTAGCATAAAGTAGTTGATCCATTCCCTCCATCTCATTAGGTGAAGTTGAGTATTGCTCTACAAATAAGTTTGTTCCCACTAATATATCAATACATAATGATTTGTAAGTTGTTATGCTGAATCTCTCTAACATTGAGTTCACATACTTGCTTTAGCCTAACCAAAGCTTTATGTTCACCCCATCTCTTAAGATCTCCATACCTGAAATATTTTTGTCAATGCCTAAGTCCATCTCAAATTGTGTTGAAAGCTCAAACTTCTCCCATATAGTGTTTTGGCTATGTCATGTAGATCTCCTCCAAATCATCATGAAGAAAAATGATTTTCACATCTATTTGGCCAATTTCAAGATCAAAATTTTTTGTAATAGATAATAAAATTTAAATGAATGTCAATTTAGCAATTTAAAAAAATCACCATAATTGATTCCCTCAACTTGGGATTATCCCTTCATAACTAGTCTATCTTTGTACTTCTCAATATTGTCATTAGAATCGATCTTCCTTTTGAACTATACAACCAACATATTTCTAACCATTAGATAAAGATTCTAATTGCCATGTGAGACATGGGTGATATTCACCTACAAAGAGTTCTTGTAGAAAGAGTTTACCTACATACTTGATTGAGGTGATATGTATTGAAGTTATAAATGTTGAAATCTATTAGGCATTGTGATTTACACATGATAATGATGTTACAAGTTTTGTTGTATATCATATATGTTGGTTCACATTTTCTAATGTTGTGATGACAACCATAACGTATTAGTTTTTGTCGGAGCATGATGAACTATGTAGGAACACATGCAATAGAAATGGAGTTCATATGACACAATTAGAGAGCAATATAATATCTTGGAAGATGGAACAAAGTACCACAAGTAATTAGGAGTAATATTACGTTTGTGTGAGTTACCGCAAATAAAGAGTTGGTAGTGGGGATAATACTATAAACATAAATGTTTATTAATAGTTTTAAGGTTATAACTATCGGTACATAGTGTGTGATAGTGATAAGGTGTACAAGGTGATTATCCATGTGGAAACATCACACTTAGTGGTGCAGGAGCACCTAGAACTTAGGCTCATAGTCCTTCTAAAATTTTGGCTTGTACTGACCTTAGCCAAGTCAGGTTTCTAATAAGGACTCCAAGAAGGCCCAAGGTGTGCGTGTAAAGTTTGTTTTGAGTCAAGTGTAGGCCTAGTAGAGTTAGTTTTCTTTCTAGGTTTGCATCTTTGTGAGTAGGTGATAATTTGAGTAGGTAAATGGCCTTCTTGTTGGTCAAAAGAGGCATAACTTGGTGTGAGAATTAGAGAGGTTTAGAATAGTCTTAGGAATGTTTTAAAAGTCATGAATAATGACTTGTAATAGGTTGCCTAAGTTGGCAAAGCAAAATATGGAAAATTGTAAAAGTTGTCATGACAACTTTGTTCCTAAAAGTACTTAGCGGTGGAGTTAGGGTTAGCATATTGACCTAGGATGCCTCCACACATGGGGAAGAATATTTAAAACCTCCTCTTGCACAGTTACCGGGGTTGGAAGTTTGATTTTGTATGAAAGACAATCTGGAACTACTCATTTTCGGACTGTTATCACTATTTTTGTCTTATTTTGCATAAAATGTGAACTCAAATGGATTGAATCCATTGATCCAATTTTGGATTGTAGTTCTTTGGTGTGTTCCAATACTATTTGATTCATTTCATGCTTTGTAGATAGTGTGTATTGGTACTTTCACCATTTTGTTTTCAAACAACCAGTTTTGGCTTGTAAATAGAAAATTCTTGTAAAATGGTTGCCCCATAAAATCCCTTCGTGCTACCCTCATGACCTATTGGGACATGAAAGGAAACCCTATGTACAGTGTAAATATGTAGGGAGGAGCTATAGAAGTGGAGTTCATCATGGTTACCACCTTGTTCTAGGTGAGTCCAGGAGCAACCCGACTAGAGAAAACAGGGTGTAAATTGAGTGTATACTGCACGAGTGGATACAAAACCTTAGCCAAATCATTTGGGGTGATTCATGAAGTCCATACAGAGTTGCATTGCAAGGAGAAGCCTTGACAAGTCATTTAGATACCCATTTCACAAAGTTGAACAGTCACTGCCAATCAAAGGCATAGAAACCCTTGCAAACCCTCATTTTTGGGTTAGGGCATTATACGACAAGTTGGAAGCCTAAAAATGACAAAATCTCTTAGGGTTGGGTGAGTGTTTGAAGAAAAATAAACCTTGTTGCGGGGTCTTTTGGACCAATTCCCTCAAAACTCTTGAAAACCGGATTTTGGAGGCCTAATAAGGGCTCATCCTTGTAGCCCTATTTCTAGGCAAATTGGTGAAATTGGTAAGGAAGATAGTGAATGAAAAACCACAAATGGGCCAAATTGAATTAACTCCATGGTAAATGCCACCTCCACACCTCTGCAATGACTCACAACAGTATGGGGGTGAAATTGACAAGTTGTTGTCAAGATAGCAAGAATGAGCATATGGGAAACACTTTGAAATGGTAGGGCTCCTAGTCAAACACTTGTTGCAAACACCTTGAGATTGGGAAGGACTTGGAGGTCTTGGAGCATATCTAGACCTGGTGAGGTTGGTGGAATTGTGCAACACCAACTAGGCGAAGTGTGAGCAAGCTAGGTAAACCCCATCAAATTGGTATCATAGCCTATAAGATTTGGGCTAGAAGAGTTGATGTCCTTAGTGGAATATGTAGGAGACAACACCATGGTGACCAATGTAGAGTTGGCAAAGAAAGTGGATGATCAGGAGAAAGAGAATAGGCTCCTGAAGGAAAAATTGGTAGAATTGGAAAGTAAGCTTGGTGTAATTGAAACCAAGGCAGATGAAGTGTTAGTGAAAGTTGAAGGAGTAGAAGGGAAGGGTAAAGAGGTGTCAGAGATGGACAAAGTACCTGAACCTGATCCTGTTTTAGAACAAGAACCTTTCCTAAAGGCATTGAAAGCCTTGAGTGGTAAATCACTAGAAGGATTTCCATTGTTCACTGGTACGATGGAAGCAGAAGTGGTTCTAGAATGGATAGAGGGCATGGAGAACCATTTTGAGTGTGAAGGCATAACTGAAGGTCAAAGAGTTAAAGTGGCCAAGTCTAGGATGAGAGGAGATGCTCTCACTTGGTGGAAATTTGTGCAGGATGAGAGAAAGAAGATGGGTAAAGCCCCCATCTCTTCTTGGAAAGGGATGTTAGTCAAAATCAAAGAAGCCTACCTCCATGATGACTATGAAGTGCAAATTCATAGGAAAAGACAAAACCTAAGACAGAAAAACCTTGATGTGAGTGGTTATACAGAGGAGTTTCACAAACTTAGTCTTAGATCTCATGTTGTGGAAGAAGAAAGCCTCAAGGTAGCTAGATACCTAAATGGACTAAGGTGGAATATCCAAGAGGAAATTAGTCTAATGAGCCCAAAGACAGTTCATCAAAGCTATCAACTTTCCCTTAAAGTGGAAGAAAAATTGAAAAGAAAACATGATTCAAGTAGTAATAGAGGCATATGTAGAGGAAAATAAACTAGAGGCCATAGGGGAGGCTTTGGAGGTAGAAACTCATAGCAAAGAACACAAGGTGAGTCTAAACTCACTAAGCAACAAGAAGGAGGCACTAGTAAAGGAGGATTCAATAGAGGAAGGGGGTCAAGTAGTGGTTTTAGAGGAAGGTCTAGTGGACAAGGTAGAGGTTCCTCATATTTTGCCTCAATGAAATGCTACCATTGCAATCAGCTTGGACATCTAGCATATAGGTGTCCAGAGAAGGGGTCATCATCGTAGGGTAGTGAAAGGAGAGTGAACTATCTTCAAGAAGATATTTCAAGCAGAAAGAATTCAGAGATTTCCTTAGAATCAGAGGTAGGTGACAACCTAATGATAAGAAGAACTTTGATAAAATAACCTGTCAGAGAAGAGCCTAGCTAAAGGAGGTCATTATTTAGGATCAAATGCAAGATAATGGACAAAGTTTTCAAAGTGATCATAGACTCAGGGTCAACAGACAATATTGTGTTAGAAGAGGCAGTGACTAAGCTTAAATTGCAAAGGATACCTCACAACAACCCATATAGGGTCACTTGGTTGAACAAAGGCCAACATGTCATAGTCAATGAGCAAGCATGGGTGGATTTCACCATTGGGAGGTATAAGGACAAAGTGTTATGTGGTGTCCTACCCATGGATGCATGCCATCTTCTATTAGGAAGACCATGGAAATTTGATAGACAAGCTATTCATGATGGAGCCAAGAATGCATACTCATTCAAGAAAGATGGAGTCACATTCAAGATCCAATCTATCCTCGACGATGGTGGAAAAAGAGCAGCAGGTCCTAATGTCCTTTTGGTGAGTGAAAAACAGTTCTTAAAGACACTTGAGGAAGGTGAAGGTATAGGGTTTGCATTAGTGATGAAGCCTAAAGAGGAAGACAAGAAAGAGCAACCAAATTTGCCAATAGAGGTTCAAGACCTATTGAAATAGTTCAAAGGAATAGTGAGTGATGGACAACCAACCACCTTGCCTACTAAAAGAGCCATAAGCCATCAAATAGACTTTATACCCAGAGCATCCTTACCTAACAAGGTGGCTTACAAGATGACTCCCCAACAAAATGTTGAGATTTCCAAACAAATCCAAGACCTTTTAGACCAAGGCCTAATTAGGAAAAGCATTAGCCCTTGTGTTGTACCTATTGTCTTAGCTCCAAAGAAAGGTGGTACTTGGAGATTGTGCATTGACTCTAGGGCCATAAATAGGATCACCATTAGATATAGGTTTCCAATTCCTAGAATAGAAGACCTAATGGATTGCTTAGGGGAAGCCAAATACTTTACCAAGATTGACCTTAAAAGTGGATACCACCAAAATAGGATTAAGGAGGGTGATGAATGGAAAACAACATTCAAGACAACAGAGGGTCTTTATGAATGGTTTGTAATGTCATTTGGCTTATCTAATGCTCCAAGAACCTTCACGAGACTCATGAATGAGGTGATGAAGGACTTCATAGGTAAATTTGTGGTGGTATATTTAGATGATATTCTCATTTTCAGTAAGGACAGGGCATATCATGTTAATCATTTGCAAATTGTGCTACAAAGATTGTATGAAGAGAAGCTAACCATGAACTTGGACAAGTGTGAATTTTTTAAGAAGGAGTTGGTTTACCTTGGGTTTGTGTTATCACAAGGAAATCTCAAGATGGATCCTAGCAAGGTTGAAGCCATAGTAAATTGGCCTACTCCTAATTCAGCAACAGAGATGAGAAGCTTCCATGGACTAGCTCAGTATTACAAGAAGTTCATTAGGCAATTCAGTGCTATATGCGCACCAATGTTGGACACTATTAGAGGTGGAATGAAGGCAAATTTTTAGTGGAATGAACAAGCAAATAGAGGTTTTGAAACCTTGAAAGAAAAGATAGCTACTCAACTGGCATTGGTGTTGGCTAGTTTTGAGAAACTCTTCACAGTGGAATCTGATGCAAGCAATGTTGCAGTAGGTGCTGTCCTAAGCCAAAAAGAAAGACCAGTAGCTTTCCATAGTGAGAAGATAAGTGATGCAAAGAGGAAATACTCCTCATATGACTTGAAATTATATGCTTTACTGCAGGCTTTAAGGAAGTGGAGACACTATCTCCTTCCTAAGGAATTTGTAGTCTATACAGACAATCAAGCTCTAAGCTTTCTAAAACCACAAGATAAACTCAGTCACAAACACATGAAGTGGGTAGAGTATATGCAAGCCTACACATTCACAATCAAGCACAAAAAAGGTCAATTAAACCGGGTTGTTGATGCATTGAGCAAAAGACTCTTGACAGTCCAAGAAATTCAGTTAAGAAGCATAGGTGTTGACAGTTTTAGAGACCTATACCCAGATGATGAAGACTTTTCAAATGCCTACAAGGTATGCAAAGAGTATCAAAGTCATTTTCATAGTGAGTATTCTGATTTTACCTTGCAAGATGGGTTATTGTTTAGAGGAGGACAACTTTGTGTGCCTAGAGGGTCAATGAGAGAAAATCTCATACAAGAGAAGCATAATGGCAGGCTTAGTGGTCATTTTGGAGTAAAAAAGACTCACGAGTTAGTTTAAAGGTATTACTATTGGCCTAGGATGAATCAAGATGTTAGGAAGCATGTGGAAACTTGTATTGTTTGTCAAAAGGCCAAGGGCACTTCTTCAAATGCCAGTTTATACCAACCTCTTCCAATACCAAATAGACCTTGGGAGTGCATTAGTATGGAGTTTGTAGTGGGTTTACCAAGGACAAAGCAAGGATTTGAAAATATTTATGTCATAGTGGACAGGTTTAGTAAGATGGCCCACTTTGTACCTTGCAAGACTACTCATGATGCATGTCATATAGCTCATTTGTTCTTCAAGGAAGTGATAAGGATACATGGTTTACCCATGAACATTGTTTCAGATAGGGACTCAAAGTTCATGAGTCATTTTTGGAAGACACTTTGGCAAAAGCTTGACACCAACCTATCTTTTGGATTAGCCTACCATCCACAAACAGATGGGCAAACCAAAGTGGTTAATAGGAGCTTATGAAACTTATTAAGGTGCCTTACAAAGGAGTATGGTTAGACATGGGATCGAGTATTATCTCAAGCTGAATATGCTTACAATGACACAATTAATAGAACCACAGGCAAGAGTCCTTTTGAAGTGGTCTACGGTCTTCACACAAGGGGTATATTGGAGTTAAGGGATTTAGGAAATGCAGCTACAAGGAGTGGTTATGCAGAAGATTTTGCTCAGTCAATGAATGAGGTACATGAATCAGTCAAGCAAGCATTGATGGAGAACACAAGTAAGATAAAGAAAAAGGTTGATGAGAGAAGGAAGAACCTACAATTCCAAGTAGGAGATCTTGTCATGGTGCATCTTAACAAAGCAAGGCTACAACAAGGAGTACCTAATAAGTTGTAGATGAGAAGGTTGGGTCCATGTGCCATCCTAGCTAAGTATGGAGAAAATACATACAAGGTGGACCTACCTAGTGAAATAGGACTGTCACCAGTTTTCAACATAGAAGACTTAGTTGCTTACAAAGGACCAATTCAAGGTTCAGATTGCAGTCACTCAGAGGTATCAGATGATATAAATAACCTTCAAGTACCAACAAAACCAAATCCAAAGGCTGAAAAGGTATTGAGTTCAAGGATCGCTAAGAAGACAAGGCACCAAATTTATTGGGAGCACCTAATCAAGTGGCAGGGTATGGATGATGTTGAAGCTACATGGGTGCTTGAGACAGAGTTCAAGAAGTTAGGCATTGATCAGAATCTGATCCCCGGAGAGGTGACTTGATTTACTTTTGTTTGGGAGAATGGTGCAGGAGCACTTAGGACTTAGGCTCATAGTCCTTCTACAATTTTGGCTTGTACTGACCTTAGCCAAGTCAGGTTTCTAATAAGGGCTCTAGAAGGGTCCAAGGTGTGTGTGTAAAGTTTGTTTTGAGTCAAGTGTAGGCCTAGTAGAGTTAGTTTTCTTTCTAGGTTTGCATCTCTGTGAGTAGGTGATAGTTTGAGTAGGTAAATGGCCTTCTTGTTGGTCAAAAGAGGCATAACTTGGTGTGAGCATTAGAGAGGTTTAGAATAGTCTTAGGAATGTTTACAAATTCATGAATAATGACTTGTAATAGGTTGCCTAAGTTGGCAAAGCAAAATATGAAAAATTGTAAAAGTTGTCATGACAACTTTGGTCCTAAAATTGCTTAGCGGTGGAGTTAGGGTTAGCATATTGACCTAGGATGCCTCCAAATGTGGGGAAGACTATTTAAAACCTCCTCTTGCATGGTTACCAGGGTTGGAAGTTTGATTTTGTATGAAAGACAATCTGAAACTACTCATTTTCGAACTGTTATCACTGTTTTTGTCTTATTTTGCATAAAATGTAAACTCAAATGGATTGAATCCATTGATCTAGTTTTGGATTGTAGTTCTTTGGTGTGTTATAGTACTATTTGATTCATTTCATGCTTTGTAGATAGTGTGTGTTGGTACTTTCACCATTTTGTTTTCAAACAACTAGTTTTGGCTTGTAAATAGCAAATTCTTGTAAAATGGTTGCTCCATAAAATACCTCTATGCTACCATCATTGCCTGTTGGGACATGGAAGGAAACCCTATGTACAGTGTAAATATGTAGGGAGGAGTTCTAGAAGTGGAGTTCATCATGGTTACCACCTTGTTCTAGGCGAGTCCAGGAGCAACCCGGCTAGAGAAAACAGGGTGTAAATTGAGTGTATACTGCAGGCGTGGATAAAAAACCTTAGCCAAATCATTTGGGGTGATTCATGAAGCCCGTACAAAGTTGCAACTACAAGGAGAAACCTTGACAAGTCAGTTAGAAAGCCATTTCACAAAGTTGAACAATCACTGCCGGTCAAAGGCCTAGAAACCCTTGCAAACCCTCATTTTTTGGTTAGGGCACTGTACGACGAGTTGGAAGACTAAAACCAACAAAATCTCTTAGGGTTGGGTGAGTGTTTGAAGAAAAATAAACCTTTTTGTAGGGTCTTTTGGACCGATTCCCTCAAAACCCTTGAAAACTGGATTTTAGAGGCCTAATAGGGCCTCGTCCTTGTAGCCCTATTTCTAGGCAAATTGGTGAAATCGGTAAGGAAGAGTGTGAATGAAAAACCACAAATGGGCCAAATTGAATTCACTCCATGGTAAATGCCACCTCCACACCTTTGTAATGATTCACAACTATATGGGGGTGAAATTGACAAGTTGTTGTCAAGATAGCAAGAATGAGCATATGGAAAACACTTTGAAATGGTAGGGCTCCTGGTCAAACACTTGTTGCAAACACCTTGAGATTGGAAAAGAGAAATTCCTAGCAGAGATTGGGAAGGACTTGGAGGTCTTGGAGCATAGCTAGACCTGGTGAGGTTGGTGGAATTGTGCAACACCAACTAGGCGAAGTGTGAGCAAGCTAGGTAAACCCCATCACTTAGTGCTTTATGTAATACATTGTGAAGATGGGAACATGGATTAGACAGTCAAATGATAAAAAACAAAATGAAATAAACATGAACAATGCTAAAACATCAAGAGATCATTTTACCTTCCTATTTTACCTTCTCCTTCGGATTGAGCTTGATGAAGTGAAGGCGCCCTTTGATGATGCTCCTTTTAATGCGCTCCTTTGATTGATTTGGATGTGGATTGATCTCCTTTGTGCTCAACAAGATAGATTGATGGATTTGATAGGATTGGATTTAAGTGATGGATTATGAATTTGATAGATTTGAGAGAGGATTAGAAGAGGATGAGAGAAGAAATAGGCAGCATGACAATGCATGAGAAGTGGATCCAATTGTGAGGATAATAGGCTCCAATTTAAAGATTGGAGAAGGCCAATGGAGGACCAAGATTGATTTGATTATGAAGGATTGAGATTGATTTGAGATAGAAGGCATAGATCAAGGGTGCCTTGGGAAAATAAACAGGAATATAAAATTCCTTTGAAAAAAGGGGGAAGAAATTTGAATTTCAAACTTGAGGAATTAAAAATTCCAAAATAAGGATGCATTGAGGGATTCAAAGAAATTTGAATTTCTTTGAGAGACTCAATGTTGATGTGACATGAGTGGGAATAGGAAAAGTGATTTGTAGGAATCACATGAATAGGTTAACTAATTAAAATTAATTAACTAAGTGGGTTTAGAGGAAATAATTATTGGAGGGGACTGTAGAAGAATAGGGGAATAATTAATTTATTTGATAAGTTAATTATTGGAGAATAGGGACATGATTAATTATATTAGATATAATTGATTCTGAGAGGAATAAGGATAATACACTTAAATTAATTAATTATTTTGATAGGCTTAAATTAATTAAATATTAATTTAATTAATTTTAGGTGTCTACATTTTGCCCCTCTTTGATATAGTGTCGTGAAATGATGTTATATCAAAGAAGAATAAAACATAGTGGAAGAAAAGGATAAGGACTAGTAGCACGATGCCCCAGTTATGAGATGAAGAAAAGGATAAGAACTAGTAGCACGATGCCCCAGTCATGAGATGAGGAATAATGACGAGGAGGAAGGATGACGAGGAAGTAGTGGTATGCCCCCTCGAGAGGACATGCGGGTTCGAAGAACACGAGTGTGCTCTCAAAAGGAATTAGAAGAATAAGTGATGAAAGAATGAAGATAATGAAAGAGGGAACTAGGATGTGTTGGAGTGTTGTGAATGAAATGAGATAAAGAAATGATAAATGGATTGGATTTATTGTTGAGCAACTATAGAGAGCAAACCTAGATTTGATATTGCCATGGATAGTCTACACCACTGATTATAAGAACCAGGATGATATGAAGATCCGAGGAGTGGACTGACGCTCAGTCAAACAGGAATGTCTTGCACACAATCATGCAAGTGTTGATAAACACTAATGCAGGGTTGCCGGTTCGTACAAGGAAGACCTTCAAACACACCATGCTATGAAAACTATGCCCCATTATACACTAGCCAAGACATACCAAGATATAGGATGATCAAGGCAGTCCTGAACAAGTATAGTCCTGGGACACAAGATGAAAAACAAAGCGAAAAGCTCAAGCATGCAAACAACATGCACATGACCAACTAATATCTCTTGCCAAGAGTAGGACATGGATTTGGATAAGCTGTCGGACTAGGGAAGGAGGCATCCCGATGGGCAGGTGATGGATTGATTGATGGATGACAAAAGACAAGTTGGATGCAGGAGGTCTACAAATGAGAGGATTTTCACTTGGATTTGATTAGCAAAGGATGGATGGGTGCTTGAATTAGGCACAAGTCAATGCAAGCTCAGGTAGATGGGGAAAGCTCAGTTTGATGAATTGGGTAGGATTGGAAGAAGGATAAATGATTAGATAGGATGAAAAAGGGGGATGGATGATTGAATAGGATTGGATTAGGGATGGGATTACTGATTAAATTGGAAGAGATGGAAAATATGATTGGATAAGATAGGATTGGATGGGGTGGATTGGTGGATAGGATTTGATTGAATGGAACCAATGAAAAGGGAGAACCAATGGGTTAGTAAGAGGATGGATTAATGGAAGGAGGGAGTTATTGTTTGGATAGGAGATAGGTGGATGGAGTGGATGGATATGGATAAGATATGGAGGAATAAAGGATGGAGGGTAGGGTGATGGAGACCCAAGGACTATGTTGCAAAGGAGTGCAATGTCCCACACTAGAGGTAGTGGAATTAAGGATGCAAGAGTGGTGGATAAAGATGTATGAGGTGGAAGGATGATGTGTAATGGATATGGATGGTAGTGAATTTAAGGCTTGTGTGCTCCAAAGCATGCATGCATATACATTGTTTTGCCTCTTATATGATCAAGATGAAAGATAGGAATGGGGGATTTATTTTGATAGGATGAGGGATATGAGATGGAGGATATGGATATGATAGTCAAGATCAAAGATAGGAAAGGAGAATGGACTTAGATATGATGTAGATGAATGAGATGATTATGTGGATGAAGCTTGCCCCTAAGTGTAGAGTGTAAGGGGATGAGGGGATTACACATGACGCTTGTTTGCCAAGTTTTCATCATGGTGCTTACCCAAGGAGCCACAAGAAGTGGTTTTTACCATTGGATGAAATGATTTTTCTTTACTTTTTTCTTTTCTTTTATTTATTTATTTATTTTTTGAATTTTTCTTGATTTTTTGATTTTTTTTGAATTTTTGGAATAGTTTGGATGGATAAGGATGAGGATGAGTGGATATGGAAGACAATGGATGCGTGAAAGAGGATGAGAGGACTCAAGCATCTAGTTCCATAGATGGTATCCCTTAGTGCTTCTTTGAGTTGGAGTTATGCTCATAGATGTTGGAAACAATAATTGGGGAGATGAAATGGATAGGGGATGGGAGATAAGGATTTGGAAATGATTGGACTAACTAAATGGGATTGTGAAAAATGGATGGTGGATAATGGATGGGGTTTTGAAGAATTTGTGGAAGATCAACATTGGTACACACCTTGAAGGGTGGTGGAGTAGTGGGGGAGAGTGTTTTGAATTGGATGGGGGATAAAGTGTGGATTTTGGGAAATGAGGACCCAAAATAAAAGAAGGAGTTGGGATGGTGGATTTTGGGACATAAGGACCCAAAATGGATTTTGAAGATGGAGGGGTGTTAGATGGAGGATTGAACGACTTATGAATGGATGGAGATTTTGGATTAGTAAGTTTGGATGCCAATTTTGATTTTTCTTCGGGATGCATTGCTTCTTTGGGAATCCACATAGTTTTTGATTTTTTCTTTTGGGGCCTTTGTGGCCTTTTTGATTTTTCTTTCTTTCAGATCATATTTTTCTTTTGAGCATGTCATTTTGAGGGGACATGTTGATCCTTTGATTTTTGTGGATTTTGAGCTTTATACTTTTTAGATTGGGCATCCAAATTGCTTCCACTAGCAATGGGATGGGTGCACGAGGATGAAGGATTGATGGATTTTATGGATGGGATGGTGGAAAGAGAGTGTTGGGAGGCATCCAAGGATGTATGCCTTTGTTGATATTTCTTAGGGATTATTTGAGGTGATGGAGTGGTGGATGGAGGGATGTAAGGACCCAATATGCATGGAAGAGATGGAGGATTGAGCATCAGAACATAGGGGCCCAAAATGGATGGAAGGAATGAAGGGTTTAACTTTGGAACATAGGGTCCCAAAATGGATACGAAAGATGAGGGATAGCGGGATTTAGGAGGAATAGAGGATGTACCAACATCTTGAGCATTATCTTGAGGACCCTTATTATTTCGCAAACAAGATGTGAGTCCATTTTGAGGGGGATGAGATGTGGAAGGAAGATTAGGATCTTCAGATGGATTGGGATCATGACATGGAGATGAAGGGATACTTTGATCTTGACTAGGGAGGGTATCATAAGATGGAGTGGGAGGGGTGATTGGATCATGAGATGGAAGAGGATCATGCGATGATAGAGGAATCATATGATCATGAGAGGAAGTGGAGGGAATGCCATCATTAGATGGAGTAGAGGGAGATGCATCATGAGATGGAGAGTATTCTATGCTAGCATGCTTTGGAACAAGCTTTTGGCATGTTTGGAGTTGTGTGGATTGTGTGATGGAGGAAGGTATGGAAGCTTTGATGTGAGTAGATGGGGAAATGGGGGTATCATGAAGTGTGGGGGATTGGGATTTGTTTTGAGGTGGAGGTGATTGGGGTGGATGGAGGACTTGAGGAGAATTGGACACTTTACTTTGAGGTGAGGGGTTTGTTTCCTTTGCTAGCATGTCTTGGATAAGATTATGGATGATAGATTTGGAGGACATGGACAATATGGATTTTGGAGGATTAGGATTAGATGGAGGATTGGGATTGGATGGAGGATTAGGATTGGGATTGGAATTGGATGGAGGATTAGGATAATGGATTGGGGAATTAAGATTAATAATTGGAGGACTATGGAGTAAAGGATTTGGATGGAGAGTAGAGGTAATGAATGCATTGTAGAAGGATGGGGATTGGGATGTAGATGGGGGGGGGGGGAAGATGGAGGATTAGAGGAGTATGTGGATGAGGGATAATATGGAGATATGGATGGGGAATAAGATGGATTTCCCTTGTCAAAGGTAGAGGAAGGATAGGAGATATGGTATAGATTGGGATTGGGTGTAATTTGTTGAGATGGGATGGATGAAGGTATGATAGGTGAGTGGGTGATCATGGGATTAACTTGGTAGGCAAGTTCATGAATTTCCATGAGCATCTTCTCATACCAAGCTTTAAAATGTTGGGTAGTCATGTTGAGAGTGAAGGATTAGATTGGAATTGGATGAATATGTTTTGGAGGGGAAAGATTATGAAGATGATGTTAAATGAAGATGAGGATTAGGACTTGGCTTGGAATGATGATTAATTAGATTT
This sequence comes from Cryptomeria japonica, assembly GCF_030272615.1. Classification (NCBI taxonomy): domain Eukaryota; kingdom Viridiplantae; phylum Streptophyta; class Pinopsida; order Cupressales; family Cupressaceae; genus Cryptomeria; species Cryptomeria japonica. The sequence continues at coordinate 624,458,299 of NC_081410.1, forward strand.
GGATTGGATTTGGATTGGATTTGATTTGGATTGGAATTGGTTAAATTGGATTGGTCCTTGGATTAGGACTTGGCTTGATTGGATTGGTCCTTGGAATAGGACTTGATTTGATTTGATTGGTTGATTGATTGAATGGATTGGGTTGAATTGGATTGGATTGAATTGGATGAATTAGATTTAATTTGATTTGATTGGATTGGATTAGTCCTTGGATTAGGACTTGGTTTGATTGGATGGGATTTGATTTGAATTGGATTTGGATTAGGACTTGATTTGATTGGATTGGTTGATTGATTGAATGGATTGGGTTGAATTGGATTGAATTGGATGAATTGGATTTAATTTGATTTGATTGGATTAGTCCTTGGATTAGGACTTGGTTTGATTGGATGGGATTTGATTTGAATTGGATTTGGATTAGGAATTTATTTAATTGGATTGGTTGATTGATTGAATGGATTGGGTTGAATTGGATTGAATTGGATTGGATTGGATTTGATTGGATTAGGTTGGATGGGATTTGATTTGATTGAATTAGATTATATTGGATTTGATTTGGATTGGTCCTTGGATTAGGACTTGATTGGAATTGATGATGAATTGGATTTGATTGGATGATTTCTTGATAGAGGATTGAATAACCGGATTAGGAAGATGGATGGATTTGATTGATTGGAATTTTGGAGATTTGATTGGATTAGAGGAAGAATGAATATTAGTTGAGGAAGGATGATTGTTTGAAAGGATGAAAGTGGATTGGGGATTGGAGAATTTTTGTGATAGATAGAAATGGATTAAAGATTTGATGATGACAAGATGGAATTTGGAAAGAGGGATGATTGATTGGTTGTGGAGGATGGACTTGGAAAGAGATGTCAAGTAAATAAAACACAATGGTCAAAAGAAGTTAGACTCAAAAGACACTCATGCTCCTTCACAACATATCCTATGGCGAGAAAAGACAATAGTCAATGGATCCCAATTGGTTTCCTAGCTATGCTTACCCAGAGCAGACACTTAGATGCTTGACCCCACTAGCTCCCCTCCACGACACTCACTTCTTTGGGGCAGCCAAGCATCAATTCCCATGAAAACTCCTCATGGCGAACTTTGTGTCTCTACTAAGGGCCGTAAAAATATGGGCAGCTTTGGAGGTCCGACCTCCTGCACCAATGACTAGAAGGTTTTTGGCCACTATGCACAAGGTGTTTAGTATGGCTTCCCGTTAGGAGCTACCCTTTGCAGTTGCGCAAGCGCAATTGAGGCTTATAGCCCAACGAAGTACCAAGAACTTAGTAGTCACGCAAGTGTGATTGAGATCTCTAGGATCCTACTAAGTACCCAATGTGAGAGTGAACTCTCATATAGCCCCAACCATTGACCCTTTCGTAGTCAATGGCCTATTTATTATAGTGAGTTGGGAACCCCAGGTCTAGGTGTACTCACTTGGGTCGTTCCCCTCTTACCTTCTCAAAGACCAAGTTGGGAGGGCAGACCCGCTAAGGGTAAGCATGCAATCAAACAAGAAAAGGTTGGAGGGTCTGGATTTCTGATCGTCTAGCTAGACGAGAGCATACTCTCCTACCTTTACGCTCTTCCCAAAATACATAAAATAATGATTCATTCACCCTTTAATTAACATCTAGGTGCCTAGTTAAAAAAAAGATGCACAATGTTTGGTTGGGTCTCCTAAGCAACCTGCAAAAAAGTGGATTAGTAATTTTTTTTGTTTTTTAAGGTCTTCGATGGTCGATTTAAACTGCAAAACTAAAAAAAAAGGAAATTAGTACTTACTGTACTGCACATACAACACATGCGCTGAAGTGCAGTCAGTCGCACTGAAGCGCCTGTGTAGGTGCTGAAACGCCTACGTACGCGCTGCAGTAAATAAAAACGATAAAAAAAGATAAAGTCAACATAGAGCACAGAGGAGTTTTATACCTGTTTGTCACGCCGATCTGAAATGCTTGCGCTGAAATGTCTGCGCTCGCGCTGAAATCTTGAAAACAGAGATAGGAAAGATTAGCAGACAAAATTTTCAAAATTAAAATTTTCCTAAGGGCAGGAATTTTGGGAAAACAATCGTGCTGGTTGGAAAACTCTCGCGCCGAAACGCCTGCACACGCGGTAAACAGACAGACATAAAGTAATTTTTTAAAAAATTTAAAAGAGAGCGGGAAAATTTTAAATGTTATGAGGTGGTCACATCGATGCGCTTGCGCTGATGCGCCTGCGCATGCGCCAAAATAGGTTTTCTGTCGCGTTGAACCGGAGTCGCTCGCACTGATTTGCAGTCTCTTGCACTGTTCCGGAACTTGCGTTTCACAACTCAGAAAAACTCAAGAAAATATTAGTTTTTAGGGACATGGGTCTCACCGGGCATGCCAAAATGAAGATGGAAAAATGGATTAGAAGGTCAAATGATAAAAAAATAAAATGAAATAAACATGAAAAATGCTAAAACATCAAGAGATCATTTTACCTTCTCCTTCGGATTGAGCTTGATGAAGTGAAGGCGCCCTTTGATGATGCTCCACTTGATGTGTTCCTTTGATTGATTTGGATGTGGATTGATCTCCTTTGTGCTCAACGAGATAGATTGATGGATTTGATAGGATTGGATTTGAGTGATGGATTATGAATTTGATAGATTTGAGAGAGGATTAGAAGAGAGTGAGAGAAGAAATAGGCAACATGACAATGCATGAGAAGTGGATCCATTTGTGAGGATAATAGACTCCAATTTATAGATTGGAGAAGGCCAATGGAGGGCCAAGATTGTTTTGATTATGAAGGGTTGATATTGATTTGAGATAGAAGGCATGGATCAAGGGTGCCTTGGGAAAATAAACAGGAATATAAAATTCCTTTGGAAAAAGGGGAGAGAAATTTGAATTTCAAACTTGAGGAATTAAAAATTCCAAAATAAGAATGCATTGAGGGATTCAAAGAAATTTGAATTTCTTTGAGAGACTCAATGTTGATGTGACATGAGTGGGAATTAAAAATAGGAGAATAATGATAAGCATGATTATGAGAGATTCAAGAAGGATTAATTAGGTTGAGTGGGATTAGGAAAAGTGATTTGTAGGAATCACATGAATAGGTTAATTAATTAAAATTAATTAACTAAGTGGGTTTAGAGGAAATAATTATTGGAGGGGACTTTAGAAGAATAGGGGAATAATTAATTTATTTGATAAATTAATTATTGGGGAATAGTGACAGAATTAATTAAATTAGATTTAATTGATTTTGAGAGGAATAAGGATAACACAATTAAATTAATTAATTATGTTGATAGGCTTAAATTAATTAAATATTAATTTAATTAATTTTAGGTGTCTACACATTGATGTAATCTATGGTCATATTATAATTGCATCTCTTGGTATTTCATGGGTTCATTGGATAGCTAGATAATTGATCATCCTATGTTGTAGATTGATATTCTATAATAGATTCTAAAGATCTTGTTGGGTTGAATTGATGTTGATTCAGACTAATATAATTGTGAAGACCTTATCATGGTGGGTTTTCTCCCAAAAGGGTTTACCACATAAATATTAGTATCTTGTGTAAATATTGTTGGTGCACACTATTCCATTTTCTTTTTACATTTGTTAGATGGATTTTGTAAGTTTTATTTATTATTATTTGAACACATAATTATAAATTTTGGTCATCCTTGTCTACCATCCATCTACATATAGGAATCACAATCTCCAAAATATGTCTAAGGTATTAGTTCCCCTTACACATTTTATATTTGTTCTCTTTTGAGTTTTACATAGTTATCATTGCACACTCTCTACTCTTTTTTCATTGTATGTTTATAAACCTATAGACCTTTTTAAACTTTCATGATGGACATTAATATCACTATAAACCCACCCATTCAACTTAATGACCATGTATACTTCTAGTTTTGATCTTGTAAGAAAATAAAATCCAAAATTATTCATGATCTTAGTAGTATTTCTCTTACCAATTAATTGAACCAAACATAATATACAAATCAACATTCAAGTGATATGTGATAATTAAAATTTTAGATTATGTCCAAGTAACAATCCGATATTGAACTCCTCCTCGAAGTTTTGAAGATTTCTTGTTACAAAGCTATTGAAAACTCTAAATTGGTTGTTTCGTAAAGGTCAATGTGTTCAATTCCTTCATAGGGCATTCTACCTTTGCTCATTTTTTGGTGGATGTTGATCTCTCCTTACCCCTGAGCCATGGAGATGTGGTTTCTATGGTTTCAACCATTCAATTATGAGGGAATCCCTTTTCACTGTCGTAGTTGCTTTGCTACTAGCTATTTGGCCTTAGATTGTTCTAGGGGGCACCGAAAAGGCCCTGCTTCTTGGTGGCAACATGCCTCATCTCTCTTCCCTCCATGGAGAGATTCTAGATGATAGCATCGCTTGGACCATTGTTCATAGACATAAGAGAGGTCATCCATCCTCTTCTCTCCCTCTTTCTCATATCAAGAAAGAGTAGTTCTTGTTTGGGGTCGTGACTCTCATTTCTCGCTTGTTCATTGCTTTGGTCAAAAGGTTTCTGTAGTCACATAAATCTGTCCAGTTTAATTAAATGAATATTTGCTATTTATTTGATTAAAAATCCACTAGCCATCAGTTAATTAAATTAACATTTAATTAATTCTTCTCCAAACATTTTCCGATTAATTAAATAAATTATTCAATTTATTTTAATTAATTCATTAAACTAAATTCACAATCAATTAAATGAATAAATCCTATTTATTTAATTAAATCCCCTTTTTCCTCTTTTAAATAAATTAAATAAAACATTTATTTAAATCATTAAATCCCCCCACTTGCATTCTCCTAAAAATGTAACTTGCACCTATTTGTTGAAATAAATGAATTTTATTTTAATAAAAATCCTATTTTCTCTCACCCACCAAACCCACTTGCAATCCTAACCCCCTTCTAGATTCTTCTAACCCCTTCCTAATTATCCTAATCCATCCCCTAATTATTGTCACATTCCTTAGCAACTTGGAGTCACTTCTCAAAGACTTCAAAGTCTTTGAAAAGCATTTAAGGTTTGATGTGTTCAACAATCTAACCTCTAAAGTCTTCCAAACCACTAATGGTTCTTACATGACCATTTATGGTTAAATCCACTTGCACCCATGGTTAGGGACTTTGACCCCTAACTCAACCCTCATGTAACCCATGTGTCTCCTCAAGCATTTATTGCTTTGACCATGGTTATCCTCACTAACTCTTGCACAAGAGTTTATCCATTGGATAAAAGCATTATTCTTTGAATAATGAATTTATCCATTCAACTCAACCTTAACCTTACCTCCCAAGTTAACCCTCAGGTCATGCCAATCATTTAATGCTTCTTCCCTCTCCTCTCAACCCATCTCATGTTGACACTTGTCATCCTGGGATTGGGTTGAAAGTCCTCACATGGATCATAAACCATTCAATCCCGACCCTTGTTGAGATTACTCAATCTCAACCATCCATTGCTCCATTTTTCCTACAAATAGAGCCCATTTCTTCATAATCCAGATACTGAAAACTTGTATGCATTTACATTATAGTGAATTTTAGAGAAGAGCATTTAGCATAAATCACTAATACATTGTTATTTTGGTCTAAAATAAATCATTCTCATTTCATAGCATCTAATATTAGCTTTTGTTCACACTTTCATAGCATTTAGTTAATCATTTTTCATCTTGAATCTCCATAAGACATCCATAGTGCAAAAGGCTGCTGAGAGCTACACTAATTTGGAACTTGGAGAGGAGAGGAACAAGGGAGGAGGAGCTACAAGCATGGTAGAAGGCATTTGGAGATGTCTTCTTGCATTTATTTTCATAGTTAAGTGTTTTATTATGTTTTTAGTGTCTCTCTTGGTATGCCTGCTTAGACTAGTCTTTGGTTGATTAACACTAACAGTTCTTTGTTTCTTGTTGTTTCTCTTGTGTTATAACACCACAGGTTTTTGTCTAACATCTCCCATTTTGCAGAGCATCAGTTTCTCTATCTGTTTTTGTTTCTTCTCACCTCTCACGAGATTCTCTCTTCTTTTTTTTTCGATGTTTCGATAGTCTCATTACTTGTGAGAACCATCTCTTCCACCTGAATGGCTATTATGTAAAGGGTTCAAGTCCTATCTAGATATACCTAATCAGAACAATCAAGTATTTAAATTTAGTATATATATATATATTTTTATGAATTAGTGTCTTATGCTATTTTGTATAAAGATTTATATTACATGTATGCGCAAAAAAGGGTGGGTGGTAAAGGTCACAACATAAATTTCAAGCCTTAAATGAAAAATACAAAGAGAAAAATAATAAATAAAGTCACTAAGTAGTAAGAGATAAAACACTAAGAGGTGTAGGGGGATCATAGTCATCAAGCTTTCAACAAATCATAGCCATTAAGAACAAGCTCCCGACTAGTAGTCAAACCCTCTTAACTTTCTACATTAGTAGCAAGTTGAGTGTCATGAATAGGAGAAATAGCTAAAGCGAGGAATGAAAATTTTCCACTATCTAGCCATCCATATACACCTTGGTCATGAGGCTTGGAAGAGGTTCAAGGTGGTTGGGAGAGTTTAGATCAACCACGTGTAGATTGATCCCTAGTTTTTCTTGGAGGAGGTTAAGAAACATGTGACTAAGAATCATGCTCACCATGAGCATTTTGACTATGCCCACAAGGATGGGAGTAAACCCTACTAGAGGGTGGAGCTAGCAAAACTTTGGCCACCATTGATTATGTATTACCTCAATTGATCCAAAAACAATTGTAGGTGGGCCATTTCGAGTTAACTTTATTTTTCTTCCTCTTGAATTTACAAGAAAACATTAGAACAAGTAATAAAATGGGTATATATAGAGAGAGAAGTGTGTATCGATAAAAAAATAAATAATATATTAAATTTTTTCTGTCAAAATGCTAAAAATATTTTTTGCCCTAAAACAATACCAAAATTGGATGAACTTAGCATGAATTTTGGGTTGATATCATAAAGGAATTATATGTCGCAAAAAGAATTAAGGTTGAAAGGCACATGAATCCAAATTCAAGTAGCATGAGATCTAGTTAAAAAACCAAAAAATATGCTTGAGAGTCCTCAACCATCCACAACATGGGCAATGCAGATTGAAAACACCCTATTAAGTTGACCTAGTAATAAAAGGGAGACTTAAGGTAGAGACAATACCAATAAAAGTTAATGATCTTTGACTTAAGGATATTAGATCAAATAGTTTGAAATCCACATTGTCAAGAGCCCAAATAAAACTAAAGAAACCATTTATGATTAAAATTTAAAATCATAGGGAGATGTGGAGTATGAAAGCATATCCCTTGCATTGTCTATAATTGTGAAATGATATATTCAAATACAATTTTTTATTTTTTCACCAATGTTTGAATATTCTAACCCCTATTTTGTGTATCATATGAGGATTAACATAATCTATAATGTCCTAGAATGACTCAAAATATTGACTAGAAATCCCATACTTTTATTTAGCCTTAATTTAAGAAAGAACATTTCTAGTAGTCTTAGAGAGGAGGTCAACAACGGTCTTGAAATCTACTTGAAAATGTTTCAAAGCATGAATTCAAGGAGTCTTAACAAGTGATCAATTCTAACAAGAAATAAGTAGAGAGAACTAAATAGAGTTTTATTAGTATATAGGCCCTTGCAAAAACCATTTTCCTACCATAGAAGCTATGGTTTGATAGCTTCCAAAAAATTTCCATATGCTTTTGATAACAAAAGTGACTTGTATTTGGATATAGGTCTTTATCATTATAAAAAGATTATGGAAACGAAGAAATTTACAAGCCTAACAACCATTTGACACTTCTGCAGAAATGTAATAGTGAAAAAATCTTCTAATCTTCATTTTCTTCAAGGTCTCCAATAATCCATTTGGCACAGTGTTATACCTTTGCATTAGATTGAAAATACCAAGCTATAAAGAATCATGAGGCAAGAAATAAAACTCTCGATATACTCTATGGAAATCCCTTTCCATGTCAAAGGAAGCCCATAATTTTTTTATGGGAGATTTTCAAGCTTATGATATGAGGATTTTGAATGCACACAATGAGAAGAATAATGGACATGAATAGTAGCTAAAAATTTAGAGGTTTATTAATCTAGTAGGTCAATGTTTTATCAACTTTAGAAAGGTTTCTTTCCAAAACATGAAGGAGATTATTGAAGAAAAAGGGATGTCTAATAATCTAATCATTTCTCTATCATCAATCCATTTCCACCCTTAGGAATTAAGCCCAAAAGATACAGGTAAACATGAATACTTGTAGCATTAAATTTATTGCAACTAAATGTTGGATCCTAAATTTTTGTAAAATAAATTTAGGCAAATGGAGAACCTATTTGATATTATTTTCCTTCTCTAGTAAACAAAGAAATGAATCATCAATACAATGAACATTGCCTAGCTAATTAGAAGAGCTAGGTAGAGTCATATAGGTTTAACAAGGTTTTGTGGCATAACGTTAACTAAAAGATATAAGAAGGTTTTAGAAAGCAACATATACAAAAGAAGAGCCAAAGGGCATCCTTGGTGGATAGAGGAAAACAATTTGGAAGCATTGGATGGATGGCCATTAATGGTGATGCAAGTAGAAGTGTTAACAAATAGTATTTAAACTAAGTGTATAAACCAAAGGCCAAATCTTAAATCTTAACACATAACAAGGATAAAAGGTTGCTCTATGTGGTCATAGGGTTTAGCAAAAGAAATCATTTAAAAAATGGATTATTATTGAGAATGCCTAGCCCATTTCAACCCACAAAACAATAATGTTGTCAATTTAATGTACTTGGATTTGATGAAGATAGTTTCCTCAAGGTGAATAAATAAAGAGAGAAGATGGAATAGATTGAGAGAAAGTTTTTTGACAATTATTTAGAGAGATTAACCAAAATGAGTGATCTCTAGTTGTAAATATATTTTGAACCTCTACAATCTTTTATAAACTCGATACTTCCTTTATTGATGATGTTATGTAAAAAGTTAGAATGAAATCTTTCAAGATAGACTTTATGAAGATATTTACCAATCATATCTCATAAGGCTTTGCAAAATTCACAAGAAAACCCATTATAGCTTGGGTATTTATTATTAGGCATGTAGAAAACATCCTCACATAGGTTAGCTTTAATTAGAAGTTTCTCATAAAGAGCTCTTTGAGAGTGTGTAACTTGATAAAGGACCATATACAAACATTGTTAAAGTGCAATATCTCATTTAGGAGTCTTGCCTCGATTTTTGAAAATCTACTCATAATTTGACACACAAAAATCTAGGTGATAAAAAAAGCTCTATTAAAATATATTAACATTCCTTGATTCTTCTAATAGATTAAGAACTATGATGAGCACACAAAGATTTATATAACTTTTTAGTTCAACTCTCTCTAATTTCAATCTAGTGAAGATGATCTTTGACTTGATCTCCTTTAGTAGAGTGATTATCAACTAACTTCTTTAATTGACAATGTAGAGTAGGAGTTGAGGGTTGTGATTCAAGCTTAGTGGCTCATAGGGGATATGATGGAAGCATGTTAGCTAGTGGTCCATAAATACACAAAGAGTGGGATGCATGTTCGGTGCATTGGTTCTAAATTGTAGACACACCAAATATGGGAAGGTATGTATTGCTGAGTCAACAAGGATGTGTTTAGGAAGAATTGAGTCTTTTTAATTTTGGCTTGGAAAATTGCTATTCAATGCAAACCTATAAGGAAAAGTGGTCTAAAAGAACAATATATATTAGAGGCTCCATTAGCAATGGGAAACATATATCAAATTAATATAAAGATTGAGATGATAACATGACCTTGCCGAGATATTTGTAAACACTATCAAATATAGGATGAAGATTACTCCACATATAGTAAGGAGGTTGGTCACAATGAAAACCAATGTTAGGATCATAAAACTCCAATTTATTATGCATGTAATATTGGGCTTATGTTTCACCACTTGTCTAATATATACGAAAAATGACACATTTATTGGGTGCCACTTGCACCATATTAAAATCTTCACACATGACCTAAGTGGCTATAAGAATTGAATCAATGATCCACCTCCAAGGATAATATCTTTCAACAACACCATTTGAAGCATAAATATTGATTATCAATATTGAAAAGAGTCTATAATGTTTGACTTGTGAATTCACATTCATAGCCAATTAAATGTAGCTTCTATTTAGAAGAGAGTAAAGTAACAACACCACCATGACTAGCTTCATGATTAATACATAAAAAATGACTATCTGACCAAATGACATGACAAATAGTAGAAAGGAGAAAACTAGAAATTTTAACCTCTTGCAAACAAAGAATGTCTAAATTTGAAAATCTTTGTTGAATGTCTCTCACTTTTTTGAGAGGTATATTTTATCAATAAACATCAAGACTCATATCCTCATTGTCCACCTCATCAAGGGTTGCATTTCTGGAAGGACATTGAAACTATCTAGCTAGATTATAAGTCGAATGTGCCTTCTTTTATCTAGAAAAATACTAACTCTCTTCCAAATTCGTAGTTAGATTATGATATTGTCATGGGATCACTAGAGAAGAGTATGGTGAATGGATAAAAGTGTCTATTTGAGAGGAGAATACAAAGGTGAGAAGTGGGGACATGGAAATCCTAGGTTTATTTGCCTCTTTTGACGATTAACATTTGGAAGGAACAATTTCTTTCCTATTATCCTAAGGATTTGTAAATAATACCACCTTGGTTTTTAGGTGATGCTCCACCATCACGAGTCAAGGCTTTTGGTGGCGTACCACCATTACTAGTATTTCAAACATTCTTGCCCCAATTCCCAATTCTTGTCCATGCATCCTCCTTTGGAGAGGGAGCATCATTTGTAAGTTTAGGAATGGTTTTAGTTTAAGGAGTGATAATGGGATAATCTCTAAACTTATGATAAATGGATTGGCCCTTGAAATCATTGCTTAGCAGATTGAGATAAAGGACACATTGAGTGTGTATCATTTGACCAATTTGAATCTCAAGAAACTCTTTTAGAGTGTAAGAAATATTAATTTAAATGCAAATGCATTTTTTTGGGTAGGCTAAAAAAATTATTAGGCTCAACACAAATAACACTGCTAAAAATACTACTCTTTTATCTAAAAACTTATAGCATGACAAGGGTAACTTGAGAAATTCCATCCAAATAAAGATGTTAAGAACTCCATCCAAACAAAGATGTGAAGAGCTCTCTTTGAGAGACAATCAAGTTTCGGGTCCATGTTGTGAAAAGAAGAAGGGGCGAGTAGATAAACCAAGGGCCATGTTTGAGAACGACTTTTGTATGAGTGACTAACAAAATTAAAAAAAAAATAACTCTTTTTGTAAAAATTTAGACAACATCCAGGGTGGATCCCATGCAAGACTCAAGTTTAGCTCACCTATTTTTTAAGCATTCCTTTAAGAGTTATCCTTCGAACAAAGTATTCTCTTAAAGTAAAATTTTCAAATCGTTTACAAATACTATCAAATGTGAAGTTGAGCATGACCACAGTTACAAGCATTTAATAAGACATAACTTGTGGAATGCTTTGGAAATGAACTTCTTGAATGCTTTTTACTATTAAACCATCTGTATGCACCATCAAAGTATCAACTTCAACAATGGATACTAAATTCATAAAATTTATAACCATTTAGCCTACAAACATTTAAAAAAAATTAATTGTGATAAATAAAAAAATAAAAAGGAGTATGAAATAAATAATTACATCCACTAACACAAGTAAAGCCATACCTAAACTCTAGCAACACCCATTTTAACACTTGGCCTAAGGGAAGCGTACCAGTAGTGGACATAGCTAACTTCATGCACATGGAACTCTCAAACTGTACGTCGGATTTCAAATTTTTTTCTGGTTGTCTCCATATACACCTTAACTGCTTATAACTAAGGATTTGACTTATGGGTAGTAACAATGCATGCTATGGAAATCTTTATATGCGGAAAGGTCAAAAAGTGGTCATTTAAAAGTGTCGTCCCATACATAAACACCTTAAAGCCAATAGTAGATAACTCGTAATATCCAGTAGTAGTCCAGTAGTAATGGACAAATGCCCCAGTAGTTGCACAAATGTCCTAGTAGTGGTGCACAAATGGGCCAATAGTGGTGCACAAATGAGCTAATAAAGGGCAAAAACGCTGAAAAATTATCCACTATTGGTACATGTGATATTCATTAATGACTTTTCATTATCAATTTTTTGGGCTCCTTTCCAATCTACTACTAAGGGTTGGGTTGACAAAAAGGTGTCCACTATTGTTACCCTTCCCCTAAAGGTGAAGAACTTGTATTCTTAAAAGAAAGGTCATAAATTCAAATTGTATAAAGGTAAGGTATGTGCATCTCGTATGTGCACACCTTGACAACTCGTGTAGGGGATAAGATACACCTATGTTGGTAAGGTCAACTGAATCCCATATTTATTTTTTAAGACACGTATAGACCCCAACCCCCAAAAAATCACCTCATATTATGTTTTTAAATTTTTTTCCATTCTTCATTTACCTTGAATAAACTTTTTATTATTGAATGTAGAGAGAATCTATCGCCACAGATAGGAAAACAAAATTTGATTTTTAAATTTTTTTCCATTCTTCATTTACCTTGGATAAACTTTTTATTATTGAATGTAGAGAGAATCTATCGCCACAGATAGCATTCGTGTATTGACACCATAACAACATCCGTGTTTTGACACCATAACAACATCCGTAATCACAATGGAAGCAAAGCAAGGAGAGATATTTCAGTGTCTAATTTTTGGGCAAATTTGTATGAGAGATGAGAAAATAAGAGAGAAAGATGAAGGTGGTGGTTGTCGGAGGTAGCATGGCCGGCCTGGCATGTGCTCATGCTCTTTTTTCAGCAGGCTGTAAGCAAGTGATTGTCTTGGAGAAAGCTCGAACCTTAAAATCTGCTGGAGCAGGGCTGGCCCTGGACTCCCAGACATGCCAAGCTCTGGCTGAATGGCAGCTCCATCAACAACTCATGGATTCCACCCTTCCTCTCACCATCGACCAGGTAACGTTTGTCTTACTTTTAATCATGTTCATTGTTCACACCCCATCCCTTTATATACCCACTTAGAAATTTCATTGGTTTGGTCGTTCTTTGATATTGATCCAGTAACATACCCACTTATTGATTTTTTTGGGGTTTGATCCTTTGTTAGCAGAATCAAGCAACTGAAAGCAAGAGTAAAGCCACCCGAGTGCTTGCTAGAGATGAGAATTTCAATTGCAGGGCTGCCCATTGGAGTGATTTGCACAAATTGTTGTATGATAAGCTACCACGGGATACAGTGCACTGGGGTCACGAGGTTGTTTCGTTTCGGCAGAGTGGGGATGGATTGGGTGTCACAGTTGAAGTGAAGATGGCTCAGACAGATCAAACAATTGAGATAGATGGGGATTTGCTGGTTGCTGCAGATGGTTCCATGTCTCTCATTAGGAAGCATTTTGTGCCTCACCAACACAGGAGGTAATGCCCAATTCACGATAAATCTGATTCATTTAATGTTTTTGATTTGATTTTTTTTATATAACCATGAATATATCGGATGTTTGAACAGTGACGGCTAGTCAAAATAAATTAAACAGCAGCAGTCTAATAAAATAAGTGTGAAAAGTAGACTGTCAGGGATAATTAGGGTCAGGAAATGGCGGAAAACTGGACTATGCTTCTTTAGAAATGACATGAAACGGAGATAGGTCCATCAAACCAGACTGTACATTGGTAAGGAATGTACACCAGAAATAACGTCTGATATTCAGCTCCTGTGGGCTCTCTGCCCCATGGATGCCTGAGTTGATGCAGTTAATTGTACTCCCCTGGATTTTGTTCACCTCTAGGGTTAACGAGAAGTGTCCAACCAAGTTTTTAGTGCCCCTTGATATAATAAAACAGTGCTGACCAACACAAAAATAAATAAATAAATAAATGAAATGGGTACAGAGTTGGAACTAGAATGTTTTTCTAATAGTAATGATGTCAGAAAATTAAGTAGGAAATGAGTTCAGGGTGTGAAAAGAAGAAAAGATTTATTGATAGACCCATCTTATGTTTGATAATGGCTTATATATGACTAGTTTTAAATGAAACAAAAAAGGGAAAATTATTTTGTGATATTCTAGACAACAAGTCTTGTTAACCTATTTTTTAAGCATATATTTAGGAGGAATTTTCCAAATAAATTATCATATCAAAATAAAATTTTCAAATCAGATGTAGGCATTATCAAATGTCCAGATGGGCAATGACCACATTTGAAAGTGTTTCAAAAGATAAGCACTATCAAATGTTAGGATGGACATGATCACATTTGAAAGTGTTTCAAAATACATAACTTGTGAAATATTTTGAAAATGAATTTGGTAGACTACTTTTGTGGTGAAACCATCTCCATACATTATCAAACCATTAGCTCCAACGATTATAAAATCAAAACTATTAAAATCATTTGAATTATAATAATAATACTACAAATTATGAAAGCTGATCAAGTAAACAAAACTAGTAATAAATAGGAGAAAAAAAGAAACACATTGACATAAAAATTGCAGCAACTAAAGCAAGCAAAGCCAAATCCAAACTGTAGCAAGCTCATTATATCCTTTTCTTTTCTTGGTTTACCTTGATTAATAACCTTTAATGATTAAATGTAGAGAGAATTTAAAGATGGCATTGTTATGTTTTAACCTCACGCCTCATTCACCCACATGGTCTCTTCAGACAATGAAAAACAATATCCTTGATCACAATGGCAACAAAGAAAGGAGGGGAATTTCAGAGCCTAAATTTTGGGCTTCGAAAGGTACAGACATAGCTAAACGTATGAGAGACTAGGGATAGAAAGATGAAGGTGGTTGTGGTAGGAGGCAGCATAGCCGGCCTGGCATGTGCTCATACTCTTTTTTCAGCAGGCTGTAGGCAAGCGTGTCTTGGAGAAGGATCGGACCTTGAAACCTGCTGGAGTAGGGCTGGGCTTGGACCCCCAGACATGCCAAGCTCTGGCTGAATGGGGCCTCCATTAACAACTTATGGATTCCACCCTTCCTCTCATCATCGAACAGGGCACATTTCGTTTCCAATCATTTTCACACCCCTACCTTCACATCACTTGGAAACTTTTATTGGTTTGGTCGTTGTTTGATGTTGATCTGGTATCATATACCCACTTATTAATTCTTTTTGGGTTTGATCCTATGTTAGCAGAATCAAGCAACTGACAGCAAGAGTAATGCCACCGAGTGTTAGCTAGAGATGAGAATTTCAATTACAGAGCTGATTTGCACATAATGCTGTATGAGAAGCTGCCAAGGGATACAGTACATTGGGGTCATGAGGTTGTTTCATTTCAGCAGAGTGATGATGGTGATGGATTGGGTATTAGAGTTGAAGTGAAGGTGGCTCAGACGGGGCAAACAGTTGTGGTGGATGTGGATTTGCTGGTTGCCGCAGATGGATCCATGTCTCTTATTAGGAAGCATTTTGTGCCTCACCAGCACATGAGGTAGTGCCCAGTTTACAGTAAATTGAATTTTATTTTATTTTTATGATTTGATTCTTTTTTTATATGACCATGAATAGATCGGATGTTTGAGTCAACATCTAATTGAGTAAGGGGTTTATGGCTGTAAGATTTTGAAATTATATTATTTGGGGGTTAGGATGATTCCTCTTGCATTTTGCTGAGATCCTCCACTTGAGGCGCTTGGGATTCTGTTTTGTGATTATTGCTATTGTGGGTGTTCTAAAAATTAGAAACTTGTTCCAACAAAGGCATACATGCCAACAGTGGAGGATTCTATTCAACTGTAATATCTAACCATCAATCTATGCGGTCTAACCAAGAAGAATCTTTTAAGAATTCATTTTAATCTTTTCCTTCATGATAGGTCCAATGGTAATAATCGAAATACTGAATCTTAAATTCCTTGAGTTATTTAACCCAGAACTATCTTGCATAATATATATCTTTGATCACCTGTGCATATCGTATCTGAAGAGAACATTCTAGTAACTAGTAAGCATGGGCTGGACATGAACCCTGATCACAAGTTCAAATTTCAAAATGAGAAGTTTCAAATAGCAAAAAGAAATTCAGAAGTGGCTTATCAAGTGAAAATCAATGATGGATTTTCCTTTATATTTCTTTCTACATATGCCTTATATATAAAAATCCAGGTTGTATCAAGAAATGGAAATGCATAGTTTTTATGGAAAGGGTACTGTCAGGGATGAGTGGGGTCAGGATATGACGGAAAACTGGGCTATGCTTCTTTAAAAATGACATGAAACGGAGATAGGTCCATCAAGCCAGACTCCATGGTGGGAATGAATTTACACCAGGAATAAGATCTGGAATTCATCTCCCTGTGACCCCATTAATGACTGAGTTGATGCAGTCAGTTGTAATCCCCTGGGTTTTTGTTCACGTCTCGGGTCAACAAGAAGTGCCCAACCAAGTTTGTATTGCCCCTTGATATAATGGTGCTGACCAACACAAAAAATAAGTGAAATGGGTGAAGAGTGGGAAATAGCATCTTTTCCCAATGGAAATGATGTTGTTGATGATTTATAGCTTCAGTCGGATAAAATTAAATGTTAAATTGGCCTGAAGGCCTTCAACATTTAATAATATATATCATTATGTTATTTATGATTATTATTGTTAAATTGATTTGATAATTATTACTAATGTCTTGTTCGCCATGCTTAGTGAATGGGTGCGATATCTTGTGACTGTCATATCTCTCCAAAGAACGATGACTCTTGACAACGTCACCCATCGATGCATACTAATTGTTATACCTGCATCAGAGATTAAGAGAGAACAGCACATCTGACCGAATTCAACTGATAAGGAACGAATAGCATATACGGTGAGCAATATCAGATCTATGACATATCGAATATATAAATACAGCAGAGGCAACCAGATCGTATTTCACCATCAGCAAATTATATGTATTGATTACAGATCGATCGCACAATATTGGATAACTCTAATAATAGATGACTATAGTTGATAGATAAGAATCAAAGTATATACCTACAACAGATCGGTTATACTTCATTGCTGATCCAAACTTAACAGATGTCAGAAACTTAAGTAGAAAGTTTAAAATAAAAATGTCTTTGTTTAATCTTCCAACTCTACAAAAAGCATTGGAAATTGACTCAAATTCTGATTGTTCAAATGCCATTTGCTTCTCTGGAACCATTTCTAGTGCTTTTATCCACACCAGAGATGAAGTTTCTAGGATGGTACATATGAGCAAATCCTCTAGCAAATGAAACATATGTTTTAAAAATGTTTGGAATTTACTTGCAGGTCTCATCAAAGGTCTCCTATAAGAACTTTGTTCTTTGGGGGGTTTATGATAAATTCATGGTCCAAAATCAGTAGTCAAGAAATAGCAATGTTTTGAAAGTAATATAGAGATATCTTTTGCAAAATAAAATTTGCACTTGTGTTCGTTGAATTGCAAATTATCAACATAGATGCTCGCAAGGGTTTCCCTTGATAGGGAATTAAAAATTATGCTTCTGCACAGATCATGATTGCTTTGAAAGTATAAACTGTAAACCCTATAAAATTACAAAATACATGCCATTAGCCAAAAAAAAGTACAGTCCCTGCAATACAGTGAAATAGAATTAAAGATATTATGTAATGTCCCCTTTTTGTGTGTGTCCTAGTTTTTACCCTAAATCACAATTTCCAAGTATAATCAAGAAATGGAATAGAGTTAGTGACATCATTTAACTGGTTGAGATCCTACAAACATGGCAGGAAAACATTGAAACATAATGCATAAAATAGATCTTCCTTATTAGAAACATTATTTTAAGTCAAAGCATAGATCTTTCCCACTAGGGTTAACATTAACTTAATCATAAGATAAATCTAATTTCTTGATGGAATTCAACCATAGGAGAGTTAGGATAAGAGGGCATATTAGGGTGTCTTAAACAATCCTCTACCTTAGGCCCAAGACTGGATATACAAATCCATCTTGGCCATCATGTGGCCCTTTGCCATCCATATGAGGGGGTGTACCTAGTGAGGAATCCTATAGCTGTTCCCCTCTTCTTGTCACCCTTATTCTCCTCCCTATGATTGGAGTTCCTTAATCCAATGGTCAACCGTGGTAGAGGTTTGGGGAAACTGCAAAAGGGTGTCTGGAACATCCTTCCCTGCTAATCCCAAGGGCGGGGCACTCCTTGCACCCTCTTGGCCTCATGGGACTATCCGTCACCACCATGAGGTGGTGTGCTCAGAAGAGGACCTCATAACTGTTTCCCCTCCTTGTATTCCCTTACGATCCCTATGGTTGATTGCAGCATTTAAACCGGCATATAAAGATCTATACATTATTGCCTATATTCCATATATAAGAGATCAAATAATAATATCAGATTCCTAGATTGCATATATATTGATTATAAGTGAGTAATTATAAATAATATTCATTATGTTGTCAACCACATAAATTATTACTTCGTACCAAATCACAGTTATAATATTAAACCTTTGAATAAATGAATCCGGCTATCTATATCAGATCTGATCCTGTTCGATGTCCTACCTTGGATGCTGAGTTTGTTCCTTTATACTCCTCCTTCGATGGTGGAAGGACATGCCCCTTCCTATGGTGGTGATTGTTGTAGGAGAACTTGTACTCCTCCTTAGGACAGATTAGCAATACGACAAAGAGTGGAGAACTTGTACTCCTTGTCACTCGTCAACATTAGAGGAGAATTTGTTCTGCTACCAACAGCTTTTATTTGCCAGTTAAGTCTGCTGTTGTCATCTAGAGAGTGACCTGGGCTAAAACGATCTGTTGAGTTCCCTTGGAGCTAGAGATAGAAAAGCACTCTTGAAATGTCCCCATTTAGGATATGCCTGGTTTTTGCCCAAAAAATAGCAATTCCAACAATACAATTTATTTACAAGAGTAGTCTTTCACTAAATTACACAATAGCAATTGAATTTAGTAATAATAATCAATTAACATCAAACAAAATGATAATGAAGATTGCTGTTGTAAGCATCTCTTAGATGCACCCTACAGCTTATTCCTAATAACCAAACATATTTGAAACTTGATGGGAAAGCACCATAGGGCACCAGGAGACTGTCCTCCACAACTAAGCCTAGGAGTGCCAAACAACTAACCAAGTCAATCTGACCCCTTGGATCACAAGTAATCCAACTCAATGGGTGGTCTACTTAATTGAGAGAACCCGTACTCCTGCATCTCCCTATTATATTTCCTCGCGACTTCCTAATATTATTGCTTTATAAAAATCAAATCAATAAGTACTAATCTAAGATTCTTGATGGATTGGCAAGTTAATTAAATAAATAAATAAATAAATATGTTCTTTACTAAATTCACAAACTAAGAAATACTGGATTCAAACATGTGGCATACCAATTACTTCACAAATATAATAGCTTGCTACATTTTAATGCTTTATAATTTCAGATTAATATTCCAATTTCTTGCTGCCTTCTTATCCTTATCAGATCCCACCCATCGATGATTTCAGCAATGAATAATTATTTCATTCCTAAATTCATATCATAGACAACTTACTGATTCACAAATCAGACTTCTGCTTTTTATTTTCTATTTCCTGATTTCACATCCAAAACAATCTCGAGTTCAGATTATTTATTTTTGACCTCCTCCTTATTCCATTCTTTGATCCCTTCTGGATGTCTTTCCCAAATGAATGGAGGTGTTGATTCAAACGAGGGCCGACTTCTCACAAAGGGTGATGTCCCTTTATTAACAATCCTTAACAAACTGAATCATTATCGCTGCCTTCATAACACAAGCGTTGCCTTCATAACAAATGCCTCTAATCGCTGCTTTATTAATCTAGGCCTTGTTATTTCATAACCGCTACTTTAAAACTTTTATATTTTTTTAACTTGGGTGCTTAGGTACAAGTTGTTTTTTAATAATATTGGTATCATAGCAAGGGTCGGCTTAAGGGAGATGGCGATTCCTTAAGTCACCCAAATATTATAAATGTGGTCTATGATCTGTTTTAGTTCAGGGACATGACAACTCTACTCAAGAGAAGCCCTCATATTATCTAAGGTTGAAACTCTTTCAGAAGAGGTCAACATTGACAGTGATATGGCCTTTGCCCAGGGATTTTGACATGATGCATTCAACACTCTCAGTTATTAGGGTTTAACAATATGGGGTATTCTAAATAAATAGACTCTTAGGTACATCAGTTAAGCTTCTACTATGTTAATGGTAGCCACAGGGAGCTTGATGCTTCTAGTTGAAATCAGTTGAAATAAGGATGTGATCAATGTAGCAGCCTTGGAGATCTTTGTGGTGTCTAGTGCCTAAATTTAAAGGTTGCAACCTCTTGGGGAAACAAAGAAAGCATTTTCTGGACAGATATCAGAGTACACAAATCGAATCGCCACAAGTTTCTTAATAGAGACTAATAGCTTGATGTAGGTAATAGCTCGAACTCCTGGGTCATCATTAGCATTAGATGTAATCTTCTACTCAGCTGTGGGCTTCTTAGTCCAGCATCAGCTTCAATATCAAGTCGCTATCTCCATAGCCAAGCTTTGAAGTTAAGGCTTGGATTATTGATGACCATATGCCATGCAAACATTTCTAGTTTCCAATCCTAGACCCCTTATTTGTTTGAGTAGATACTAAAAGCTTGAGGTGCCACCCATCCAACTAAGCAGGATAAATCCTCTTTCCAGGTACACAGAAGAGAGACAATCGACCTTCAAAGGTTCATGGTGATGATGTAATTCCTCCTGCAATCATGTCTTATTCTGGGATGGTCAGGATGTCTTGGCCTTTAGAAACCTGTACATATTATGCCATTTGAGAAATTCTCCACAGAAAAACTTTGAACTCAGACATCTTAATAAGTGTGGGTTAACTTTGACACAAGCAGTACAATTCTAAAGTTTATTTCCTTTTTATATTTTCATTTTGTCCAAAGAAATGGGTTTAATCAATTACACGAAGTAACAAATTTCTCTATATCCTCAAGATATATTTGGCATTCTTTTCTAAATTATAATTTATTCGCAGAATACATGTCTTCTGCAAGTATTGCTATTTTGTTTGAGAAACCTTTAGCGGAAGGTAAATTTTAGAGAACTAATTGAAGTTTTGAATTTTATAATGAGCACACTGTAAATTTTGCAAGAGATATCATAAAGATTAATGCCAATTAAGACTTGATTGTAGAGACTGAGAACATAAACATAATTTCACTTGTGCAGGTATTTAGGCTATTGTGCATGGCGAGGTGTCTTTGATTATTCCAAGAATGATTCACCTGAGATGGTTGCTTCCATTAAGAAAGTTTACCCTGATCTTGGCAAATGTTTGTATTTTGATCTTGCCAAGGGGAGTCATTCTGTGTTTTACGAGTTGCATGGTAAAAGGATTAATTGGCTTTGGTATGTTAATCAACCTGAACCTCATATGCAGGTATTTATGTCTTTTAAAGTTTTAAACAAACGTTTCTGCATTTTTTTGTTTGCCAAGTGAATAAATAAATGACATTCATTTCTACCCAGGCACCTCATGCCTATGAGATCCCATACAAAAATGTTTCCTAATTTGAGTGTTCATTCTGGTGCAAGTTTTTGATTTTTTGTCGAGTAACAAGATCTACTTAGGGAAGAGAAATCATTTGATATAGTGTTGAATTGCCAATATTTTTCTTGTCATCATGAATGACTCTTTAGCTGCTGTGACCATAATTTTGTTGTAAGTTTGTAACCAAGAGCCTGTTCATTTTATCCATTTTTGTCCTTTATATTTATTATTTGGAACGATATACATATATATCTATTCACTCTCTTTTGAATGACCATACACTGATACAGGGCTTATGCCAGGATAGTTTTATCATTTATGTACCTTTCCAGTTCCATTGCCACATTAAAAAGTGGAACTGGATCTCAAATTTTAACTTGGGTTTTATGTATCTTCAGATTGCCTTTGGAACAAACTTCATAATGCTCTTGTTTTGTTTTACAAAGAAACTTATGAGCTGCAATTTTCTCTTTCTTTCTCAGATGAACTCGTTAACTGCAAAAGTAGACAAGATTGCCATTGAAAAGATGCATGAAGAAGCCAGTGAGACATGGGTACCAGAGTTATCCGCTCTTATAAAGGCCACCCCAGAACCATTCATAAATGTTTTATATGATCGAGAACCACTAAAGCAATTTGTTTGGGGTCATGTGGTGCTTGTGGGTGATGCTGCACATCCAACTTCCCCCCATGGAGTCAGAAGCACAAACATGTCAATCATGGATGCAAGTGTTTTGGGTCAATCAATTGCAAAGTGGGGCTTTGACAAGATTTCTACAGCATTGGCTGAATATGAGTCTATTCGGCTCCCTGTGACATCACAACAAGTATTGTACTCTCGACATTTAGGTCTTCTGAAACAGGGTTTTCTGTTTGATCCTCCACATAGTTTTCCTTGGTTTGAGGCAGATGCAGACCTATGTGAGCAGCTGCTTCAAAGGAATATGCCTTTCTTCAAATCACATAGTTAGATAGAAGAAATATTAAATGAGGTTTTATGGTTAGCATTTGAATTTTTTTCCAAAATAATATATGTTCATTGTGTGCAGCTGGAAATGTGTTATTAGTAGCTTCCCTACAATATCAGATCTAAGGGCCATGTTGATAACCATTATAATCCTCTTGTAGAGGACGACTTTCTTTTGAGACATTCATGAATTAAACTCATGAATAGACATTTATGCTGTTAGGGATGAAATTTGCTTTTTGTTTTAAAATTTTATTTAAAATATATTGTGAATCCCTATATTTAGATAGGGAACATATCATAAATTTATTCACATTAAATATTGTTTTAGTTCAACATTTCACCTATTATTTTGAATGCATGCATTACTGCAGAAATCTAGTCTGCATACAAATTGTTACTAAACATGGATGAAACTGGATTCTTAGTAATTTCTTTACCTAATCACACCATCTCTTGAAATGGCAGCATAATTGATTTGTTTTTTTCATTGGAAAAACGAAGATAAATTGTGAAGCGCCAACAATTAGTATTCCAAACCTTTTTAAGGATAATATATGAAAGGAGGTATTTGTAAAAATTAAATTAATCATAAAGTGCAAGGCAATAAACATAAAAAATAATATATCATAACACATTCAATATAACATAAAAAATAATATATCAGAACACATTCAATATATAATTTAGTAATCAAAAGGTGTAATACACTTGTAGAGTTGAAGCTTTTATAGGGGTATCACCAACAAGAGATTTGAAATAATTTTGATAGCATGAT
Source organism: Cryptomeria japonica (assembly GCF_030272615.1). Classification (NCBI taxonomy): domain Eukaryota; kingdom Viridiplantae; phylum Streptophyta; class Pinopsida; order Cupressales; family Cupressaceae; genus Cryptomeria; species Cryptomeria japonica. The sequence continues at coordinate 624,481,762 of NC_081410.1, forward strand.
AGTACCTACAAAGCCCCCACTCAATGCTTCTATCTCAAACATCTAATAAAATAGGAGAACAAAAGGAATCTCTTAGACGGTGAGACTAAAAAACTTAACACAAAATCAACAAGTACCAAAAGAAAAGAAAGGTCCCAACAAACTAAACAACTAAACAAACAACATATGAATAGCCAACACATTCAAGCAGGTTTGAAGTCAAACTTAGCCAAGAGCTTTGGAGTAAAGTATGACCCAAATGGTTCACTTTAAGTTTCTTAGAAGAATCAATCTCAACCAAAGTAGAAGCTTTGGGACTACTTTTTTCCTTAAGAAGGGGATCCCCATAGGGTCTCTAATGGAGTCCAAAACTTGACCTAAAAACGAAAAAAACTATAAACAAAAGGACTCACAACAACTTGCTTTTCCATCAAGGAAGATTCTTTAGATTTTGTAGCATGGTTCACACTAGAGATGCCCAAAACATTTCCTTCATTGCTCATCACCAAGTTCCTCGTTTTGGACTGAGTATGGAGCTTATCATTGAGATCATGGCATAAGTGGGAAAAATGCCAAACATTATGGCAATGATAGCAAACTAGTGAGGAAAGACTAAGTGGATAATTTGCTCCTAGACACCCAACTTGGAGTGAAGCTCAATTGTGTTAGGCAATAACTTTCCAATATCCACAGAGATACAAAATATAGCACAAAATATAGCAAAACGACCTTGTTAATAGAAAAAAGAGAACCAAGGCATTGGCAATATCACTTAAGATCTCTTCATCCTAATATTGCAAATGGAGTTTTGGGAGCCTCGCCCAAATGGGGACCTAGTTAAAATTTTCCTTGGAAGCATCAAATCTAGAAATCCATTTTTTCATGAGGATAGATTTGCTAAAGAACCAAGGCCCTCCTTGTAAAATACGCTTACTCTCTTGAAGTGATTGCAAGAGAATAAGAAGAATCCATTTGATATAGTAACCACTTGAATTTGACTAGCAACATGCCATCTTTTCAAAGCCCAACTACAAACATCGTCAATATTCGGATGGCAGCTTGAGAATCTCCTATGAGAGCATTCACCAAGCAAGAGAGGCTTTGTCAACCAAGGCATCAAGAACCCTTAATGAGAGGCAAGTGCTAATTGAGGGAGTAGGCACAACATCACTAAACAAAGTAACTTCAACTAACATAGAAAAGCACTAGACATGGGTTCAACTAAAGAAACCTTGGTCAAAATAATAGATTGTGGCATGATATAATCCTCCACCAAGGCAACACTGTTCCAAAGCCATAACAAGATAGGATGGGAACCAAAAGACAACAACAGAAGGTACCTCCATTGAGGTGAAACCCACCCCAACACCCAACAAATAAGCATCCACACTTAGTGAAACCCCTTTGGAAATATGCCCTGGCCAAACTCGACCATATCAGTTGATATGAGACCAACATTTGAGACTAGCATAAGGAGTGATGAATGGGAAGTAAAACATCCGAGAATGGGGCATGGTGAACATTAGTACCAACCCCCACATAAAATCCATACAAACACTTTACATAAGAGTGAGATAACCCCTCCTCAAGAGACTTTAAAGTAGCCAACATAGTCAATTTAAGAGAAACGGGAAACCCTTTACAAAGGCCAAGAATAGCTTTAGAATGATTTTCATTTGTGAAAGGAGAAAAGGTTGCAAGTGGTGCAGGAGCACCTAGTTTTGAGTCCGGTTTCTACATTTTGGTGTGTTTGTTCATAGTTTGGTTTGGAGTGGTGAATAAGACTCTTCTTTATGTTTTTGTAGTGTTTTGGTAGATTGAATGTCCTTAGGGCAATGCATTTTCTCAATTTTGGCTTGTAAGCCCTTGTAAGCCTAAAATGGCAAAATCTTGCATTTTGATGAAAAATGCCTTGAATAGCCTTGTTTGGCATTGGGACATGTCAATGTCATGGTTTTTAGTCATCTTAGATGGTTTGGAGGATAAAATTAAGAATGTAAGGCAAAAATGCACTTTTTGGCAAAAATTTTCAAAGTTGCTTGACAACTTTTTGCAACATTGAGCAACGTTTTGCATTTTTGTGCAACGGGTTGTGTAGTCACAAAAATCTTTCCACTTAATTAAATGAATATTTGCTATTTATTTGATTAATAAACCCACTAGCCAACAGTTAATTAAATTAACATTTAATTATGTCATCCTCAAACATTCTCCTATTAATTAAATAAATTATTCAATTTATTTTAATTAATTCATTACACCAAATTCACAATCAATTAAATGAATAAATCCTATTTATTTAATTTAATCCCCTTTCCTCTTTTAAATAAATAAACAAATAAATAATTGAAATCATTAAACCCCCCCCCCCCTCCTCCCCCACTTGCATTCTCCTACAAATGCAAGTTGCAATCACAAATTGAAATAAATTAATTTTATTTTAATTTAAATCCTATTTTCCCTCACCCATCAAACCCACTTGCAATCCTAAATCCCCTTCTAGACCCTTCTAACCACTTTCTAATAATTTCTAATTAGTCTAATCCATCCCCTAAATATTGTCACATTCCTAAGCAACTTGAAGTCACTTCTCAAAGACTCCATAGTGAAGTCTTTGAAAAACATTTATTGCTTTATGTGTTCAACAAGCTAACCCCTAAAGTCTTCCAAACCACTAATGGATCTTACAAGACCATTAATGGCTCTTACATAACCATTTATGGTTAAATCCACTTGCTTCCATGGTTAGACTTTACCTCTAACTCAACCCTCATTTAACCCATTGGTCTTTTCAAGCATTTATTGCTTTGACCATGGTTATCCTCACTAAATCTTGCACAAGAGTTTATCAATTAGATAAAGACATTATTTATTGGATAATGGCTTTATTCTTTCAACTCAACATTAACCTTAACTCCCAAGTTAACCCTCAAGTCATGTCAAACATTTAATGCTTATTCCCTCTCCTCTCAATCCATCTCTTGTTGACATTTGTCATCTTGGGATTGGATTGAAAATCCTCACATGGATCATAAACCCCTCAATCTTGACACTTGTTGAGATTACTCAATCTCAACCCTCCATTGCTCCATTTTACCTATAAATAGAGCTCATTTCTTCATAATCTAGATCCTGAAAACTTGTATGCATCTAACTTATAGTGAATTTTAGAGAGCATTTAGCATAATCATTTACATTTACTCTTTTGGACTACAATTAACACTAGATTAGATAATATCTCATTTTTTAGCTTGTTCATGTTTGCATTTTCATGAGCTCTTATTTTATAATCTTGAATCTCCACAAGACATCCAAAAAAATAGTACAAAAAGCTACTGAGAGCTACACTCATTTGGGAACTTGGAGAGGAGAGGAACAAGGGAGGAGAAGCTACAAGCATGGTGGAAGGCATTTGGAGATGTCTTGTTACATTTCTTAGATTCATTAATCTTTCTATCTTATGTGTTGTGTTTCTCTTGATATGCTTGATCAGGCTATTGTTTAAATTGTGATTTCTAACACTAACACTTGGTTTTGTTGCTTGTTGTTTGTGTTCGACTTTACATTGTCCTAACAATCTCCTTTTTGCAGAGCATCAGGTTGGTTAGGGAACCGATGGAGAGTTAGTTGGGCCACAAATGACATATAAAGCTTGGAGAGTCAATGCAATGAGGTTGTTCAATGCCTGAAATAGATTGGAATACATTTTGAGACCAGTGTTGAAGTTTTACATTGCATTTTGTCAAGAATTAGAGCAGCAATCCGTACTTAATGGATTGATTGCATTGTTGTACCTTGCTTATTGTTTTTTACATGTTCTTGTAGTGCTCACGAAGCAATTTGATTAGTTTATTGCAGGTTTGAATTGAGTTTCTCATTTTGTAAGCTCTTGGTCTGAGTAAGGGTTTGAGAGGCCCAAACATGGTTCCAGCTTGAAGTCCTTTGATTTCTTCTCAATAACCCTTGGGAATCGATCCATGGAACCTTTGTACAATGTATGTAACTTTTGTTTTCCTTTGGAGGTCATTGAAAGGCCAATGAGCAACATTTCCTAGGCGAACTCAGTCATAGCCCAGTTAGGAAATGAATGAGAATATGCAAGTGTTTGCAGGAATGAGCAGGGTTGGAGTTGCATAGTGGCTAGGATGATTACGTGATGTGTGGCAGAACATATGTGTGAATTTGGGGGCATCACAAATCAAGGAAGACACCTAAACCTTGGAAAAAGACCAAAACAAGCCTAAAATCACCTAAAACAAGCATTTCTCGGGTTCCGTACTTGTACGGTCAGATTGAGATTCCTAAATTTAGAAGTTGGAAAGTACTTCCAAAAGGGTATCCTGATCAACAAAGATTTTGTATGGGTCTTTGGAGAAGTTGGGAGAAAATCCACAAAAACCGGTTAGGTAGGGCTAATTGGGGCTCTAGGGCTACTAGGCCTAGAAAGTAGGAAGAGGAAGGAGCGATGGGGAAAAGAATGAAAACCTCACTCAAAACCAAGTGATTGACTTTGGAAAACATCACAAACACTTGCCACAACCTCTGCAAGCACTTGTTAGGAGTTTTAGAGTGTAAGGTTGGATTTACCCTGGTGAATCTCAACCATACTTGAGCAATCAGTAAACACATCTGGATTGGGAGCAATCCTAGGGAGATTAGGTGTCCAAATTGATTAGAAGACAATATGAACAAAGCATGAAGCCCACTAGGACAACATCTAACTGTCCTTAAGCATGGTATTAGCTCTCTTTGAGTAACCTCCCCATCATAGTGGTATCAGAGCAACCGAGATTTGGGAAGAAGCCAGCATATGACAGTCACTGAATTAGTAGGAGAGAATAGTTTAAGGATGGTGACCAATGCAGAGCTAGCAAATAAGGTAGAAGACCAAGAAGAAGAAAATCAGCTCCTCAGAGAAAGATTACTACAATTGGAGAGCAAACTAGACGTAGTTGAAGACAAAACTGTGAAAGTGACAATAAAGGTCAATGAGGGGAAGGGCAAAGAAGTTGTAGAAGATGATGGTACTCCTGAACCAGACCCTATTATACCTGAATAACCTTTCCTTAAAGAAATTAAAGCCTTAGGAGGAAAATCCTTAGAAGGAGTGCCACTTTTTGTGGAAAAATGGAGCCAGAGGTAGTCCTAGAATGGATAGAGGGATTGGAGAATCATTTTGAATGTGATGGAATCAGTGAGGCACAAAAGGTGAAGGTGGCCAACTCTAGATTGAGAGGGGCAACATTGACTTGGTGGAAATTTATCCAAGAAGAGAGGCAAAAAGAGGGCAAGAACCCCATAGCTACTTGGAAGGGCATGTTAGCCAAGGTGAAAGAGGCATACATCCCTGAAGATTATGAAATCCAGTTGCACAAGAGTAGACAAAACTTGAGGCAAAGAGACTTGGATGTGAGTAGCTATAATTAGGAATTTCAGAAGTTGTGTCTGAGATCCAAGGTAGTAGAGGATGAGAACATCAAGGTAGTAAGATACTTGAATGGCTTGAGATGGAGTATTCAAGAGGAATTAAGCTTGTTATACCCCAACACTGTGCACAAGTGCTATCAGTTGGCACTAAGAGTGGAGGAAAAGAGCAAGAAGAAACAAGAACAAAGCAACAAAGGCCGAGGTAGGGGAAGAGATGGCAGAGGTCAGAGAGGTAGTTTTGGTAGAAGAAGTGTAGATCAAAGATCTCAAGGGGAATCCAAGTTGGTTGAGCAAAGTGGGGATTCCAATAGCAAGAGCAACTATAAAGGAAGGGGATCTAGAAACTCTAGTAGAGGAAGGTCTAGTGGATCAGAAAGAGGGTCCTATTTTGCCACCATGAAGTGCTACAACTGCTGGGTATATGCACGAAGTTGTGGTACCATAAAGGTGCCACACTTAAAAATAAATAAAAAATGCTCATAAGGCGCGTGCCTTGTGAGCATTTCAAACTTTAAAAAAACTCATGTCCGCATTTTGGATGCATTCTGCATTCCCAAACCCGCGTTTTGGCGATTCAGGGTGCCATTTTCTTGTGCTCTCCCTTTGCAGAATCTTTATATTGGGCACTAAGTTGTCCATCTCTCATCAAAATGTCGCCACACCATCGAAGAGCACAAAGAGGTATGTATTTTTATTTTCTTATTGTCATTTTTTTAATTAATTTGAAGATTAAACTAGATTTATTTATTTAAATTTATTTTCATTATCAGGAAATGAGATTAGACAAGAAAATGTTGAAAATACTCAATCACCTCCTCATGAAGACCATATTGAAGAAGAAGCACATCAAGAACCTCCTACAATCCCTAGACATCCCATAGGTACACAAGAAAACCTATTAGGTCAAATAGAAAATTGCCAAAAAGAGCTTGAAGGTTTAATCACAAGGCTAAAAGATCCCACTGGAACAAACTCCCATAGGACAAACCTTGCAAGTTCTTTGAAATCTATTGTATCTCACATACAATCTATGAGTGGGAAAATAAATTTTTGGTCCAGTAAGAAGGAAGAACAAAAACAATTTTATGCTGACAAATTATCATATGCGACAGTGAAGAAAAAGAAAATTAATAAATTTGACTTGTGTGCTCTTTTTACAGACCCTCAAATGAATCAACCTTTACACCCTGGATGTAGAAGATTCCCTATTCATTGGTGTCTCATGAAAGGATTAAGAACAATTTTTGGGATAGGTGGTGGATGGTATTTGATTAGCCCCCATGCAATAATCATGAGGTACCTCAATACTTTTTGAGAAAACTGTACTGTGAGTTTGTCCTTAATGAGATCCCAAACTATTTTGATTTTCTAGATTTCCAAGGTAGAGGTGGGGGTTCCTCACATGATAGAGAGGGTGCACAACGTGACCCAAATCTCCCACCAAGACCCTTGGCCAGACCTATGGTGGAGCATGTTATTATAGACCTATGAAGGAGAGTATTGAGGTCAAAACTCTAGACTCCATTAGCTCACTCACTCAGACCCTTATACAGTATGCGAGGCCTCTAGTAGAGGGTGATGCGATTGATGATGGTGATTCTTCTAGGCATCGAGTTCTAGCTCATTTTTGTCAATCTTGTGGTTCTCTTTGCACTTATGATCCTAATAGTTCTGAGAATGCACGTGCACGAGCGGAGTTTGCTACAAAGAACATTGTCATGACATAATCCTTGCTGAACGAAACATTTGGTATTGATACCCAGGTGAATTTCATTACAAGTTCATTTCATTCTTTTTATTAAATCTTATATGGAAATTTGAGAATATATCTAAATTAGTAAATTATTATGATAAAAAATTAGGGTCAAAGTGTTCACAATACTAACAACATTCCTGTAGCACCCTTTTTCACGACTTCGTCGACTCCACATGTATACAACGAGTGAAGAAATATAATTATTTTATGTAGATAGTTTAACCTTATGTGAATGATTTTCTAATTACTCATTTTGGATGTCAAATAGTTTGATGCTAGAGCTTCAACATCAACACCTCGCAATGTATTTCATCGACAATCTTTCACCAAGGTAAACAATTTATTTTTAATGTTGTTATTAAATAATATAGATAGTTTTGGTGATTAATCAATATACTTTGTTTAATTTCAGATGTTGACATCTGAGACTCCTTCTGCTGTTTGCGCGTCAATGGAGCATAGTGTTGCTACAGCAGTAGCAAGTTCAACTGCTTTAACAGAACAAAAGTATGAGACATATTTGTAAATTTAGTAAATTTAGCATTACATTTGTTATCTTAATAATATGTTATTGAAAATTTTAATGACATTTGTAGTTAGCTTAATTTATATTGTGATGCTTACAAGAGGGGCTTGTCACTCCAGATCATGAACATGCACCTATTGTGGATGAACATCATGATTATTTGTATGTGGTAAGTGACTATTCTGTTATATGTCATTCTAAAATTCAATTTTTGTATATGCTAACATCATTCTTTTCATGGTATCAGGTGGAGTTACAAAATTTTTTGGAGAGGAGGTCGAGTGGACGTACTCGAAAGACATCTGCATCGTATACATCTCCATCCCCTCGACAGACAAAGATATCTCATGATCTGTTTCCTTCCCCTAGAGGGAAATGAATAGAATAGGGTCCTATGTTGTATGTTTATATGGCAATTTTGAACATATGTTTTGTATTACGAATATGTGACATTCTATGTCCACATGGCTTTTGGCAAGCTCCTATTTGACTTTATTGGATACCATGTTGTATGTCTATATGACAATTTTGAACATATATTTTGTATTACGAATATGTGACATTCTATGTCCATATGGCTTTTGGCAAGCCCCTATTTGAATTTATTGGATACCATGTTGTATGCCTTTATAGCAATTTTGAACAAATGTTTTGTTTTATGAATACGTGAAATTCTATGTCCATATGTCTTTTGGCAAGCCTATTTGTCTGTATTGGATATTTTTGATGGTTTTAATGGTATACAATGTTGCATGGATTTGTAGCTTTTTGGTTAATGCAAATCATTTATCATTGTTATCCATAATTGCAGTACAAATTATTAAATGAATAATTGCACAAAGTTTATTGTTACTTAGGCTTTGAACCTAAATATGTGTTTGTAATCCAAGGCACAAGCTTATGGAGATCAACACAAATTCAATAGTTATAGTTGAAATAAGACCATATAAAAGAAACATGGAAATAACCAAAATTAGATAATGTAAGACACCATTGTACCAATGCCCATTCTAAAAAAATTGCATAGCCCATAAACTTCTATTCATCTAATGCATGCACTTAAGCAATTTCGCTGCTAGGGTGTGGCCCGCAACGATAAAACGAGTTGGAGAGCAAAATGAAGGCATTCCAAGTGTAAACCCGACCAACCCGATGCGTACAAGCTAACAGTTCGGTGCCGTGATGAGAAGATTGAAAGATGGGGCATTGTACTTTTCATTGAACTCATCTGACGCTTTTTGTTGCAACTGAGAAAGTGTCACCACGAGCAACTAGATCCGAGTCTACCGAAACTGAGAGAGGATTTTTTAGAGTGCCCTAACATGATCCTGTAGGATTAGACCACTTGTTCTTATGATTAACGGGCCCTAAGAAACGCGATGCCAAATATTGAGAACTTTGAGCAACTTGAGCACTTAGGCGATTTCACTGCTAGGGTGTGGCCCGCAATGATTGGGCGAGTTGGACAGCAAAACAAAGGCATTCCTAGCGTAAACCTGACCACCCTGACGTGTATGAGTTGACGGTTCCATGTCGTGACGAGCGGATTGAAAGATGGGGCATTGTGCAACTTTTCATTGAACTCATCTGACGCTTTTTGTCGCAACCAAGAAAGTGTCGCCACGAGCAACTGGATCCGAGTCTACCAAAAATGAGAGAGGCTTTTTTAGAGTTTCATAACACGACCCCGTAGGATTAGATGACTCATTATTATTATTAACGGGCACCGAGAAACACGATGCTGAATATTGACAACTTTGAGCAACTTGAGCACTTAGGTGATTTCGCTGCTAGGGTGTGGCCCGCAACGATCAGGCGAGTTGAAGAGCAAAAAGAAGGCATTAACTAGTGTAAACCCGACCACCCTGATGCGTACGAGCTGATGGTTCAGTGCCACGATGAGCGGATTGAAAGATGGGGCATTGTGCAACTTTTCATTGAACTCATCTGACGCTTTTTGTCGCAACTGAGAAAGTGTCGCCAGAGCAATTGGATCCGAGTCTACCAAAACTAAGAGAGGGTTTTTTAGAGTGCCATAACATGACCCCATAGGATTAGATGACTCATTCTTATGATTAACAAGCGCCAAGAAATGCGATGCCGAATATTGACAACTTTGAGCAACTTGAGCACTTCGGCGATTTCGTTGCTAGGGTGTAGCCCGCAATGATCAGGCAAGTTGGAGAGCAAAAAGAAGGAATTACTAGCGTAAACCCAGCCACCCTGATGCGTACGAGCTGACGGTTTGGTGTCGCGACGAGCGGATTGAAAGATGGGGCATTGTGCAACTTTTCATTGAACTCATCTGACGCTTTTTGTCACAACCGAGAAAGTGCCGCCACAAGCAACTAGATCCAAGTCTACCAAAACCGAGAGAGAATTTTTTAGAGTGCCATAACATGACTCCGTAGGATCAGACAAATCATTCTTATGATTAACGTGCGTCTAGAAACGTGATGCCGAATATTGACAACTTTGAGCAACTTGAGCACTTAGGCGATTTCGCTGCTAGGGTGTAGCCCGCAATGATTAGACGAGTTGGAGAGAAAAAAGAAGACATTCCTAGCGTAAACACAGCTACCCTGACACGTACAAGCTGACAGTTCAGTGCCGCGATGAGCGAATTGAAAGATGGGACATTGTGCAACTTTTCATTGAACTCATTTGACGTTTTTTGTCGCAACCGAGAAAGTGTCGCCACAAACAACTGGATCCAAGTCTACCAAAACCAAGAGAGGATTTTTTAGAGTGCCATAACATGACCCTGTGGGATCATACGAATCATTCTTATGATTAACGAGCGTCGAGAAACATGATGCCGAATATTGACAACTTTGAGCAACTTGAGCACTTAGGCGATTTCGCTGCTAGGGTGTGGCCCGCAACAATCAGGCAAGTTGGAGAGACAAAAGAAGGTATTCCTAATGTAAACTTTCCCACCCCGACATGCACGAGCTAATGGTTCGGTGCTGCGACGAGCGGATTGAAAGATGGGGCATTGTGCAACTTTTCATTGAACTCATCAGACGCTTTTTGTCGCAACCGAGAAAGTGTCACCATGAGCAACTGGATCCGAGTCTACCAAAACCGAAAGAGGCCTTTTTAGAGTACCATAACACGACCTCATAAGATTAGATGACTTGTTCTTATGATTAACGGGCATCGAGAAACGCGATGCCAATATATTGACAACATTGAGCAAGTTGAGCACTTAGGCGATTTCGTTGCTAGGGTGTGGCCCGCAACGATCAGATGAGTTGGAGAGTAAAAAGAAGGCATTCCTAGTGTAAAAATAGCCACCCTGATGTGTACGAGCTGAGGGTTCAGTGCCGCGACGAGCGGATTGAAAGATGGGGCATTGTGAAACTTTTCATTGAACTCATGACGCTTTTTGTCACAACCGAGAAAGTGTCACCACGAGCAACTGGATCCGAGTCTACCAAAACCGAGAGAGGCTCTTTTAGAGTGTCATAACATGACCTCGTAGGATCAGATGACTCATTCTTATGATTAATAGGCACCAAGAAACGCGATGCCGAATATTGACAACTTTGAGCAACTTGAGCACTTAGGTGATTTCACTGTTAGGGTGTGGCCGACAACGATCGAGTGAGTTGGAGAGAAAAAAGAAGACATTCCTAGCATAAACCGGACCACCCCGACGCGTAAAAGCTGATGGTTCGGTGTCAAAATGAGCGGATTGAAAGATGGGGCATTGTGCAACTTTTCATTGAACTCATCTGATGCTTTTTGTAACAACCGAGAAAGTGTCGCCACAAGCAATTGGATCTGAGTCTACCTAAACTGAGAGAGGATTTTTTAGAGTGCCATAACAAAATCCTGCAGGATTAGACGAATCGTTCTTACATGTCACTAACATCGAGAAAAATGATGCCGAATTTTGACAATTTTTCACACTTTGAGTGATTGACAACAAATGAGCAATTTTTACATCTTTTACCATATTAGCCTAAAACTTCATGAAATGATCCCATGTGATCTCTAATGGTCCAAAATGACATTATTTACATAAAATCACATAAAACAAGACAAAAACACAATTTTTTATATTACAATGCCTCGAGTAGTTAAAAATACAAGTCATGTACATATATCCAAATAAGATTGATATTACAATTTTTTACATTTATATTTAATCCAATGAACCATTTGGATCTGCTCTACACTTTATCGTGTCTAGTATGGCCTCATTGTAAAACTCACGAACCTTCCACAGGTTCTTGTTTAGTGGTCTACCCCCATATCTGATCAAATGAACATTTGAAGCTACAACAAGGTTAGAATAATGAAGAATCTTCCTATCTATCTCAAAGTCCTCAAACAACCACAAGTTAGAATTCTTCACTGGGTACCTTCTAAGCCATGTACCAGTAACAACTACTGATCCTATGGGGTACTCAATATTTTCTCCATCTACCACAGGGCCATCCAATTTCTTATTTGCGTCCACACAACGACACATGTAATAATTTGTTCCTTCTTTATTGTCTTCAGCTGCAATAACTGCATAAACATGCCCTACAATGATAAAGTGAGAAGAATTTAGTAAACAACTAAGGTGAAATATTAAAGTATAAAAAATTGCATGTGGATAATTTACCTAGTTGGACTGAATTTGACACATGGTTAAAGTCAACTGATGCTTCCGTCTGTGTTAGTTGTAGTGCACTCGGAGGTCTATATGTCTCAAGTGGGATTAGAGGCCTCATACACCATTCGTCCACCCACTCCTTTGACTCACACTCATTATAGGCACCATATCTACATGAAGAACAATAAAAAGCCATCTGTCGCATATGGATAGTCCATGAACCTGCATTAGATATTTTGAAAGAGTGTAGCTCACTCGATCCTGTCAATGTACAACAATCTTCTAATTTTGCAATGTTAATATCATCTACCAACCAAAAAAATCTACAAAGACTTACCTTGATTACCTAGACCAATTGTACCATTGCACCATTGAACAATTGATTTTGCATCTTTCAAGTTTGCATTCCCTTTGTACTTTAACTCTTCTCATGCTAAAGCTCTTTTAATACATGCTCCTGCACCATCATGCTCCCCTTTTCCATGCCCAGCCTCAGAGAAATTCCACATATGTTGAATAGCATTCAACTTATGCATCCTACTCAGCCAATAAAACATCTTAGATTTCTTAAATTGCAATGCACAATTATTTGACCATATGATACGTTGACATAATGATATGCCTCGACTAGCCAAATCATCGTATAATATTTGAAAACAACCTTGCACAAACTCTGTAGAGTGTGAGCGATCATCACTGATGTAAAAATGATAATCCCTCAATATCTTCCTATCCTCTTCCATACTATCATGTGCATTAATGAATGCTATATGCACAAATGTAGCAACTTGTGTGGAGTTGTAATATTGTAATTGCACCTCGTTCTGCAGTTGTAGTGTGTAGTTCTATGCAAAGTCAACAATTGAAATGATTGTATGAAGTGGAAATGTGTCCTTGCATAACTTAAATTGTGAGTCCAACCAACGAGCTCGATGGTTATGCCTTGCATACTCATACACTATATTCTCATGAAAGATGCCCATAAATTGATACACTGGAATCTTCTCACTAACCAATTCACACCTTTTTGCTTCTTTTCCATCTTTTAGCATGTAGGCCACTATCTTATATTTTCCAAATTCCACTAATTCATTACCAATTTCTTGTCCAATATCCATATGTTGACAAATTTGTAAATGTCGCAATCCACCACAATCAACACATGTGCCATCCAAGCAACACTTATTGTAATATAATTGACCATCTACTCTTTCACATAAGATGCTAGATATGAATTCCCTTGAAGATGTCGGTGGACCATTTATGTTGCATTCCTACAAAACATTGTTATCATACAAATCTATACATATGTGTTGATAAACATCATAATGTTTAGAAAATTCAATATGTAGTCTACAACAACAAGTTGTGCACGTGTGATTTATTTTGACATAAAAAGGCTTTGCCATTTCAAAGAATCTTTGACTAATTTTAATTTGAGGATACATACGTTGAAACTAGATGACCATTTAGGACACCATACGACCCATAATGACACCATATGACCCCTTAGGACACAATGTGAACCCTAACGACACGTAAGGGGTTATATGGTATCCTAAGGGGTCATAGGACACTATATGACCCGTTAGGACACCATATGACCCGTTAGGACACCATATGACCCATAATGACACTTTATTGTGTTCTAAGGGGTCACATGGTGTCCTAAGGGGTCATCTAGTGTCCTATGACCCCTTAGGATACTATATGACCCCTTAGGATACCATATGACCCCTAAGGACACCACATGGTGTCGTTATGGGTTGTATGGTGTCGTAAGGGGTCATATGGTGTCCTATGACCCCTTAGGACACCATATGACCCCTTAGGACACAATATGGTGTCGTTATGGGTCGTATGGTGTCCTAAGGGGTAATATGGTGTCCTATGGGGTCATAGGAAACCATATGACACCTTAGGTGTTGTTAGGGATCATATTGTGTTGTAACGGGTCATATGGTGTGTTATGACCCCTTAAGACACCATATGACCCCTTAGGACATCAAACGACCCATAATGACACCATATGGTGTCTTAAGGGGTCATAGGACATTATATGATCCCTCAGGACACATGTGAACCCTAACGACATGTAAGGGGTTATATGGTGTCTTAAAGAGTCATATGACACTATATGACCTGTTAGGACACCATATGACCCCTTCGGACACCATATGACACATAAAAACACTAAATGGTGTTCTAAGGGGTCACATGGTGTCCTAAGGGGTCATCTGGTGTCCTATGACCCCTTAGGAGACAATATGGGGTTGTTAAGGGTCATAGTGTCGTCAGGGGTCACATTGTGTCCTATGACCCCTTAGGACACCATGTGACCCCTTAGAACACAATATGGTTTTGTTATGGGTTGTATGGTGTCCTAAGGGGTCATATGGTGTCTTATGAACCATTAGGACACCATATGACCCCTTAGGTGTCGTTAGGGATCATATTATGTCTTAACGGGTCATATGGTGTGTTATGACCCCTTAAGACACAATATGACCCCTTATGACACCTTATGTTGTCATTATGGGTCAAATGGTGTCCTATGGGATCATAAGACACCTAATGACCACTTAGGACACCATATGGTGTCCTAAGGGGTCATATAGTGTCCTAAGGGGTCATAGGACACCATATGACCCCTTAGGACACAATGTGAACCCTAACGACACATAAGGGGTTATATGGTATCCTAAGGGGTCATAGGACACTATATGACCTGTTAGGACACCATATGACCCCTTAGGACACCATATGACCCATAACGACACTATATGGTGTTCTAAGGGGTCACATGGTGTCCTAAGCGGTCATCTAGTGTTCTATGACCCCTTAGGACACCATATGACCCCTTAAGATACACTATGGTGTCCTTATGGGTTGTATGGTGTCGTAAGGGGTCATATAGTGTCCTATGACTTCTTAGGACACCATATGACCCCTTAGGACACAATATTTTGTCGTTATGGGTCGTATGGTGTCCTAAGGGATCATATGGTGTCTTATGGGGTCATAAGACACCATATGACCCCTTAGGTATCATTAGGGATCATATTGTGTCTTAACGGGTCATATGGTGTGTTATGACCCCTTAAGACACCATATGACCCGTTAGGACACCTTATATTGTCATTATGGGTTGTATGGTGTTCTAAGGGGTCATATGGTGTCCTAAGGGATCATCGCACACCATAAGACCATACTGACCCCATATGGTGTACTAGGGGGTCATATGGTGTCCTAAGGGGTCATAGGACACCGTACGAATCATATTGACACCATATAGTGTACTAAGGGGTCATATGGTGTCCTAAGGGGTCATAGGACACCATATAACCCCTTAGGACACAATATGACCCCTAACGACACCTAAGGGGTCATATGGTGTCCTATGACCCATTAAGACATCATATGGTGTTGTTATGGGTTGTATGGTGTCCTAAGGGGTCATATGGTGTCCTATGACCACTTAGGACATCATATGGCGTCGTTATGGATCCTATGGTAACCTAAGAAGTCACATGGTGTCCTATGACCCCTTAGGACACCATATGACCCCTTAGGTGTCGTTAGGGGTCATATTGTGTCCTAAGGGGTCATATGGTGTCCTATGACCCCTTAGGACCTAGAGAGAGGAGTGCCTAAACAAAGAAAGGCTACAACAAGGAGTGCCTAACAAGTTTCAAATGAGAAGGATAGGTCCATGTGCCATTCTAGCCAAGTATGGAGAAAATGCATACAAGGTGGATCTACCTAGTGACATAGGATTGTCTATTGGTATTTTGGATATGTTGATATGGTTTTATCATTGATGTCAACACATGTCATCGCTTGTCAACACTTATCAACACTTAGAGATTTTGGTTATGTTCACCGGCAAGTCAGAGACTTATGCACAATCACCGATATTTGGTTCACCGACAGATTATATTGTTCACCGACACTTGGAATGACTTAGAGACTACTTGGTTATGTCGAAGACATTATTCGATCACTTGGTTTTGGTGATTTGGTTAATTGTTTATTTGGGTTTGCATATTTGTTGTTACCGACAAATAGGTCCAAGATATGCATCGACAGGTATATCTATTACAGATCAGCACGACACGTTATGGAGATGATTTATTATTATTGTAAATGCATTGAGCCGACATCATGCATCAGATATTGATTTATTTGTAATTGATTTTATTGTCATATCTTTTAGTGAGCCAACCTATTCAACTGGTCTTAGGTTATGGTATAAATGTAAGATCTCATTTGTGAGATTAAAGTGCGAAAAGGATTGAAATAAGTTATATGCAAAAATAAGCAGAGCTATACACGCATACATCATTTGAAGGTTGAAGGAAGGATCTTGTGAAGGCAATCAAAACTAAACCGGTACTGAATCCATCATATGAAGATTCTATTTTGTGCAGTACATTATCATTGGATTTAACCATCCAATTGTAGTCAGTGTGACTCTCATTTTGTGTTTGAGCAGTGAGCTCTAGGTAGCTGGCCTTTCTGCATGTGCAAAATCCATATTGTACACACATACTATTTGCAGTAGTATCATTTGATTGTGGGTAAGGCTTCCCACCGTGGTTTTTCCCCTTACAGGGTTTCCACGTACAAATATTTGTGTTATGTGTTGTGGATGTTATTGTCTTTCTATTTCAAGCATTAATCCTTATCGGTACTGCAATTAACTGTTAAGACTGTCTACCGACATAAAGTTTGGTTTACCGATATTAAGCATTAAGTTTTGGTTAAGTTAATTTTGGTTGAATTTATTGGACAACTGATTCACCCCTCACCCCTCTCAATTGTCTCTGGGACCTAACAATTGGTATTAGAGCTTGGTCCTCTTTGATAGAAGTTTAATAGTTTGAGGAGATCCAATGTCTTCTAACTATTTCAGGAAGGACAGTTTGAAACTTGACAGAACTAACTATGGCATATGGAAGATCAAGATGGAGATACATTTGAATTGCATTGGAAAGGACATATGGGATGTTACAAAGAATGGCTATAATGCTCCTACTCAAGGTCAACCTATTCCACCAACTTGGCTAAAGATGAGGAAAATGATTGCAAAGCAAGAGAAGCACTTTTGAGCGCATTGTCAGATCAACAAGTCATGGGATTTTCAAATAGATCTACTGCTAAAGCTATTTGGGACAAATTGGAAACATTGAATGAAGGGGATTCCATAGTCAAAATTGCAAAGCTTGAATGCTTCCGGGTCAGGTATGAAAGTCTGAAAATGGAAGAAGAAGAAATAATTTCTTCTTTTATGGAAAGAGTAAATGAAATTGTTTTGGGTATACAATGTTGTGGAGGAACCTTAAGTGAAGATGAGATTGTTTCTAAAGTTTTAAGAGCTTTGCCACCAGCATATAAAATGAAAGTTACTGCCATAAATGAATTGAGAACAATGCCTAATGCATAAGTATCTAGAGACACTTTGGTTGGAAAACTTTCAACTTTTGAGCTTGAGGAATTTGGTCCTGTTACTACTATCAAGATAGATCTAGCTTTCAAAGCATCATCATCAACTATAGCATCATCATCATCTGATAAATCTGATTGGAAAGCCTTCTATGCAAGAGAACTTGAAGAAAGCAGGAGAGAAAATGAAAAACTTGAAGCACTATTTGCAAGAAAAATGCCTAAAGGTCCAATTGGAAGTAAGTATGAAGGTAAAACACCCTTTAAATATTTTAACTGTAATAAGATTGGTCATATGGCTTCTAGATGCCCTGATAGACATGCAAGATTAAGAGAAGAAGCTAAAAGAACTTATAAGCCTAACCCTAACTATCAGAAATACAAGTTTAAGAAGAATAGAGACAAATCTTGTTATTATGTTGATGAAGGAGTTACTGATGATTCTGATGAGAATCCAACAGACAATGGATGAGCTTTTATTTCTATAACAGAAGATCAATCGACACCTACTGCTCAACCAGTAGAGCAGGCCCTGACAGCTAAAGTTGAAGATAAGGATGATTGGATTATTGATTCAGGATGTTCACATCATATGACTAGTGATAAGAGTAAATTCTTAACCTTTCAGGATTACAATGGAGGTCTAGTAAGATTTGGAGATGATAAAACTTGTTTGTTCAAAGGAAAAGGCACTATATTTATTGATGGTAAGCACAATATTGATAATGTTTACTATGTTGAAGGTTTACAACATAATCTTTTGAGTGTTGGTCAATTAGTTGAGAAAGGATTTCAGTTACAATTCAAGAATGGTAAATGCAAAATCTTAAACAGAACTGGTTTGGAAATTGCAACCAGTAATCAGACTAGAGGTAATATCTTTCATTTAAACAAAAATGAGAAAGCATGTTTGATTGCACCTATTGATGAAAGTTGGTTATGGCATAAGAGACTTTGTCATGTAAATTTTGATTGCATTGTGAAAATCAGTACTACTAAGGTGGAAAGAGATTTACCTAAGATTGTTAAACCTCACAATCCGGTATGTAAGGAATGTCAATTTGGAAAGCAAGTTAGAGCAACTTTCAAGAGTATTCTGGAGAAGTCTAACAATGTTCTTGATTTAATTCATACTGATTTATGTGGTCCAGCAAGAACTAGAAGGATACAAGGAGATAGGTATTTTATGCTAATCATTGATGACTATTCTAGAATGTGTTGGGTTACTTTTCTTACAGAAAAATCTGAAGCATTTGGGAAATTCAAACTATTCAAGGTGATGGTAGAAAATGAAACCAACAAGAAAATAAAATGTTTGAGATCATATCAAGGAGGAGAATTCACATCTAAGGAATTTAATACATTCTGTGAAGTGAATGGGATCAGAAGACAGTTATCAGCACCCCAGACACCCCAGCAGAATGGAGTTGTGGAAAGGAAAAACATAACTATCTTGGATGCAACCATAAGTATGATATCTGAAGAAAATCTACCTCATATATACTGGAGAGAAGCGGTCAATACAACTGTTTATACATTCAATAGAGTTCACATCAAAGGTGAAACCAGTAAGACCCCACATGAACTATGGTTTGGTAATACTCCTACTCTTATATATTTCAAAATATTTGGAAGTAAATGTTATATTAGAAGAGATGAGTATATTGGCAAATTTGATCCTAGAAGTGATGAAGGAATATTTCTTGGTTATTCATCTAAGAGCAAGGCATATAGATGTTTTAACAAGAGATTGCAAAAAATTGTTGAGAGTGCAAATGTGAAGATTGATGAACAGTTTAGAGGAAATTCAAGGTACACAGACTCTGAACCAACAATAGAGATAATCACAAATGAACCTACTGTGAATACATTGGTATAGAATGGTGATCCAGTGACACCGACATCATCTGGAGATTCAACAGTCACTGAAGAACAACAACAAATAAAAACACCCCGATATGTAATATTGAATCATTCTGAAGATCAGATAATTGGAAACAAATTTCAAGGAGTTATGACTAGAGAAAGATTGGTAAATGAGGAGGTATGTCTTATTTCTCAAATTGAACCTACATCAATTAATGAGGCATGTGAAGATAAATATTGGATTAGAGCTATGGAAGATGAATTATAAAAAATTGAAAGGAACAACACTTGGTCATTAGTTCCCCAGCCTAAAGACAAAAATGTAATTGGAACTAAATGGGTTTTCAGAAATAAACTTAATGAAGATGGCATGGTAATTAGAAACAAATCAAGATTAGTGTGTAAGGGATATTCACAGAAAGAAGGAATTGATTACAATGAAACCTTTGCACCGGTAGCTATAATTGAGGCGGTCAAACTTTTATTAGCTTTTGCAGCACACAAGAAATATAAAATATATCAAATGGATGTTAAATGTGCATTTCTAAATGGAGATCTTGAAGAAGAAGTTTATATTGAACAACCTAATGGATTTTATTTGACAGATAAAAAAGACATGGTTTGCAGGTTAAGGAAAGCTTTATATGGATTGAAACAAACTCCTAGAGCTTGGTATGCTAGATTGGACAAATATCTTTTGAAGCTTGGTTACACTAAAGGTAATGCTGACAACAATCTATACTACAAAGTGACTAATGATGACATCTTGGTTATTGAAATTTTTGTTGATGATATAATCTTTGGAGGAGAAGATGGTTTGTGTAAAGACTTTTCTAACAAAATGCAGCAAGAATTTGAAATGTCTATGATTGGAGAGATAAAATTCTTTTTAGGATTACAGATTTCACAGACTGATAAAAGTATATTCCTATGTCAATCTAAGTACTTGAAGGAGTTACTAAAGAAATTTGGCATGAAAAACTATAAACCGGTAAGCACACCTATGACTACAACTGATAAATTATCTTTGAAGGATGAATCAACACCTGTTAATCTGACTAGATACAAATCTATGATAGGAGGTTTACTATATTTGACACAAACAAGACCTGATATTATGAATGTAGTATGTATTGTTTCAAGATTTCAGAGTAATCCTAAAGAAAATCATAAATTAGCAGTGAAAAGGATTTTCCGGTACCTACAAGGCACTACAAATCTTGGTTTATGGTATCCTAGAGATGAAAATTTTGACTTATGTGCATACACAGATACTAATTGGGAAGGAGATGTGGATGACAAAAAAAGCACCACCGATGGAGCATTTTTTCTTGGCAGCAGACTAATCTCATGGTTGAGCAAGAAACAAATTTGTACAAGTCTATCAACAACAGAATCCGAATATGTTGCAGCAACAACTAATTGTATGCAAGTATTATGGATCAAGCAAATGTTGAAGGACATAAAGATAAAATGCAAGGAACCTATAACTATCTACTGTGATAATATGGCAACAATTGATATATCAAAGAACTCGATATTCCACTCTAAGACTAAACATGTTTCTATCAAATTCAATTTTCTAAAGGAGAATGTTGAAGCAAAAGAAGTGAAATTGGTTTATGTGAATACTAAAGAGCAGATTACAGATATTTTTACAAAGCCTTTGCCTAAGGAATCATTTGAGTATCTCAGAGAGCAACTTGGAGTCCTACCCCCACCGGTAGAGACTTAGATAGTTAATGTTTGTCATCAACCAACATAATTAACAGAGAAATCTTATTCCAACTTTGATGAGGAGAGCTACTTCTCAGGGGGAGTAGTTGGTATTTTGTATTTGGTTTTGTATGTCTTTGGAATTTGATGTAAAAGGGGGAGAGATTGATACGAAAAAACACATTATCTTTTTCTTTTGGGGAGAGATTATTCCTAGGGGGAGTTATATCATGTATTTTGATTTCTGGTTAATGATCTCTTCTGGGAGATTGTTGGTTTTTGGTTTTTGGCATTTATGTTTAGGCACTTTGATGGTTTTTCCATCTTCTATTGCCATCAATGCCAAAGGGGGAGATTGTTGGCATTTTGGATATGTTGATATGGTTTTGACATTGATGTCAACACCTATCATCGCTTGTCATGGGAGATCTTGTCATGGTGCACCTAAACAAAGCAAGGCTACAACAAGGAGTGCCTAACAAGTTGCAAATGAGAAGGATAGGTCCATATGCCATTCTAGCCAAGTATGGAGAAAATGCATACAAGGTGGATCTACCTAGTGACATAGGATTGCCACCGGTTTTTAACATAACAAACTTAGTTTCCTACAAGGGACCAATTCAAGGTTCAGATTACAGTGACTCAGAGGTATTAGATGATGTGAACAACCTTCGGATACCAACCAAACCAAATCCAAAGGCTGAGAAGGTGTCGAGTTCAAGGATCGCCAAGAAGACAAGGCATCAAGCCTATTGGGAGAATCTAATCAAATGGAAGGGTATGGATGATGCTGAAGCTACATGGGTGCTTGAGATAGAGTTTAAGAAGCTTGGAATTGATCAGAATCTGATTCCCAAGGAGGTGACATGATTTTCTTTTCTTTGGGAGAATGGTGCAGGAGCACCTAGGACTTAGACTTTTTCGTTTTCTCAATTTTGGCTTGCACTAACCCTAGCCAAGTTAGTAGTGAATAAGGACTCCGGGAGGGTCCAAGAGTTAGTGGTTTGAGTCAATGTAGACCTATGTTGAGTTCATTCTTCTTAGGTTTGCATTTTTATGTAAATAGTGGGTTTGAGTAGGTAGTTGACCTTCTTGATTGTCAAAAGTGTCAAAAATTGGTATAGGAATTAGGGAGAGTTAAATTAATATTAGAAATGTTTTAAAAGTCATGTGTTATGACTTAGAATATGTCTCAAAGATTTGGAAGACCAAGAAGTGGAAAAGTGCAAAATTGCAAAAAAATGTCATGACAATTGTCCAAAAATTGGTTAGCGTTGGAGTTAGGGATTGTCCTATGCCCTAAGATGAATCTACACATGGGAAAAATATAATTACCTCTCTTTCATGGTTACCAAGGTTGGAGAATGTGCTATGTAAGTTCAACAATCTGAAACTACTCATTTTCAGACTAGTTGGTAGCATTTTGGCTTGATTTTACTCATTTTGTAATTGAAAATGGATTGAATCCATTGATCCAGCAATGGATTAAGTCTCTCTAGTGTGTTATAGTATTGTTGGTTCAATTTCAATCTTTTTAGATAGTTTTCATTTGTGTTTTCTTGCTTTGGTTTGCAAACAACCAATTTTGGCTTGCATATAGCAGTTTTATGTGAAAATGGTTGCCCCATGAAATCCACACGTGCTACCATCACGGATTGTTGGGAAATGAGGGTAAACCACTTGTAAAGTGTATATATCCAAGGAAAATAGTTGGAGATGAGTTTCAATATTATTTTCACCTTATTCTAGGCGAGTCTAGGAGCAACCCGACTAGAGGAAATAAGGTGAAATTGAAGTGCTAAGTGCAGGGGTGGATGCCATATCACCATATAAATTTTTGGAGGGATCCATGGAGTTGGAAAAGAGTTTCCAATGCAAGGAGAAGCCTTGAAAAATCCATTTGATTCCTAAACCCCAACTTGATCAGTCATTGCCGGCTAGAAGGCCTAGAAACCCTTCAAAACCCTCATTTTTGGGGTTAGTATATTGAACAGTGAAACAAGAAGCCAAAACCACAAAAATATCTTGAGATTAGGTGAAACATTAAAGAAAATCCAAACTTTTTAGGGGGTCTTTTGGGCCTTTTTCACTCAAGCCCTAAAAAAACCGGATTTTGGAGGCCTAATTAGGGCTCATTCCTTGTAGCCCTTTTCTAGGCAAGATTTTAAAATTGGTAAGAAACCTAATGATTGCTAACCTCAAATAGACCCTAAATGAATTAAAAACATGTTTGTCGACACCTCCACACCTCTACATCATCTCACAATAGTAAGAGGTTGATTTGACAAGTTGAAGCCAAGAAGCCATAATTGAGCACCTAGGAAGCATTGTGAATTGGTAGGGTTACTAGCCAAAACACTTGAAGCAAAAAAAATAGAATGGTCAAGAATAAATCCCTAGAATGGACTGAGAAGGAATTGGAGGTCTAGAGAGCAACTAGGCTTGGTGACTTGGTGGAACTAAGCAACACCAACTAGGTGAAGTGTTAAGCAAACTAGGTGAACCCCATCAAATTGGTATCAGAGCCTATAAGATTTGGGCTAGAAGAGTTGATGTCCTCAGTGGAATCTATAGGAGACAAAAAAATGGTGACCAATGTAGAGTTGGAAAGTAAATTTGATGATCAGGAGGAAGAGAATAGACTCCTGAAGGAAAAGTTGGTCGAATTGGAGAGTAAGCTTGGTGCAATTGAAACTAAGGTAGATGAAGTATTGGTAAAGGTTGAAGGAGCAGAAGGGAAGGGTAAAGAAGTGTTATAAATAGACAAAGTGACTGAACCTGATCGTGTCCTAGAGAAATAACCTTTCCTGAAGGTGTTGAAAGCCTTGGGTGGTAAATCACTAGAAGGATTGCCATTGTTCACTGGTAAGATGGAGGTAGAAGCGGTCCTGGAATGGATAGAAGGTATGGAGAACCATTTTGACTGTGAAGGTATAACTGAAGACTAGAGAGTCAAGGTAGCCAAGTCTAGGATGAGAGGAGATGCCCTCACATGGTGGCAATTTGTGCAAGATGAGTGGAAGAAAATAGGAAAAGCACCCATCTCTTCTTGGAAAGGGATGTTAGTCAAAATCAAAGAAGTCTATCTCCCTGATGACTATGAAGTGCAAATTCATAGGAAGAGGCAAAACTTAAGACAAAAAGACCTTGATGTCAGTAGCTATACGAAGGATTTTCACAAACTTAGCCTTAGATCTCATGTGGTGGAAGAAGAGAGTCTCAAGGTTGGTAGGTACCTAAATGGTCTATGGTGGAACATCCAAGAAGAAATCAGTTTAATGAGCCCAAAAATAGTCCATCAAACCTATCAAATTGCCCTTAAATTGGAGGAAAAACTGAAAAGAAGACATGACTCAAGCAACAATAGGGGCAGGGGTAGAGGAAAAGACAATAGAGGCCATAGGGGAGGCTTTGTAGGAAGAAGTTCTGAATAAAGAACACAAGGAGAGTCTAAACTCACTGAGCAGCAAGAGAGTGGCAATAGTAGAGGAGGATTCAATAGAGGAAGGGGATCAAAGAACAATTTTAGAGGAAGATCTAGTGGCCAAGGTAGAGGTTCCTCATATTTTACGATAATGAAGTGTTATCATTTTAACCATCTTGGTCATCCAGCATATAGGTTTCCAAAGAAGGGATCATCATCACAAGGTAGTGAAAGAAGAGTGAACTATCTTCAAGAAGAGTCTTCAAGCAACAAGACCTCAGAGGTTGCTTTAGAGTCAGAAGTAGGTGACAACTTGATGATAAGGAGAACTTTGATCAAAGAACTGGTCAGAGAAGAGTCTAGCCAAAGAAGGTCCTTATTTAGAATCAAATGCAAGATTATGGACAAAGTGTGCAAAGTGATAATTGATTTAGGGTCTACAGACAACATTGTGTCAGAAGAGGCAGTGAGTAAGCTCAAATTGCTAAGGATGTCTTACAACAACCCTTATAGAGTCACTTGGTTGAACAAAGGCCAACATGTTCTAGTTAATGAGCAAGCATGGGTGGATTTTACCATTGGAAGGTATAAGGACAAGGTGTTATGTGATGTCCTACCCATGGATGCATGCCATCTCCTATTAGGAAGACCATGACAATTTGATAGACAAGCTATCCATGACGGAGCCAAGAATACATACTCATTCAAGAAAGATGGAGTCATATTCAAGATTCAGTCTATCCTTGAGGAAGGTGAAAAAAGGGCAGCGGGTCGTAATGTTCTTTTGGTAAGAGAAAAACAATTCTTGAAGACACTTGAGGAAGGTGAAGGTGTAGGGTTTGCACTAGTAATGAAGCCTAAAGAGGAAGACAAGAAAGAGCAACCAGATTTGCAAATAGAGGTGCAAGACTTGTTGAATAAATTCAAAGGCATAGTAAGTGATGGACAACCAGCCACCTTACCTCCTAAAAGAACCATAAGCCATCAAATAGATTTCATTCCTGGATCATCCTTACCTAACAAGGCAGCTTATAAGATGAATCCCCAACAAAATGTTGAGATCGCCAAGCAAATCCAAGAGCTCTTAGACCAAGGCCTAATTAGGAAAAGCATTAGCCCTTGTGCTGTCCCTACCTTGTTAGCCCCAAAGAAAGGTGGTACTTGGAGGTTGTGTACTGATTCTACAGCTATAAATAGGATCACCATCAGATATAGGCTCCCTATTCCTAGAATAGAAGACCTAATGGATTTTTTAGGGGAAGCCAAGTATTTTACCAAGATTGACCTTAAAAGTGGATATCACCAAATTAGGATTAAGGAGGGTGACAAGTGGAAAACAACATTCAAGACAACAGAGGGTCTTTATGAGTGGCTTGTAATGCCATTTGGCTTATTTAATGCTCCAAGCACCTTCATGAGACTCATGAATGAGGTGATGAAGGACTTCATAGGTAAATTTGTGGTGGTATATCTAGATGACATTCTGATTTTCAGTAAGGATAGGGTAGATCATATTAATCATTTGCAAGTTGTGTTACAAAGATTGTATGATGAAAAGCTAACCATGAACTTGGATAAGTGTGAGTTTGTTAAGCAGGAGTTGGTTTACCTTGGGTTTGTGTTGTCTCAAGGAAACCTCAAAATGGATCCCAACAAGGTTGAAGCCATAGTGAATTGGCCTACTCCTAAGTCAACAACAAAGGTGAGAAGCTTCCATGGACTAGCTCAGTACTACAGGAAGTTCATTAGGCAATTCAGTGCTATATGTGCACCAATGCTAGACACCATTAGAGGTGGAATGAAGGTGAAGTTTTAGTGGAATGAAGAAGAAAACAAAGGTTTTGAAACCTTGAAGGAGAAGATAGCTACTCAACCGATGCTAGTGTTGCCTAGTTTTGAGAAACTTTTCATAGTGGAATGTGATGCAAGTAATGTTGCAGCAGGTTCTGCCCTAAGCCAAAAAGAAAGACTAGTAGCTTTCCATAGTGAGAAGCTAAGTGATTCCAAGAGGAAATAATCCTCTTATGACCTTGAGTTATATGATTTAGTGTAGGCTTTGAGGAAGTGGAGACACTATCTCCTTCCTAAGGAATTTGTAATCTATACAGACAACCAAGCATTGAGTTTCCTAAACTCAGTCACAAACATATGAAATGGGTGGAGTACATGCAAGCCTATACATTCACCATTAAGCACAAGAAAGGGCAGTTAAACTAGGTAGCTGATGCATTAAGTAGAAGACTTTTGACAGTCCAAGAAATTCAATTGAGAAACATAGGTGTTGATAGTTTTAGAGGCTTATATTCGAAGGATGAAAACTTCTCAAATGCCTACAAGGTGTGTAAGGAGTATCAAAATCACTTCCATAGTGAGTATTCTGATTTTACTTTGCAAAATGGGCTATTGTTTAAAGGTGGGCAGCTTTGTGTGCTTAGAGGCTCAATGAGAGAAAATCTCATACAAGAGAAGCATAATGGCAACCTTAGTGGACATTTTGGAGTCAATAAGACTCAAGAGCTGGTTCAGAGGTACTCCTATTGGCCAAGGATGAATCAAGATGTGAAGAAGTATGTGGAGACTTGCATAATTTACGAAAAGGCCAAAGTTACTTCTACAAATGTCGGTTTATACCAACCTCTTCCCATACCAAATAAACCTTGGGAATGCATTAGTATGGACTTTGTAGTAGGTTTACCAAGGACAAAACAAGGATATGGCAACATTTATGTCATTGTGGATAGATTTAGCAAACTGGCTCACTTTGTGCCTTGCAAGACTACTCATGATGCATGCCAAATAGCTCAATTGTTCTTCAAAGAGGTAGTGAGGATACATGGTTTACCCATGAGCATTGTTTCAGATAGGGACTCAAAGTTCATGAGTCATTTTTGGAAGACACTTTGGCAAAATCTTGGCACCAATCTCTCTTTTGGATTAGCCTACCATCATCAAATAGATGGGCATACCAAAGTGGTGAATAAAAGCTTGGGAAACTTATTAAGGTGCCTTACTAAGGAATATGGTCAGACATGGGATCAAGTACCCTCACAAGCTAAATATGCATATAATGACACCATGAATAGGACTACCGGCAAGAGTCCTTTTGAAGTGGTCTATGGTGTGCACCCAAGAGGTATCTTGGACTTGAGAGACTTAGGTAGTGCAACAACAAGAAGTGGATATGCAAAAGACTTTTCTCAATCAATGAAGGAAGTCCATGAATCAGTCAAGCAAGCATTGATGGAGAACACAAGCAAACTCAAGCCAAAAGTTGATGAAAAGAGTAAACACCTACAATTTCAAGTGGGAGATCTTGTCATGGTGCACCTAAACAAAGCAAGGCTATAGAAAGGAGTGCCTAACAAGTTGAAAATGAGAAGGATAGGTCCATGTGCCATTCTAGCCAAGTAAGGAGAAAATGCATACAAGGTGGATCTACCTAGTGACATAGGATTGTCATTGGTATTTAACATAGCAGACTTAGTTGCCTACAAGGGATCAATTCAAGGTTCAGATTGCAGTCACTCAGAGGTATCAGATGATGTGAACAACCTTTAGTTACCGCCATACCAAATCCAAAGGCCGAGAAGGTGTTGAGTTCAAGGATCACCAAGAAGACAAGGCATCAAGCCTATTGGGAGAACCTAATCAAATGGCAGGGTATGGATGATGCTAAAGCTACATGGGTGCTTGAGACAAAGTTTAAGAAGCTTGGAATTGATCAGAATCTGATTCCCAAGGATGTGTGATTTTCTTTTGTTTGGGAGAATGGTGCAGGAGCACCTAGGACCTAGACTTTTTCGTTTTCTCAATTTTGGCTTGTACTGAACCTAGCCAAGTTAGTAGTGAATAAGGACTCCAGGAGGGTCCAAGAGTTAGTGGTTTGAGTCAATGTAGACCTAGGTTGAGTTCATTCTTCTTAGGTTTGCATTTTTGTGTAAATAGTGGGTTTGAGTAGGTAGTTGACCTTCTTGATGGTCAAAAGTGTCAAAACTTGGTATAGGAATTAGGGAGGGTTAAATTAGTCTTAGGAATGTTTTAAAAGTCATGTGCGATGACTTAGAAAATGTCTCAAAGGTTGGGAAGACCAAGAAGTGGGAAAGTGCAAAATTGCAAAAAGTTGTCATGACAACTTTGTCCAAAAATTGGTTAGCATTGGAGTTAGGGATTGTCCTACGCCATAAGATGAATCCACATGTGGGAAAAATATAATTACCCTCTCTTGCATTGTTACCAAGGTTGGAGAATGTGCTATGTAAGTTCAATAATCTGAAACTACTCATTTTCAGACTAGTTGGCAGCATTTTGGCTTGATTTTACTCATTTTGTAATTGAAAATGGATTGAATCCATTGATCCAGAAATGGATTGAGTCTCTCTAGTGTTTTATATTATTATTGGTTCAATTTCAATCTTTTTAGATAGTTTTCATTTGTGTTTTCTTGCTTTGGTTTGCAAACAGTCAGTTTTGGCTTGTATATAACAGTTTTATGTAAAATGGTTGCCCCATGAACTCCACACGTGATACCATCAAGGATTGTTGGGAAATGAAGGGAAACCACTTTTACAGTGTATATATGCATAGACAAGAGCTGGAGATGAGTTTCAATATGACTATTACCTTATTCCAGGCGAGTCCAGGAGGAACCCGGCTAGAGGAAATAAGGTGAAATTGAAGTGCTAAGTGCAGGGGTTGATGCCATATCACCATATAAAATTTTGGAGGGGTCTATGGATTTGGGAAAGAGTTTCCAGTGCAAGGAGAAGCCTTGAAAAATCCATTTGAAGCCTAAACCCCAACTTGATCAGTCACTGTCGGCTAGAATTCCTAGAAACCCTTCAAATAGTCATTTTTGGGGTTAGCATATTGAACGGTGAAACAAGAAGCCAAAACCACAAAAATATCTTGAGTTTAGGTGAAAAATTGAAGAAAATCCAAACTTGTTAGGGGGTCTTTTGGGCTGTTTTCACTCAAGCCCTTAAAAAACCGGATTTTGGAGGCCTAATTGGGGCTCATTCCTTGTAGCAATTTTCTAGGCAAGATTTTGAAATCGGTAAGAAACCTAATGATTGCTAACCTCAAATGGACCCTAAATGAATTCAAAACATGTTTTTTAGACACCTCCACACCTCTGTATCATCTCACAATAGTAGGAGGTTGATTTGACAAGTTGAAGCCAAGAAGCCATAATTGAGCACCTGGGAAGCATTGTGAATTGGTAGGGTTCCTAGCCAAAACACTTGAAGCAAACACCTTAGAATGGTAAAGAATAAATCCCTAGAAGAGAATGAGAAGGACTTGGAGGTCTAGAGAGAAACTAGGCCTGGTGAGTTGGTGGAACTAAGCAACACCAACTAGGTGAAGTGTTAAGCAAACTAGGTGAACCCCATTAGGAAGCCATAATCAGTTGGCCTACACCTAGGACAACAAGTGAAGTGAGAGGTTTCCATGACTTGGCTTAGTTTTATAGAAAGTTCATCAGAGGGTTCAGTGAAATATGTGCACCCATTCTTGAGACAATCAAGGGAGGTGTAAGAACCAAGTTTGTATGGACAAAGGAAGTACAAAGAGGTTTTGAACTCTTGAAGACAAAGTTGGCTACTCAACCGGTACTTATCCTACCAAGTTTTGACAAACTCTTCACAATTGAATGTGATGCAAGCAACATAGCGGTTGGAGCAGTTTTGAGTCAAGACAATAGACCGGTTGCCTTCTTCAGTGACTCAATGATGCAAATAAAAGGTATTCCTCCTATGATTTGGAATTGTATGCACTTGTCCAATCACTTAGAAAGTGGAGGAATTATTTGCTACCTAAGGAATTTGTGGTTTACACTGATAATCAAGCTCTTAGTTTTCTTAATTCACAAGAAAAGTTAAACCATAGGCATATTAAATGGGTAGAGTATTTGCGTATTTGCAGTCATATACATTTACCATCAAACACAAGAAAGGACAATGTAATAAGGTGTTAGGATTCCCAAAGATACTAAGAGTGAGGGGGGGGTGAATCAATATCTTTTTGGTATACAAATTTTTTTAACTTATTAAACAAATTGCATTACAAAACAGTGTACCGGTAAACCAGAATTAATGCAGTAAATAAGAACAATAAGCACAACATAGAAAGAACGCCATAACACAATATTTTTAATGAGGAAACCTGGTGTGGGAAAAAACTCCGTGGGATTTGAGACCCACAATATTCACTTACTGGCCAATAAATGAATATTACTTACAATAGGGGCCTGCACATGCAGGAAGGCCAACTGCCTAAAGCTCATTGCTTAATTACAAAAGGGAAGTCTCACTAACTTACAAAATGGATTATGCGAATCCAATATAATGTATTGCTTCAGTTCAACATCTGTTATGCCAGGTTCAGTACTAGTTTAAGCTTACAAAATAACCATAAACGTTACTCCAAAATCTACCTTAATATTTGCATATTACTTCTGCAATAATTTGACCATGTCCACATCCTAAAGGATCTACAAGATCTCATACTTATATATGAGTCCTATTACAATTCGCCTTGTCGGCTTACAAAAAGATATTACAGTTAAATACAAAATGTAATAAACAAAATCCTGTCGGTTGGGGTGCTGGTAATCATCTTTGCCACTGTCGGTAAACTATCTATCGGTGCCATAGGATTGCAAGGTTGCCATCAATGACAATACCTTCAATCACCTACAATTTCTCATTGGAGTGTGCATTTTCCAACAATCTCCCCTTTTGGCATTGATGGCAACACTCATGAGAAAAAGTCAAAATTGTATCCAAAATGTGTTGTCCAAAAATTTGCCAAAACTGTCTTACCAAAACTGTGTGCTCCCCCTGAGCAGATGATCTCTTTTGTCATTTATTTTTCTCATCTCTACTACTCCCCCTTTGACATCAATGACAAAGGTTGTCAAAAATGTCAACTGAGTGTAGTTCTCAGTTGGATCCTTGTAACCGGTGGGTTACAATCTTATATAGATCTGCTAGTGCAAAATTTAGGCTGTTAGTGAACCTTTCACTATCCTTTAATGTTGCTTCTATCCTTCGGATGGTACCGGTGAGTATGTGATTTTTCTCTTCCAGTGTTTTAAGTCTTGGAGCAAGTGCCTCTGAAATCTCTTTTCTCAGAGAGATGAGGATGTCAAGTTTCGGACCTAGTCTACATTTTAGTTCCTTAGCCTTGAATTTTAGTCTCTCCTTATCTTTTTCAAATTTTTCAATTTTCTCTTCAAAGCCTGCAATTTCCTGCTCTATTACCGATATGGGTTCTGATGAACCTATGAGATTATCAACAATATCATTTATTTCCTTTTGTGCTTTGTTGATCTCTTTATCTATGTCCTCTGTCAAAATGTTAGTCTTGCATGAATCCCTGTACAACTTCTTAAAGTCCATTATTGTTTTTCCTAGTGCTGGTAATAATGTATCAATGTGTTCCTTGCATCTCTTTATTGACTCTTCAAAGAATTTTTCTTTCTCTTTATTCATTTTCTCATCGAATGTTTCCTCATTAATTTGATCAACTGTCAAAAGATTGTCGGTGATATACTTAGACAATGTGTCTAATTGGCTCAAAGAATCTTTATTTTCCACATTGCACTTGGGTGCAATCAATTTCAAAATAGGAATTGTGTCATCAATTGCCTTATATGCCTGTGCATTACACTCTGTGATTTTCTTGATGGAATCCAATAATACCTCTGTTACATTGGTCGGTTTGAATTCTGTCAAGGAGGAACTAGAAGATTGTCCAACTACCTTAACAATCTGCAATCCGTCGGTGTGAGTAACCTCTTTGCTTATGTTGACCTTTGGTAGGTCAATTTGAGTCTGCATCTCAACTAGCAAGGGTTTGGGTTTCTCAGCTGTTGTCGGTGGCACTGTCTTTGTCTCAACCTTTTTCTCTTCGTGTTTCTCAGAATGTACCTCAGTATGTTTCTCTATGCTTTCTTTTGCTGGTTGCTCTGATGAAGTCTCAGTATTTTCTACCGGTTTCTCTATGTGTACCTCAGTGGTATCTGTCTTTCCAGTATCCAGGGGATCAGTTGATTGTTTAGTGTGTGTTTCAATCCCAATCTCAACATTTCCAACTGTATCCTCAACATGTGTCTCAACTGCAATATTCTCAGCCAGTGGCTCAGTTATCACATCTTTCTTCTCAGTGGTTTCCTTATCAACCACAATGTTTACTTCTTGTGTGTCAATATTCATTGTATATAATACCTCTGAATCAAGATTGGTGTCTTCATGTGTTGTCTCCATACTCTCAACATTATCTGTTACCAGTGGTGTATCAACAGTCTCAACTGGTGGAGTATCAGAAGGAGGTCGGGGCAATTTATCTATTACTTTTATGCTCGAAGGACCATCTACCTTGCCTTTACCTTTATCCTTTTCTTTTTGATAGACTCTGAAAGTCTTTGGTCGTTTAAGTTCTTCTGGCTTTTCCTTCTCTACAAAGAAGATATCCCATTTGTATGTTGTCTCTTTAGTGATCTCATTCACTCTTCTAGCCATTAAAGCTACATGTCGGTGACCAGTGGAAAATATAGTCCTGTTAGCCTCACTTATCGGCTCATCAATTTCTTCTGTTGATTTCACTGGGTGAACTGCAAGTAATTTTTCTACCTTAATCTTCTTGTCTAATTCCACAATTGCTAGCCTTTTTGCATCTAATCTTCTATACAAGTCACTTGGTAAGTCATCTACAACTTCTATCAAAAATTTCTTGTAAATGTTTAAGTGTAGAATAAAACTGTTTTCTATGCTTTCCTTTTCTTCACTGGTAAAAGTATTATACAACTTGCTGATATTGGACAAGTTTCCTTCTTCAGTAATTTCATTTAGAAGATTATCAAGGGGAGGAATAACTTGTTTTTCCTTCTTCTTCCTGGGTGTTATTTTCTTTGCCGGAGGCCTTACTGCCTGTTGTTTCTGTCTTGTTCTCTTTGGTGTAGGAGCAGGTACCGGTGAAGGTTTCCTTTTTCTTTCTACTCTCTGAAACTCTGCCAGTATTTCACTGTCAGAGGAGGTACCAACCGGTGAAAGATGTGCTTCTAGTTGTAACCCTTCCAAATTACTTTCCTTGATACCAGTCATTTTCAACAAGTCTTCCTTGATTTCTTTTGCCTATTTAGTTACTTTTCTGATTGTTTGTTCTCTTCTTTTCCTTTGTTTCATGGTTTGTACTCTGCTTTCAATGGTTTCAGCATTTCCAAATATTTCTTCTTCAGGTTCTCTAGGGGCTTCAAGGAGGGCTTTAGCATATGTTTCTATTATGTTTTCATCTGCCTCATAACCCATTTCAGTTACCCAAATTTTTCTAGGAACCACTACCTCCATCCAGATTTCATCCTTCTTTATAACAAAACATATCTCCTTTTGGTATTTCTCAACTATGGCTTGAGATAGTCTTTCCCTAGTTTTCATTCTATCCTTTAATGCCTGAAAGTGTTCAATTATGTTCTTTTCCCTGTCATCTCCCATGTTGGTAAAAATATCCAAAAGTTGTTTGCCTACTGGTATGTAAAAACCAGATTCTTTTCTACCTATACCGTGAACTTCCTTAGTGATGTATAGCAATAGACATACAAGTAAGTTACCAAATCTGAATGTGCCTTTCTTTTCTCCTTTAATTTTCTTCAGGTTGTCAATTAGCTCATCCTTCAACCATTCACATATGTCAATCTTTGCATTACTGTTTACCATGTCATAAGCACTTTTGATCGATAAACTAGAAACAAAGTTTAATCTGTTAGCATGTGTAGTTTTGTATCCTAGTATCATGCTAATGAATCTGACATTAATATCCTTCACATCATTGAGTCTCAAGGATCTATCGTCATGGGTTGCACTGGTTAGGGTCATCACAGTGTTGTTAGAGACCTTCTTTCCTTTTTCTGGTCTGCTACCGGTGGAAGGTAAGCCAGTCATTGCCCTAACTGCTTCTCTTGTAATCTTATGGATGGAATCTAGCCAAAAGAACTCCCCATGAACTCTGCTCAATACAATTCTTATAACTTCCTTGGGAAAATTAGGAATGCTAAGTATCTCCACAAAAACTAGGGTTTCAATTATCTTGTGTTCCGGTTTCACATTACCATTCATATCACAAATTACAGTCCTATACATGTTCATAATCTCATCAGCACCAAGTTCTTCAATATGACAATGTATGTAAATCCTAGGGTCTTCAGCATAAGCAACTCCTTTGGGTATTTTAGAAAATGCTCCTAGGGTATCATCCTGCTTCGGAACTTCAGGAATGATCTTAAATACGGGCCTAGGGCGTTTAATCACTTCAATTAGAGTAGGGTTTGCAATGAATTCAGGTGCAAAGGAGGAAACCATTGTTTAAATACCTTAATCCGCCTTTAGGTTTGAATGCTTGATAGATTTTCCTTCACTTCTTGCTGTGGATGCCTTCGCTCGGGTTTTTTGTGCTCTTAGGAAATTTGAATGCTCAATGAGTGAAAAAGAGTGAAAGATACCTGCTTTATAATGTCATTTCCTTCAACTACCATAATAAATGCCTGCCGGTTAAGTGAAAAATTAACTCATCCGCCGATAAAGAAGAATTTCATCTTCTTACCATCAACCGAGGTAAACTAGCATGTTTTTCAATTTGTTGCCATACCCCCAAGGGATTTCTTTTCAGTTAGATGAAGAATCTCCTGTCGGTGGAGTGATACCTTATTCTATCGGTGAAGGAATAGCCTCATCAACATTTTGATCTATCTTTCTAATCCATTATTTTGAAAATTCTTGCTTTACCTCATCAGCCTTCTCTTTACCTTTCAAACTGGGTCCTTTGTTGTTTGTCGGTGATGCCTTACTTCTACAAAATTTTGCAATATGTCCAATCTTGTTACAAGCATAACAAGTCACATTATTTTTCTGAATAGCTTTTCCATATCCTACGTTGGTATGTGTTCTGCATTGATTAGATAAGTGTCCAAATCTTCCACAAACATAACATCTTACATTCATTCTGCAATTTTCTTAATTATGACTAATTTTGTTGCATTTAGAACATTGACCGATGGGTACATTAGTGTTCTGATAGTTTCTATATCTACACTGATTTGCTCTATGACCATACTTGTTACAGTTAAAGAATTTCCCATTAAATTTGTAAGCATTAGATTGTCTTACCGGTTTGTTGTGATCATGATTGTTTGCAGTACCGAAGCTTTCACCAACTTCAAAGCCAAGACCATTAGTATCTCCATTAGGTTTTTGATTTTTCAGCATATCATCAAGTTCTTCTGAACTTTTCTTGAATTTCTCCTTATGTTGATTTGCAGTAGCCAACTCATTTTCCAAGAAATCTTTCTGTCTCATGAGTTTAGTTTTATCATGTTCCAAGTGAATCAGATCTATCTTCAACATATCATTTTCATGACTGAGTCTTAGATTTTCATTTCCAGCATGATTGATTCTCCTAGTAAAGTCATCTTCATTCTTCTTTCTGTCTTCAGTGTCTTTATAAAATCTCATAGTCATATCTTGCATCTCATTCCTCAAGGTCATGTTTTCTTGCTTCATCTTGCTTACACAATCATTAAGAGTTTCCTTTTCATCATCATCACTCTCTATCTTCTCATGAAGTTATCTTCTTTTGCTTCTAGCAATAGTAAGATTCTCTTGAAGTCCTTGAATGATTTCCTGTGCAGCCTTCAGATCATCTTCAAGTTTGATGTTCTTCAACTTTTCTGCATCATAATCTGCAAGAGTTGTTTCCAATTTCTTTTTCAAGTTATCCATCTATACCATTGTCAGAATCTCCCTCAAGTTGTTAGGATTTTGAAAGTATAGGACCATGCTCTAATACCAATTGTTAGGATTCCCAAAGATAATGAGAGGGGGGGGGGGGGGGGGTGAATCGGTATCTTTCTGGTATACAGATTTTCTGAACTTATTAAACAAATTGCATTCCAAAATAGTGTATTGGTAAACCAGAATTAATGCAGTAAATAAGAACAATAAGCACAACATAGAAAGCACACCATAACACAATATTTTTAATGAGGAAACCCGGTGTGGGGAAAACCTCGGTGGGATTTGTGACCCACAATATTCAATTACTGGCCAATAAATGAATATTACTTACAATAGGGGCCTACACATGTAGGAAGGCCAACTGCCTAAAGTTCACTGCTTAATTACAAAAGGGAAGTCTCACTGACTTACAAAATGGATTATGCAAATCCAATATAATGTACTGCTTTGGTTCAGCATCTGTTATGCCAGGTTCAGTACCGGTTTAAGCTTACAAAATAACCATAAACCTTACTCCAAAATCTGCCTTAATATTCGCATATTACTTCTGCAATAATCTAACCATGTCCACATCCTAAATGATCTACAAGATCTCATACTTATATATGAGTCCTATTAAAATTCTCCTTGTCGGCTTACAAAAAGATATTACAATTAAATACAAAATGTAATAAACAAAATTATGTCGCCTAGGGTGTCGGTAATCATCTTTGCCACTGCTGGTGTAGAGTCTGTCGGTGCTGGTGCCATAGGATTGCAAGGTTGCCATCAATGACAATACATTCAATCACCTACAATTCTCATTGGAGTGTGCATTTGCCAACATAAGGTAGCTAACACATTGAGTAGGAGGTTACTAACAATGCAAGAAGTGCAGCTCAAAAGAATTGGAGTGGATAGCTTTAAGAATTTGTATGTCTAAGATGAAGGTTTTGTTGCTGCCTACAAGGTTTTCCAAGGATTTGGAAACCATTTCCACATTGAGCATGCAGATTACACTTTGCAAGATGGTCTTTTATTCAAAGGAGGGCAACTATGTGTGCCTAGAGGGTCTATGAGGGAAAACTTGATGCAAGAAAAACATAATGGATGCTTGAGTGGATATTTTGGTTTGAACAAGACTTTGGAACTTGTCCAATGATTCTAATTTTGGCCTAAGATGCAAAGAGATATCAGAAGATATGTGGAACAATGTGTGGTTTGTCAAAGAGCTAAGGGTACATCTTCCAATGCTGGTCTTTATCAACCTTTACCTATTCCCAACCGGCCATGGGAGTGTGTAAGTATGGACTTTGTGGTTGGTTTGCCAAAAACCAAACCATGTTTTGATAGTATCTATGTTGTGGTAGATAGGTTTAGTAAGATGGCTCAATTTATTCCATGCAAGGTCACTCATGATGCCAACCATATTGCTCACTTGTTTTTCAGAGAAGTTATTAGGATTCATGGTTTACCTATCATCATTGTGTTAGATAGGGATGCAAAGTTTATTGGTCATTTTTGGAAGATTTTGTGGCAAAGATCAGGTATTAATTTGTCTTTCATTTCAGCTTATCATCAACAAATGGATGGTCAAACTGAGGTGTTCAATAGAACACTTGGGAATCTACTTAGATGCCTAACAAAAGAGTATGGTCAAGCTTGAGATCAGATCATCCATCAAGCTGAGTTTGCTTACAATGATAGCGTGAATAGGTCCACTAGTAAAAGTCCTTTTGAGGTGGTGTATGGCAATCATCCAAGAGGAGTTTCGAAGCTCTCAGAGATGTGGGAAGGATGGGACAACAAAGTGGACATGCCTTGGACATGACCCAATCAATGCAAGAGGTTCATGAGCAGGTTAGGAGAACCCTATTGGACACTACTCAAAAGATCAAAGACAAAGTAGATGAGAAAAGGAAAGATATACAATTTTCTGTTGGTGATATGGTGATGATTCATTTGAACAAGGAAAGAATTCAGAAATGTGTCCCTAGTAAGCTTCAAATGAGGAGAGTAGGTCCTTGCAAAGTTTTGGCCAAGCATGGTAACAATGCATACAAGGTAGACTTACCTGGTGATATGACTTTGTCACCAATCTTCAATGTAGCAGATTTGGTGCAGTATAAGGGCACACTTGGAGCAGAAGATATTAGAGTTTCATAAGTCTCTCAAGCACTCTCAGACTTGCCCTTACCAACTGTACCCATTCCACAAGCTGAGAAGGTGTTAGATTCAAGAATTTTGAAGAAAACAAGGCATACCACCTACATGGAGCACTTGATCAAGTGAAATCACCTTCCAGCATCATAGGCTACTTGGATACCTAAGGAAGAATTCTCTAAGCATGGAGTTCCATTTTCTTTGCTGCCTCAAGGAGTCACTTGACTTCTTTTCTTTGGGTGAGTATGGTGCAGAAGCACCTAGTTTTGAGTCCACTTTATAAATTTTGGTGTGTTTGTTCATAGTTTGGTTTGGATTGGTGAATAAGAGTATTCTCTTAGGTCTCTTTATGTTTTTATAATGCTTTGGTAGGTTGAATGTCCTTAGGGCAATGCATTTTCTCAATTTTGGCTTGTAAGCCCTTGTAAGCCTAAAATGGCAAAATCTTGCATTTTGATGAAAAATGCCTTGAATAGCCTTGTTTGGAATTGGGACATGTTAATTTCATGTTTTTTAGACATCTTATATTGTTTGGAGGATAAAATTAAGCATGTAAGGCAAAAATGCACTTTTTGGCAAAAATTGTCAAAGTTGCTTGACAACTTTTTGCAACATTGAGCAACGTTTTGCATTTTTGTGCAAAGGGTTGGTTAGGGAACCGATGGAGAGTTAGTTAGGCCACAAATGAGATATAAAATCTTGTATAATCAATGTAATGAGGTTGTTCAACACCTGGAATAGATTGGAATACATTTTGAGACCAATTTTGAAGTTTTACATTGCATTTTGTCAAGAATTAGAGCAACAATCCGTACTTAATGGATTGATTGCATTGTTGTACCTTTCTTATTGTTTTTTACATGTTCTTGTAGTGCTCACGAAGCAATTTGATTAGTTTATTGCAGGTTTGAATTGAGTTTCTCATTTTGTAAGCTCTTAGTCTGAGTAAGGGTTTGAGAGGCCCAAACATGGTTCTAGCTTGAAGTCCTTTGAGTTATTCTCAATAACCCTTGGGACTCGAGCCATGGAACCTTTGTACAGTGTATGTAACTTTTATTTTCCTTTGGAGGTCATTGAAAGGCCAATGAGCAACATTTCCTAGGCAAGCTCAATCCTAGCCCGGTTAGGAAATGAATGAGATTATGCAAGTGTTTGCAGGAATGAGCAGGCTTAGAGTTGCAGAGTGGTTGGGATGATTACGTGATGTGTGGAAGAACATATGTGTGAATTTGGGGGTGTGTAAAATCAAGGAAGACACCTAAACCTTGGAAAAAGACCAAACAAGCCTAAAATCACCTAAAACAAGCATTTCTAGGGTTCCATACCTGTACGGTCAGACTGAGATTCCTAAATTTAGAAGTTGGAAATTACTTCCAAAAGGGTATCCTGATCAACAAAGAGTTTGTGTGGGTCTTTGTAAAAGTTGGGAGAAAATCCACAAAAACCGGCGAGGTAGGGCTAATTGGGGCTTTAGGGCTAGTAGGCCTAGAAAGTAGGAAAAGGAAGGAGCAATGGGGAAAAGAATGAAACCCTCACTCAAAACCAAGTGATTGACTTTGGAAAACATCACAAACACCTGCACATCCTCTGTAAGCACTTGTTATGAGTTTTAGAGTGTAAGGTTGGATTTACTTTGGTGAATCTCAACCATACTTGAGCAATCAGTAAGCACATTTGGATTGGGAGCACTCCTAGGGAGCTTAGGTGTCCAAATTGATTAGAAGACAATATGAACATAGCATGAAGCCTACTAGGGAAAAATCTAACTGCCCTTAAACATGGTATTAGCTCCCTTTGAGTAACCTCCCCATCAGCAAGGGAGAGAAAATCCCTTCACAACACTAGAGAAGAATTGCCCTTAGGAACAACAAATGTAAAAACTACACCTAAAGAGACCTTTTGACACTCCTACGCTAAACATTTCACCTCCAACGAAAGATCCCATAAAGTCTCATCCCTATCCTTGAGGACCGAGTCGTAGAGCTATTCCTCAACATCTCTTTTGTCTTCATCACCACCATAATCATCTATTTGTTCCACTTGTCATAAGTTTGTTATGATTGATTCATCAAATTGGGCATTCCATTTTGGCTCCATTATCTCCATTCAAATATTCCTTATAACAAGTTATAACGTGCATCATAAATTGTTCAACAAGTGTGCAACTTTCTTTTATAGCTCATAATTGTTCCTCCATTTCCAATGTGAAAGCTCAATTTTTGGAGGTCATAATCTTTGATATGTGAAGTTTATTGAGCCCCCTAACCCATTTTAAAAATTTCTTTAGAGCTTGTATAGATTTATAATGGTCATTAGAGTATTGATGATGAACCATTTGAAAAAAATAATAGGGCAAAAAACAACCTTTGTAGCTCAAAAATTGAATTCTTATGTTCTATAGTTAAAAAATTACAATTTTTTTCTTCTTAGTATTAGGATGCAAAGTTGGCATATTTTCTTATATTCTTCCACTTATTTAACACTTGGCAAGAACAAGAGAGTATCAACATTATCAATTTATCACTAAGGGCTTAAAGGTACCCAAACTAATATCACTAATGTTTGAAAGATACCCAAACTCATAGCACAACTTGATTTTGTATGTGCTTATTGATTGGCTTTGCTAATGCATCGAGGTGATATTTTACAAAGTGAGTAAATAAATTCATCATAAGGGAGTAAATAAAACTCCCAATCAATAGCTGCTAATATTTTAGAGGTTTAGTAATCTAGTAGGCCAATGTTTAGTAATCTAGTATTTGACACATTAAGTGTGTATCGTTTGATCAATTTGAATCTTCGACCCTTTTAGAGTGTTAGAAATATTAATTTAAATACAAATGTACTTTTGTGGGTAGGCTAAAAAGATTATTAGGCTCAAGACAAATGACATTGCTAAAAAAACTACTCTTTTATCCAAAAACTTCTAGCATGGCAAGGAAAACTTGGGAAATTCCATCCAAACAAAGGTGTGAATAGTTCTCTCTGAGAGACACCAACGTTTGGGGTCCATGTTGTGAAAACAAGAAGGGATGCATAGATAAACCAAAAGCCATGTTTAAGAATGACTTTTGTATAAGTGATTTCAACAAAATTAAAAGGAAAGAACCCTTTTGTAAAATTCTAGACAATGTCAAGGTGGACCCCATACAAGACTGTCGTGCTCATCTATTTTTTAAGCATGCTTTGAAGAAGAATACTTCAAGCAAATTATCCTCTTAAAGTAGAATTTTCAAAGAAGAATACTTCAAACAAATAATCCTCTTAAAGTAGAATTTTCAAGTCGTCTACATACACTATCATATGTGAAGTTGAGCATGATCACATTTACAAGTGTTTAATAAGACATATCTTGTGGAATACTTTGAAAATGAACTTGTTGAATTTCTCTTACTATAGAACCATCCTTATGCACCACCAAACTATCAACTTCAACAACAAATACTAAATTTATAAAAATTTAAAACCACTAAAAAAATACCTACAAACATTAAAAATAAAAATAAAAACTAATAAATTAAAAAAAAAAAGACAGTATGCTATAAAAAAAACTATACCCACTAACACAAGCAAAGCCAAACCTAAACTTTAGCTAAAACATACATTATATCCTTTTGCATTCTTGGTTTAACTTAGAATAATTTTTCTTATAATTCAATGTAGAGAGAATATATAGCCACGGATAGCATTCATGTATTGAGACCATAACAATATCCATAATCACAATGGCAACAAAGAAATGAGAGATAATTCATAATCTATTTTTTGGGCTTCTCATGTATGGACAATGAAATTCCTGAAGATTGTACTGAATATTGTTTGAGAGATTGAGAAAATAAGTATGAACGAATGAATGTTTTTACTAACATCTATGGGGCTAAACAATCTATGGGATCTAAGGATAAGCACAAGAAACCACTAAGAAGAGGTTAGCAATACCTTGTCTACTTAATTTCTTTCTCCTTATGTATTTTGAATCTTCT
The DNA here is from genome assembly GCF_030272615.1 of Cryptomeria japonica. Classification (NCBI taxonomy): domain Eukaryota; kingdom Viridiplantae; phylum Streptophyta; class Pinopsida; order Cupressales; family Cupressaceae; genus Cryptomeria; species Cryptomeria japonica. Next base: position 624,524,424 of record NC_081410.1, read on the forward strand.
ACTATGTATCTTGATAAAGAAGTTAACAACTTTTGTTATCCTTTCTTCCTCAGACAAATTAGTCAAGGTGCTCATCTTTAGTGTCTCAATGTAATTGATCAGAATATCCTTGTAAGTTGAACACTCCATGATGTAATGCCATTCCATCTCCACCACTTCTTGAGTGCAATAAACACTATTTTCTATCTGTCCATTCTTCTATAAGTATCATCCATCTTTTGATTTCACTTCTAAAGGGTCAGTGCCCCTGTTAACATTGCTTTTTTGATCAAAAACATATATCATACTATATATACTTCCTTAGGTCCAACATTGCTCTTATGTTCTCTTTAATCTAAACTAATTTACTTACTTAAGAGTTATTTTATTTTTATTGCATTTATTTTTACTATTTTGATATTTTTTTGTATTGTTGTTAATTTAAAAAGTGTAATAAATATTATTACTTATGTTTTAATTTTTAATAATTTAATGTATAGACATTATTTATATTTTAAAATTTTGATAGTTTTATTTTTAAAAATATATGTGAATTTGAATAATTTATTTTATTTAGAAATTTTATATTTTTAAATCAATTAAAACAAATATTCACAAAAGCTTGTATTAACTTTAAAGTTCTATCACATAAATAAAATACTTATAAATTATATTATAAACAATTAATTAAACATTACTATTATAATTTAAAAATAATTTAAAATTTAATAATCATAATAATATAAATATCTAACAAATGAATTATAGGTAAAAATAAAAAATATTCAAATATTTTTATTATTATATTATAAAATTGTTATAAAATAATTCTATTTAACTATTATAATTTATGCTGCTTTTATCTACATAAAAATGAAATTAATGAATAATCACCATATTTATAACCATTGTGAATAAAATAAATAAATTAATAAATTGACTACCAACTACCCGTAAAAACCAGAATTTGTAAGCAAGATAGATGACCACTTATCTCGATTTAAAAATGTTGTGCATTTAATATTTTAAGGGCCTCTGCTTATATCTCCATTTAAGAAACACGTGCAGCAAACTGTTGGAATGCAAATAGAAAACGTAAACGGGAGTGGCGGATGCGGGAACGGAAATTGACCACAGTCAAATTTTCAGGAGGTCAAATCAATTCAATCAACAAAAAGAAATTCACAACTACTGAAAAAATATCACATGGACAACTAAATTTGCTCATTAACATTTGATCAAATTAGACATAATGTATTCTTTTATTCACATCAAGCTATTAATTAAATAATTTAATTATTATTTAATTAATGTCTATTGTCTGTGTTTCTAGGTAAATTAATTTATTTAATTTACCTACACTCCTTCTCATTTAATTAAATAAATCTTCACATTTTTAAAATTTAATGTGCTTTTCTCCTTTCTTCTAATTTTGAATTTAATTTAATCTAAGATACCTTTTTACCTCCACTTAGAATTGAAAGAAATTTTTAATTCTTCCATTCTTTTTTAATTTAATCCAAGATACCTCTTTTTCCTCCACTTGAAATTAAAAATATTTTTTAATTCTTTCACTTATTTTCTCTCCAAATGTCAAATACTCTTACATCTCCCACTTACATCCTAATCCCTTTTCATAATCTACTCTAATCCTCTAACTACGTGCACACCACTAATCATGGTGATTAGGGAGAAAGCCAACCTATGCCTTAAATGACTTTCCTTCCAAAGCCCACTTGGCCTTCAATGCCACTCACTTTTAGAATGTGCCCACATGGGTCCCCTTTCTACTTGGGACTACTTGTCCCTTTCAAAGAATTCAAAATTTCTTTATTCCTCATTCCCATGTACCTTGGAGTGTGAAAGAAGTGTCTTTTATGGCAACTCTTCCCTGCACTCCACCTCATTCCTTTCCCAACGACCTTGTCCTCTCATGCTCTCCTAGGTTTGACACTTATCATTCCATTCTCTCATTATGCAACATTAGAGATTTAAAACTTCACTCATCCAACTACACTATCTCCATCTCATACAAGCTTGAGCACTTGGAGCACCTTTATAATGCCAAAATTGTGAGCACACATCCAATCTACCATCAAAGGACAAATCGTTGCATCAAGGAGGCTAACATACTTCACTTGGGTTTGATTTTAGGTTCATTTTTGCTTCTTTTCGTCCTATCTTGATTGTTGCATTGATTTTGTGATTTTGAGTGTTATTACTAGTTGTTAGCATTCCTTTTGAGATCACATTTGAGTGCATCCACATACAAGTGAAAATCAATGATAGATTTTCCTTTAGATTTCTTTATAAATTTGTCTTTTATACAAAAATTTAGGTTGCACGAAGAAATGGAAATGGTTATCCCATGTCCCCATATGGTTGCTTAAGTGTAATTTTCATTTAAATTTAAGCATCTACATTGTTCACATACAAATTTTTAATTATAGGAAAAGTATAAATTGAAATCTTTCCTAAAAAAAAAGAGGTCGGGGAGGTGTGGGGCAAAGGGGGGATGGGGGGAAAGGGCATTGGGGTTGGAAATAAGTGACATCTACATATTGAAAAAAATCACACGACCCCACAATTTTTTTCCCCTCTTTTTTATATGTTTGCAATTTTTTCTCCAAATTTTATCTACATGATTTATTATTAATAATTTTATCTAAATATATAATTTAAGGTGACTAGTTAAAAATAAGCAAAAAAAATAAAATTCATAGGCCACTAGATCCATAAATTGTTACTTAAAAATTTAAGTAGTGACTGCTAACTAAAATAAGCTAAGCGACAACATGGGGACTTGCTCTTACTTTGTATGTGTGGAAAGTAGATTGTTAGAAATGAGTAGGGTTAGGAAAAGACAGAAAACTACTCTATGCTTCTTTAAAACTCACATGGAACGAAGATAGGTTCATCAAGGCAGAGTGTACATTGAGAAGGAATGTACTCTAGGAAGAATGTCTAGTACTCAACTCCCTATGGTCTCTTTACCCCATGGATGCTTGAATTGATGCAATCAGTTGTACTCCCTTGGGTTTTGTTCACCTCTCAAGTTAATAAGAAGTGCCCAACCAAGTTTGTACTACCCCTTGATATAATAAAAAAGGTGCTAACAACACAAAGAAAAAATGAAATGGGTAAAGAATGGGAAATTGAATGTTTCCTAATGGAAATGATGTCAGAAACCTGAGTAGGAAATGATGTCAAAAACTTCTCTCAAAAGAAGAAGGGATGCATAAATAGATAAATAGTCATTTTTTAGTATGGTTTATATATGTCTAGCTTTAAATGAAATAAAAAAGAGAAAACCTTTGTGTGAGATTCTAAACAACATCAAACAACATCAAGGTGGAATCCATGCAAGACTCAAGCCTTGTTCACCTATTTTTAAGCATGCATTTTGGAGGAATTCTCCAAATAAAGTATCAAATGTCTTAATGGGCATGATCATATTTGAAAGTGTTTCAAAATACAAGCACTATCAAATGTTGAGATGGACATGACCACATTTGAAAGTATATGAAAATATATACCTTGTGAAATATTTTGAAAATGAATTTAGTAGATTATTTTATTAGTGAAATCACCTCCACACATTGTCAAACCATTAACTCCAACTACTATAAAATTTAAAAAATCAAAATTATTTAAATTATAATAATAATACTACAAATTGCAAGGAAGCAAAGGTGTGTGGAAACGCTTCCTACGCTAATCTTGAGAGGGCGATTTTGCAAATTTCAACTTAACTATCACAGAGATCACAAGAAGCAAATAGAGTAGAAGTAAAACAAGAAACACATAACACAGCGATTATTGTGGGGAAAACCCATACGGGTGAAAAACCCCACACTCTAAAACCTGCATAGTATATTAACAAATCAACAAGAGATTACAATACACTTGCAATGCAAGTTCTTACAAGAGCATCACCTCAACTCAAGCTCAGAGAGACTTCATTAGCATCCTTTTAGCACCCAGCCTTGCAAACCAAAACTCCATGATCCAAACTCCTCTCCAAGCCCTCATTATATAGGAATTTTACAACCTGGAAACCACTTGTGGTTTTACAATACCATGGGCAAAACCTCCATGACATGTGTTGCCCACCCTTGACATTTGTTTTTCCAAGATAAGAAACCCAGGTTAAAAGTAGTTACTCACGTCCAAACTCTTATCCCCTATTTTTGACCCTCATAACCAACATGAAATGTGTCATATAATCTCTAAAAATGGCCCTCCTATATTATACTATGGACAAGGCATCTTTTAACAACTCTTATACCTTTTTTCAAGGCACGGACACATGGGAAACCTCCCAACTACATTTGAAACAATTTACCAAAAATTGCAAGGTTGAGACACATGTATCTCAACACAAATATTAAAAAACTGATAAAATAAACAAAATTTGTGATAAATAGAAAAAAAAACAAACAAACACTGATATAAAACTGTAACAACTAACACAAACACTGACATAAAATTGCAGCAACTAACACACATTGACATAAAATGCAGCGAATAACAGAAACACTTGATGTAAAATTGCAGCAACTAATACACACTGAAATAAAACTGTAGCAACTAACACAAACACTGAAATAAAACTGTAGCAACTAACACAGACACTGACATAAAATTGCAGCAATTAAGACAAATAAGTCAAACCTAAACTGTAGCAAGCTCATTATATCATTTCCCTTTCTTGGTTTACCTTGATTAATAACCTTCTATAATTGGATGTAGAGAAGATTTACAGATGGCATTGTTATGTTTTAACCTCATGCCTCATTCACCCACACACTGACATAAAATTGCAGCAACTAAGCCAAACCTAAACTATAGCAAGTATCCTTGATCACAGTGACAACAAAGAAGGGATAATAATTTCAGAGCCTACATTTTGGGTTTCGAAAGGTACAAACATAACGAAACATCTGAGAGACTAGGGAGAGAAAGATGAAGGTGGTGGTGGTAGGAGGCAGCATAGCCGGCCTGGCATGTGCTCATGCTCTTTTTTCAGCAGGCTGTAAGCAAGTGATTGCCTTGGAGAAGGCTCGAACCTTAAAACCTGCTGGAGCAGGGCTGGGCTTGGACCCCCAGACATGCCAAATTCTGGCTGAATGGGGCCTCCATCAGCAAATCATGGACTCTACCATTCCTCTCACCATCGATCAGGTCACATTGCTCTTACTTCCAATCATTTTCACACCCCCTCCCTTCACATATCCACTTGGAAACATTTATTGGTTTAGTCATTGTTTGATATTGATCAGATATCATATACCCACTTATTAATTCTTTTGGTTTTGATTTTATGTTAACAGATTCAAACAACTGACAGCAAGAGTAATGCCACCAGAGTGCTAGCTAGAGACGAGAATTTCAATTACAGGGCTACCCACTGGAGTGATTTGCACAGAATGCTGTATGATAAGCTGCCAAGGGATACAGTACATTGGGGTCATGAGGTTGTTTCGATTCAGCAGATTGAGGATGGTGATGGATTGGGTGTTAAAGTTGAAGTGAAGGTGGCTCAGACAGGGCAAACAGTTGTGGTGGATGGAAATTTGCTGGTTGCTGCAGATGGATCCATGTCTCTTATTAGGAAGCATTTTGTGCCTCACCAACACCTCAGGTAATGCCTAGTTTACAGTAAATTGGATTCATTTTATTATTATGATTTGATTCTTTTTTTAAAATGACTATGAGTAGATCGGATGTTTGAGTCAACATCTAATTGAGTAAGGGATTTATGGCTGTAGGATTATTGAAATTATATTATTTGGGGGTTAGGATGATTCCTTTTGCACTTTGCTGAAATCTTGCACTTGAGGTGCTTGGGATCCTGTTTTGTGATTATTGCCATTGTGGGTGTTCTAAAAAGTAGAATTTTGTTCCAAACAAAGGCATACAATGCAACAATGGAAGATTCTATTCCACTATAATATCTATCTATCTATCAATCAATTTATGCGGTCCAAGGCTGGGGTCTTATGGAGGGACTTAAGTTTCTATCATTAAAGAATAGGAGGCCTCATAAAGAAAAATAAAATTTGCTAGAAGATCATTTGGAATCTTTTCCTAAAAAATAGAAGCTCTTACATTTTAGGCTTGCAAATGGGGTGGGGCTAAAATGGGGTGGGGCTAGAATCTGAAAATGGGTTGGGACTAAAATCTGAAAATGGGGTGGAACTAGAAACTACCCCACCAGCTTAGGAATGAAAACTGTCACTTGTCAATAATTTAAATTTAGATTTCTATTAAAAATAAATTTAGAGAGAGAATAATTATTTTTCACTTGTTTTTGTCTCTATACACAAAGGTATTTTGTTCATGAGACCACCAGCTTACTTAAATTCCCAAGCTTAAACTTTTAAGAAATTCATGAAAGCTTAAACTGCTTTTACATATTCTTAAAAAATCTCAGCAACCCCAACCCTATTTTTTCAGAAATTCATTTTAATCTTTTCCTTCATGATAGGTCCAATAGTGAGATTCCAAATATGAAATCTTAAACTCCTTAAGCAATCTAACCCAGAAAAATCTTGCACAATATCCATCTTTGATCACCTGTGCATATCGTATCTGAAGAGAACATTATAGTAAGCATGGGCTGTACAAGCCTGATCACAAGTTCAAATTTTAAAAAGAGAAGTTTCAATTAGTAAAAAGAAATTCAGAAGTGGCTTATAGGATCCACGCATTCTCATAGATTTAGCAAATTAGCAGAAACATACTAGTGAAAATCAATGATGGATTTTCTTTTATATTTATTTCTATATATGCCTTTTATATAAAAATCCAGGTTGCCCCAAGAAATGGAAATGCTTACTTTGTAATTATGGAAAGTAGACTGTCAGGGATGAGTAGGGTCAAGATATGGCGGAAAACTGGGCTGTGCTTCTTTAGAAATGACATGAAACGGAGATAGGTCCATCAAGCCAGACTGTACGGTGGGAAGGAGTGTACACCAGGAATAAGGTCTGGAATTCAACTCCATGTGACCCCATTAATGACTGAGTTGATGCAGTCAGTTGTTCTCCCTTGGGTTTTTGTCCACGTATCAGGTTAACGAGAAGTGCCCAACCAAGTTAGTATTGCCCCTTGTTATAATAAAAAAGGTGCTGAACAACATGAAAAATAAATGAAATGGTTGAAGAGTTGGAAATAGCATCTTTTCCCAATGGAAATGATGTCAGAAATTTAAGTGGAAAGTTTAAAAAAAAAATGTCTTTGTTTAATGTTCCAAATCTACAGAAAGCATTGAAATTCTGATTGTTCCAATGACATTTGATTTCTCTGGAAGCATTTCTAGTGCATTTATCCACACCGGAGATAAAGTTTCAAAAAGTTTCTAGGATGGTACATATGAGCAAATCCTCTAGCAAATGAAACATATGTTGTAAAAAATTGTTTGGAATTCACTTGCAGGTCTCATTCACTTTGTTCTTTGGGGGGTTTATGATAAATTCATGGTCCAAAATCAGTAGTCAAGAAACATCAATGTTTTGAAATTAATATAGAGATATCTTTTGCAAAGAAATGCAAATTTTAAATTTATGCTTCTGCACAGATCATGATTGCTTTGAAAGAATAAACTGTAAACCCTATAACATTACAAAATGCATGCCATTAGCCAAAAAGTGGTACAGTCGCTGCAATACAGTAAAATGGAATTAAAGATATTAGGACAGATTAGCAATGGGACAAAGAGTGGAGAACTTGTACTCCTTTTCAACATTAGGGGGAGATTTTTTTCTGCTACCAACAGCTTTTATTTGCCAGTTAAGCCTGATGTTGTCATCTAGAGAGTGATCTGGCTAAAACGATCTGTTGAGTTCCCTTGGAGCTAGAGATAGAAAGGCACTCTTGTAATGTCCCCAATTGGGATACAACTGGTTTTTTTTCAAAAAAATTAGCAATTCCAACAATTCAATTTATTTGCAAGAGTATTGTTTCATTAAATTACACAACAGCAAATGAATTTAGGAAAAATAATCAATTAACAACAAACTAAATGATAATGAAAATTCGTATTGTAAACAATATCTCTTAGATGCACCCTATAGGTTATTCTTAATAGCCAACCCTATTCAAAACTTGGGGGGAAAGCACAATAGGGTGCTGGGAGCCTGGGAGACTGTCATCCACAACTAAGCGCATGAGTGCTGAACAACCAACCAAGTCATTTCGACTTCCTGGCCCGCAAGTAATCCAATTTTATTGGATGATCTACTTAATTGAGGGAACCGGTACTCTGCATCTCCCTATTATGTTTCCTCACCACTTCCTAATATTATTACTTTATAAAAATCAAATGAATAATTACTAATCTAAGATTCTTGATGGATTGACAATTTAATTAAAATAAATAAATAAATTCTTTACTAAATTCACAAGCTAATAAATATTGGATTCAAACACGTGGCATACCAATTACTTCAGAAATATAATAGTGGCTTTAAAACTCCTTTTATATTTTTTTGAACTTGGGCGCTTATGTACAAGTTGGTTTTTTAATAATATTGGCATCATAATGAGGGTCGCCCTAAGGAAAATGGTGATTCCTTAAGACACCCAAGCATTATAAATGTGGTCTATGATCTTGTTTTAGTACAGGGACATGACAACTCTACTCAAGAGAAGCTTCCTATTATCTATGGTTGAAACTCTTTCAGAAGAGGTCAACATCGACAGTGATATGGCCTTTGCCCTGGGATTTTGACATATGATGCATTCACCACTCTCAGTTGTTAGGGTTTAACAATATGGGGTGTTCTAAATTAAAAACTCTTAGATACATCAGTTAAGCTTCTACTATGTTAATGGTTGCCACAGGGAGCTTGATGCTTCTAGTTGAAATCAGTTGACATAAGGATGTAATCAATGTCGCAGCCTTGGAGGTCTTTGTGGTGTCTAGTGCCTAAATTTAAAGGTTGCAACCTCTTGGGGAAACAAAGAAAGTATCTTCTGGTCAGATATCAGAGTACACAAATAGAGTCACCACAAGTCCCTTAATAGAGACGAATAGCTTGATGTAGGTGATAGCTCGAACTCCTGGGTCATCATTAGCATTAGATGTAATCTTCTACTCAGCTGTGGCCTTCTCAGTCCAGCAATAGCTTCAATATCAAGTCGCCACTTCCACAGCCAAGCTTTGAAGTTAAGGATTTGATTATTGATGACCATATGCCACGCAAACGTTTCCAGTTTCCAATCCTAGATCCCTTGTTTGTTTGAGTAGATACTACAAGCTTGAGCTGCCACCCATCCAACTAAGCAGGACAAACCCTCTTTCCAGGTACACAGAAGAGCGACAATTGTTCCCTTATTTGTTTGAGTAGATACTATAAGCTTGAGCTGCCACCCATCCAACTAAGCAGGACAAACCCTCTTTCTAGGTACACAGAAGAGAGACAATTGACCTTCTAAGGTTTACAGTGATGATGTAATTCCTCCTGCAATCATGTCTTATTCTGGAATGACCAGGATGTCTTGGCCTTCAGAAACCTGTACATATCATGCCATTTGAGAAATTCTCCACAGAAAAATTTTGAACTCGGACAACTTAATGAGTATGGGTTAGCTTTGAAACAAGCAGTACAATTCTAAAGTTTAATTCCTTTTTATATCTTCATTTTGCCCAACGAAATGGGTTAATCAATTACATGAAGTAGCAAAATTCTCTGTATCTTCAAGATATATTTGGCATACTTTTCTAAACGATAATTTATTCGCAGAATACATGCTTCTGCAAGTATTGCTATTTTGTTTGAGAAACCTTTAGAGGCAGGTAAATTTTAGAGGAGTAATTAAAGTTTTGAATTTTATAATGAGCACACCGTAAATTTTGCAAAAGAGATCGTAAAGATAAATGCCAATTAAGACTTGAGTGTAGAAACTGAGAGCATAAACATAATTTCACTTGTGCAGGTATTTAGGCTATTGTGCATGGCGAGGTGTCTTTGATTATTCCAAAAATGATTCACCTGAGATGATTGCTTCCATTAAGAAAGCTTACCCTGATCTTGGCAAATGTTTGTATTTTGATCTCGCCAAGGAAACTCATTCTGTGTTTTACGAGATGCATGGTAAAAGGCTTAATTGGCTTTGGTATGCCACTCAACCTGAACCTCATATGCAGGTATTTATGTGTCTTTTAAAGTATTAACAAACGTTTATGCATTTTTGTGTTTGCCAAGTGACTTCATTAAAAAATGGCATTCATTTCTAAGCGGGCACCTCATGCCTATGAGATCCTATACAAAAATGTTTCCTAATTTGATTGTTCATTCCGGTACAAGTTTTTGATTTTTTGTTCAGTAACAAGATCTACTTAGGGAAGAGAAATCATTTGACACAGTGTGTTGAATTGCCAATATTCTTGTTGTCATCATGAATGACTCTTTTAGCTGCTGTGACCATAACTTTCTTGTAAGTTTGTAACCAAGAGCCGGTTGTTGATTTTATCCACCTTTGTCCTTTATATATATTATTTGGAACGATATTCACTCTCTTCTGAATGACCATACACTCATACAGGGCTTATGCCAGGATAGTTTTATCATTTATGTACCTTTCCAGGGGAATTGACAAAAAAATTTAACGTTCCATTGCCACATTAAACAGTGGAACTAGATCTCAAGGTTTAACTTGTGTATTATGTATCTTCAGATTGCCATTGGAACAAACTTCATGATGCTTTTGCTTTGTTTTGCAAAGAAGCTCATGAGCTGCAATTTTCTCTTTCTTTCTCAGATGAACTCGTTAACTGCAAAAGTAGACAAGATCGCCATTGAAAAGATGCATGAAGAAGCCAGTAAGATCTGTGTACCAGAGTTATACGCTCTTGTAAAGGCCACCGCAGAACCATTCCTGAATGTTTTATATGATCTAGAACCACTAAAACAATTTGTTTGGGATCGTGTGGTGCTTGTGGGTGATGCTGCACATCCAACTTCCCCCCATGGAGTCAGAAGCACAAACATGTCAATCATTGATGCAAGTGTTTTGGGTCAATCAATTGCAAAATGGGGCTTTGACAAGATTTCTACAGCATTAGCTGAATATGAGTCTATTCGGCTCCCTGTGACATCGCAACAAGTATTGTACTCTCGACATTTAGGTTTTCTGAAATAGGGTTTTCTGTTTGATCCTCCACGTAGTTTTAATTGGTTTGAGGCAGATGCAGACCTATGTGAGCAGCTGCTCCAAAGGAATATGCCTTTCTTCAAATCACATAGTTAGATAGAAGAAATGTTAAATGAGGTTTTATGGTCAGCATTTGAATTTTTTTCCAAAATGATGGGCGTTCATTGTGTGAAGCTGGAAATGTGTTATCAGTAGCTTCCCTATAATATCAGATCTAAGGGCCATGTTGATAATTATAATCCTCTGGTAGAGGGTGACTTTCTTTTCAGACATTCATGGATTTAACTCATGAAATAATCATTAATGTTTATGAATAGGGGAAAAACAGATTTTGAGGGGATCCGAAACCCCATATAAAATGAACATTAATGTTGCATTTTATTCAAAATTTTTATATAAAATATATTGTGAATCTCTATATTTAGACAGAGAACATATCATAAATTTAGTCAGATTAAATATTGTTTTAGTTCAACATTTGAACCATTATTTTGTTTGCATGTATTATTCTGTGACTCTACAAATCTATTCTGCTTACAAAGTGTTACTAAACATGGATGAAACAGGATTCTTAGTATTTTCTTTACCTAATCACACCGTCCCTTGAAATGGCACCATAATTAATTTGTTTTCTTAAGGAAGATAAAATGTGAAGTACCATTAATTAGTATTCCAAATCTTTTCAGACAATAATATATTATATAATATCTTTCCTTTTAACTTAGGAGTAATTTTTTTCTTTTATTTAAGAATATATTTCCCCCTATCAAAGATGCTGTCTCCATCCTTGTGAAGGCACCTCTATTCATTTTGATAACTTATAGGATATTATAATTGATGGCATTGTCAAGTTGAGAGAAGTCTTGATAGCATTACCTAATGCTAATTTCATATATATGAAGGAATGTAAAGGTGGTATTTGTAAAAATTAAATTAAACAAATAAGAACTAGAAAATAAACAAAACAAAAAATGTATTCTAACACATTCAATATATTACACATTCAATATATTACTTAGTAATCAAAAGGTGTAATGCACTTGTACAGTTGAAGCTTATGTAAGGGTATCACCAACAAGAGATTTGAAGTAATTTTGATAGCATAATAGTACCTACAAAGACCACACTCAAAACCTATATTTCAAACACCTAATAAAATAGGAGAACAAAATGAATCTCACAAATGATGAGACTAAAAAAATTAACACAAAATTGATAATATGGACCAAAAGAAAAGAAAGACACCAACAATCTAAACAACTGAACAAACAACACAAGAATAGTCAACACATTCAAGGAGGTTTGAAGTCAAACTTAACCAAGAGCTTTGGACTAAAGTATGAGCCAAAAGGCTCATTTTAAGTTTCTCAGAAGAATTGATTTCAACCAAATTAGAAGCTTTAGGATTACTTTTGTCCTTAAGGGGAGGATACCCTCAGGTCCCCAATGGAGTCCACACTAGCAAGGTCCAAGCCTTTACCTAAAACGGAAAAATACATGAGCAAAAGGACTCACAACAACTTGATTTTCCATCAAGGAATATTCTTTAGATTTTGTAGCAAGGTTCACACTAGAGAAGCCCAAAACATTTCCTTCACCACTCATCAGTAAGTTCCTATTTTTGGACTATGTATGGAGCTTATCTTGAGATCGTGGCACAAGTGGGAAAATTGCCCAACATTATGACAATGATAGCAAACTAGTGAGGAAGATTCATAGTGAATTATTTGCTCCTAGACACCCAACTTGAAGTGAAGCTTAATAGTGTTAGGCAATAACTTATCAATATCCACACAAACACAAAATCTAGCAAAATCAAGCATTTCATGTCTTTCATGACCATGTTAATAACAAGAAGATAACCAAGGGCATTGGCAATGCCACTTAAGATCTCTTCATCCTAGTGTTCCAAATGGAGCTTTGGGAGCCTCACCCAATGGAGACCTAGTTAAAATTTTCCTTGGAAGCATCAAATCTAGAAGTCCATTTTTTCAAGAGGATAGATTTTCCAAAGAACCAAGGCCCTCTTTGTAAAATACACTTACTCTTCTTAAACAATTGGAAGGAGAATAAGAAGAAACCATTTGACATTGTAGCCACTTGAATTTGACTAGCAACATGCCATCTTTTCAAAGCCCAAATCCAAACATCGTCAATATTATGATGGGATCATGAGAACCTCCCATGAGAGCATTCAAAAAGTTAGCAAAGGCTTTGTAAAGCAAGGCATCAGGAACCCTTAATGATAGGAGAAAGCTAATTGAGGTAGTAGGCACAACATCACCCAAAAAAGTAACCTCAACCAACATAGAAAAGCACTAGATGTAGGTTCAACTAAAGGAACTTTGGTTAGAACAAAAGACTATGGCATGGTAGAATCCTTCAGCAAGGCAACACCCTCCTAGAGACACAACAAGATAGGATGGTAAACAATAGACCCAACAACAAAAGACACCTCCATTGAGGTCAAACCCACCTCAACACCCAACAAAAAAGCATCCACACAGTGAAATCCCTTTCGAAATAGGCCCTCGCCAAACTTGATTGGATCAGCCGACATGCAAACAACATTTGAGACTGACATTTGGAGGGATGAATTGGAAGTAAAACATCTAAGAATGGGGCATGGTGAGCATCAGTGGCAACCCCCACATGAAATCTCTGCAAACACTTAACATAAGAATGAGATAACCCATCCCCAACAGACTTTCAAATACCCAATGTGGTCAAAAGGTAAATAGGAAACCCTTTACAGAGGCCGATACTAGCTCTAGAATGAATTTCATTTGTGAAAGGAGAAAGGGTTGAAAGGGAGAAAAAATCCCTATGCAACCCTAGAGAATAACTACCCTTAAGAACAACAAATGCAAAAACTACACTTAAGAGGCCTCCTGACACTCCTACACTAGATGCTACCCCTCTAGCCAATGATCTCAAAGTCTCATCCTTATTGTGGGGACCTCAATTGTAGAGCCATTCATGAACATCTACCTTGTCTTCATCACCATCAAAATCGTCTATTTGTTCCACTTGTCACAAGCTCATTGTAATTGACTCATCAAATTGGGCATAGCATTTTGGCTCCACTATCTCCATTCAAAGATACCTTATAACATTTTATAACATGCATCATAAATTGTTCTACAAGTGTACAACTTTCTTTTATAGCTTATAAATGTTCCTACATTTCCAATGTGGAAAGCTCAATTTTTGGAGGTCATAATCTTTGATATATGGAGTTGATTGAACCCCCCTATACTCTTTTTTTTTTTTTTCAATTTTTAGAGCTTTAATAGATTTATATCATGGTCATTAGAGAATTGATGATTAACAATTTGAAAAAAATAGGGCAAAAAACAACCTTTGTAGCTCATAAATTGAATTATTATGTTATATAGTTCAAAAATTACATTTTTTGATTCTTAGTATTAGGATACAAAGTTGACATATTTTATTGCATTATTCCACTTATTGAACACATGGCAAGAACAAGAGATCATCGACACTATCATTTAATCACTAAGGGATGAAAGGTACCCAAACTCATAGCACCACTTGCTTTTGTATGTGATTATTGACTTCATCAATGCATCTACATGTTATTTTCCAAAGTGTCAACTTTCTTTAGTAACACCCTCCCATCCATTACTATGTCATGAAAAAAATGGTGCAAATATCAATAGGCTTAGTCCTCTCATAAAAGTTGTGTTCAATGTCAAACATATGACATTATGACTATCACATAGAACTATAATAGCTCTCTAACTCAACCCCACATTTGAACACAAACTCTCAATTCACATGACTTCTTTAAGTAGGTATCATGTATCTAGGTTATGTTGATCACAAAATGAACACAACCTATCGTTTTCTCATCCGACTAACATGACCACCCAAATAAAATGAAAATGTAACAATTGGTGAATCTTTTATTGTCAATATCACATGTTCAATCTAAATCCACAAATTCAAAAAATTCATTGTGTTAGTCCCTTATAGAATCACCAGGTACCCCTCAATTATTTGAAGAACCTCTTTTAGACGTATGAAATTGGCTAATACATCATGTTGGCATCCCTTCATCATCTTTATTATAGGTTTACTGATTAAATAATTTTTAATTATTAAACTAATTTTTTATATAAATTAAATAATTGTTAAATTAATAATTTATTCACTCATTTTCCTCTAGCATCGATCAAATCATTTTATTATTTAATTAATTTTCTCCTATTATTAAATAATTTTCAAAAATTATTTAATTAACTAATACTTCCTCTCAAGATTAAATAAATTTGAATAATTTAATTTAATTCTCCACCTTAAATAAATAAAACAAATATTTTGTTTATTTCCTCAATGCATTACACCCTCTTTATTCTTCCACATCATCAATCCTAGTGCTAATTATAGGTCCTACCCTCTCGAATGTTCTCATCCATTGATCTTTCAAATTAATCTCATCTATTGATCAAATATTATGTGCGGAATATAAATAAGACCTTCACTCATTCATTCCCTCCTACCCCCCTACCCCTTATTTATCAAATCCCTAACACTTTTATTATCAAATCTCATATACAAGATATCACATGAGCTAGCACTATCATTTATAAACAAAAATCCATTATCAAGTGTCAAGCCCATATCATATAATGTTGATATCATGGTTATCTAAAAAATGTGAGAGCAATCTACATCAAGCATTCGATTTTATCAAGTAAACAATGGAACAATCTAAGGTCTTTGTTGTGGTATTATTGTTTATCATTTGATTTATACATAAATCGTATGCATGATTGAGTGAGTGTGTGTAGATTCAGATCTGGCATTGTACTGCTTTCACTTTATTTAGATTAAATTTTGTATACCGTCACATTTTGGCATGCTCAATGGGACCCACGTCCTTGAGTAACAAAAAAAATGTAAGAAGTGTGTTTCTTTGAAGTCACAAGTCAGATCGTCTTCAGACATGTAGTGTCATGGTTAAAACACTTCGTTGGTGAAGCAACCACCAAGGTTCAAACCCCTCCTGGGACACTGTGCTTGCAAGCCTTGTGTCTTCACTGGGTCATTGTGCTCGCGAGTTTGAACAAGTGAAGTGTGGGGATGAGGTCCCTCGTTTGTGGCCTCACTGATTCATAGCTCTGGGTCAAAAGCGTTTCACATGTAGTCAGATGGCGTGTCATGCCAGCATCGCCGATCATGTTTAAAATTTTACCAGGCATTAAAAAAGATAAAATTCATGAGTCAGATTTGTGCACTTGGGTCAACTTATAATGCATTTGGCCCAAAAAATGTCACAATTTGTATATATAAGAAATTTGTTCACATTCGTAGGGAATTTATTTCATTCAAGGTTAAGATCTATGCTTTTGGTTAGCCTTGAGTTACATCTGGTTATTATTTGTTGCATCTAGTTATCTTTTGCTTCATTTAAAAAACTCTTATTAAAGTTTTGAGTACTTTGGTACATCTAGTCCTTTGG
Source organism: Cryptomeria japonica (assembly GCF_030272615.1). NCBI lineage: Eukaryota > Viridiplantae > Streptophyta > Pinopsida > Cupressales > Cupressaceae > Cryptomeria > Cryptomeria japonica. The sequence goes on from NC_081410.1 coordinate 624,541,051, forward strand.
TCAATAAAGGGGTGATTTTAGTCAATAAAGTGATGATTTTCATCAATAAAGTGGTGCATTTGGTGTGTGCAGTCTAGAGTTACATGTTGAGTCATGTTTTTTTTATCTAAATTTACAGATCCTTCATATTTTTAATAATATTTGAGGAGTATTGATATGAAACTAACCCTCTAATCTCATTTTTAGCATCATTTTTTTGGTTTGAGACTTTGTGGTTTGTTGTCTCTTATGTGTGTGCATAATTTCAAAGACCTAAAGGTTGATAATGCTAGCTTGGAGCTCTTCAAATTGGATCAAGGGGGATTTGGAAGTGTTGGATCTAGGTGCACTTGTTCTAATCCCTCCCATTGACATGTTAAGTGATCATGGTCTTTTCTATTCTCATAGAATCATTGTATGTTTTAGACTATCCTATTTAGTGTATCTTTGTCACATTGAAACTAGACTTAGAATTTTAATCTTACATATTTAGATTTAGGGATCTAAAAGGAACGAGTATCTTTTAATCACCAAGTTCAATAATGTATGATCTCCTCTCACATCCTAAAGCAATCTTGAGGACAAGAAATAAGTGATCTTGTTTTCTTTTTTAGGAGGCCTTCTTAGAGAAGTGATCAGTCTAGGGGACAACCTCAACTCCTATGTTTTGATAGAGTATACAGAGAGGGGGATGAATCAAAAGACACACCTTTGCAGGTATAATTTATGACTACAAGGATTGATACTCTCACTTGAGTAGGCAGGTTAATGTATCTTGTATGCTTGAGTGTTTAGGCCTCCTTCTCTTCTTGAATTCGAAAGGCGACACATATCCAAATTAAGCCATTGGGAAAGTATCTTTCTCTTTCATTTATTGTGTATTTTTTCATATTAAAGAGGGAAATCATAAAACAAAAAATAATCAAGTTCAAACAAATAATTTTCTTTGCATCAGTGGGTCTAGGAGTGTGCATGCATTTTGGATTTTTTGTTCATGCACCAATTTTTTTTCAATTTGGTCATTTTCTAAGTGAAATCTCTTATCGAAACTAAAAGACTATTGTCAAAAATGAGAAACTTGCAAAAAACTACATCCGACTGTCAAACTATGCATTTGATATATACTTTGGAACATCTAGTCAATAAATTGACATTTTAAGTCAATAGATTGACTCTTTTGGTAGAAAGATCGACACTTTTGGTCAGTAAATTGGCACTTCTAGTCATTACTTTAGCGCTTTTGATCAATTTTGGGTCACTTATGGCTCAAAGAACTATGCTTCTAGATAGCCTATTCTATTGTGCATCTAGGCTATTCTATAATGTTTTTGGATCAATATCAGTCTTTCTAGAAAAGTTTCAAATCAATTACCTAAATAGATCTTCACATTGTCAAAACAAAAAAACTTGTAGAAAAATGAACTTGAAATAACACCTGAAACAAACTTGAAACTTAAACTCAACACCGTAATAAGATATGGAGAGCAAGATAATGATATAAGAAGCTTGATGGATATCATTGATTAAATTTATCAAAGTCTAAATTGTATCTCCTTTCTCTTTTTCATTTTCAATTTTCTATTTGTTTGGTCTCTATTACCAAATTTTACTACAACTAAATTTGATGGCCTAATGTGGCCTTATACATTGCAGATGAAGAAAGGTACACACTTTTTTTTTTAAATCTTCATTTTTTCACATTGTTATATCAAGATTGAAGTTTATTTCATTTATGCAAATACTTTCCAAGAAACAACAACAAAAGATTGCATAGAAATAGCTTTTTATTTACACGAAATATATAAGGTATCTCACACAAGCCGTGGGAATAGCTGACTAAGCTATAGACATATACTCTCATACAATTATACAACTAAACTATATAAACAAATGAAAGGATGAGTGTAACAGTAGGGTGACCCGTCATTGTCTGGAATGAGGAGCCTGAGCTTGAAGGAGTGGTTGGATCTTCATCTACTCATCCATCTTCAGCTTCTCCCACTCTCATTCCATCAGTACTTGTAAGAGAAATGAAAAATTAAGTTAGAGCAATGAGGATAACCATGCTTTCACACTCAAACTCATCTGAATACATAGTCTATCTGCATAAGAATATCAAAATATATGTCTACAATTGTCAGGATATCAAATTCAGAAGCAAAGGAATCAACACAAAGAAGGTGCCATGAGATAGCAGCAAGTATCATGTTTTGTCTAACTTGTTTGTTCACTCTGTAGGTATAGGACAGATTTCCATCTCATAATATCAAGTATGTGGGAAAAAATGGGCTCCCACGAGGGTTGAGCTCAACATACCAGTCATCACTCATGAGGTGCCACTAATCATCTTGTTAAACAAAGAATACAACAATATCCATGGTCCCATATATTGTCACTCAATGATAGTATAAACTGCCATCCAATGATAGCACATACAACAATGAATGAGGTTGCATCCAATTTTCAACAGGTGACTAGATCCATCACATAAGTGTGAAAGTAATGTTAATAAAAATGGTCTCACAAAGAATTATGATCAATAGAAGAACCATAATAAAGACCTCAGGGCAGTTAGGTGCATTGATGACTCATAAGAGGTTAGGACAAGCGCATAAAGGATAACTAAAACTCAGGTTACCGTTACACCATCTGTCACAGTGCATCCAACAAGCATGAGGATACAGATGGAGAAATCACAAGGGCAATGAAGCATCAAAGACTATCATGAAGACACTCAAGATTAGTGCTCCATAACAAGCAAGAATGGTAAAGTACAGTCAAGAAATAATTTGCTGCAATAAACCAGATATATAGTGATATAAAACAATGTCAAGGTCTCAGAGATTGCACCAGTCTATGGCAATAGAGAATTAATTATAACATTGACCCATTGAGATAAATACTTGTTCCCAATCATAGTTCACAACTATAAGACAATAACCAATGCATTCAAGAAGTAGCAAGAGGTCATATACAACAATGAGGGTACACACAAATATTCCTGTAGTAGTCACATGAAAAGAAAGAATCACTGTTATAAAAAACAAGGGACATTTTGTCGCAATTTAAGACAATAGAGTAGCAATACAGTGGAAAGTGTATGCTTGAAAATATGGTATCAACCTGCAGTAGAGAAGAACACTTCAAACACACACATGAAATATTGCATTAGAGTTAGAAATCAAAACAAGTTGAATAAATCTAAACTCTTTAAAATCGTTCCATGCTTCTCTATCTCTAAAGATCTCTAAGATTCAAGGTGGCCTTCACTTGGAAGAGCACTTGATCCTCAAGATGACAACCTAGAGAATGAGATTTAAATGATGATTCTAAGATCAAAATGAAAATACAACTAAGATCTTAGTGATGATTTGAATATGAAACTAGATGATGGTAAGATGCAAGATATTGATATGAAGCTAACTAACATGAAAATGATGTTTAAGATGATATTAATACTAGCATATAAAATGAAGCTAACATGATATTACTAAATGATATGCAACTAAATGATCTAATTACTATTATTAAAGAGAGGTTAATGATGCTTGATGAAATGAGACTATAAGTTTGATGCAAAAAGACTTGGATATTGAAAATGAAGAATGAGAGCTCTATTTATAGGGAAAATAGGGCAATGGAGGATTGAGCTTGAATAATCTCAACGAGGGCCATGATTGAAAGTTATCAATCCATGTTTACAATTTTCACCAATGAAATGGTGACAATTGTCAACAAGAGATTGCTTGAGAGGATATGTAAGAGGCATTAAATGCCTGAGAAGATGTGGAGGTTACCTTAGGAGGTAAGGGTTAAGGTTAGGTTAGGGTTATCCATTGGACAAAGCTTTTACCCAAGTGGCAAACTCTTGTGCAAGGGTTAATAGGATAACTAGGGTTAAAGTCATAAGTGCTTGATGAGACCCTTGGGTTAGATGAGGGTTAAGTTAGAGAGAAAGTCTCTAACCATGTGGGAAGGGTTGAGTTAACCATTAATGGTTAAGGAGACTTTAAAGGTTAACTTGTTGAGGACATAAAGCCTTTAATACATTTCAAAGACTTTGAGACATTTTTTAGAAGTGACTTCTCTTAAGGAATGTGAAAATGTTTAAGAGATGGATTAGGCTAATTAGGATGGGATTAGAAGAATCTAGAAGGCTCTAGAAGAGGTTTAGGAGGCAAGTGGGAGATGTAGGATTTTGTAAGTGGGTGGGGGAAAAGAATTTAAAATAAAATTAATTTATTTTAATTTTGGTTGCAACCTGCATTTGATAAATTTAAATAAATATTGATTTATTTAAATGTGATTTTTTATTTTGCAAGTGGGTGGTTTTAATGAAATGTAAATTTAATTAAAAATGGCTAGAAGGGGGATTTTAATTAAATGTGAATTTAATTCAAAATGGTTAGAAGGGGGATTTAATTATATGTGAATTTAATTAAAAAATGGTTAGAAGGGGGATTTTAATTAAATGTGAATTTAATTAAAAATGGCTAGATAGAAGAAGGGAAATATTAATCAAATCTTCATTTTGATTAATGGGAAATTTAGAAGAATGGGGATATTAATTAAATTTTAACTTAATTAATTGGAAGAATTAACGATAATTAAATGAATAAAATTCACTTAATTTGTTGTGCAACTTTTAGGTGTCTACATTTTGCCCCTCTTTGAGTTAATGTGTGACCACATGTTGATTAAAATAAAACGCTCAATTTATCGTGAAAATTTTGCGATATGATGTTGTTGCCAAAGTTGTCGGTTTGATTCCTTAGATATGAAAAAAAATGATTTCGATATGAAAGCTGATGTGATTTTGTCGATATGAAGCTGATGCCCCCTCAGGTGATAAATTGAGAAAAAAATGCATTTTTCAAGGAGATGGCGTGAAGTACTACGATATTTTGAAAAAAATGGTGATCTTTTTTGATTTTTGAATTTTATTTTAATTTTTGAATTTTTGAATTTTTGAATTTTTTTAATTTATTGCCCGATAGATTTATTTTAAAAAAGGCATGGAAAAATGGAGTGAAGACTATGTGGGTATAACGCGTACATGCCCCACACGTCCACCGAGGCATCACAACCATTTACGTTAGCATAGGCTATATAAGCCTCCAAGGGCCCATTTCTAGCTCATTTGCACACTTGTCTTTGGAGCATTGGACCCTGGAGGAGAGAGAGGAGATGGCACCCCCTATCACCATCACCATTTCAAGCGAGTTCGTCGATTTGAGAGGCTAGCGGAGTATGGCCCATCGATGAATTCAATTTTCTAACCCAACTTGTGAACTTTTAGCTTAGATTTTAGGCGTTTTTGCAAGATTTTTGAATTTTTTGAGCTAGCTAGGATTTTTTCATGCGTTTTCTTTTTTTGCTTTTGTTTTCATGCATATGATTTTGATTTTAGTGCATGCAAAAATTTTTATTGCGCATTTGATTTTTATCATAGCACATTTGATTTTTCCTATTGCGCATATGATTTTTTGATTAACGCATAGGAGTTGCAGATTAGCGCATATGAGAAACAGTGTTGCGCTTAAAAATTCCAGATTAGCGCTTTTGATGATTTTAGTCACGCATATGAAATTGCGCATTTGATGACTATTTTAGTGCATATGAGACAGTGAGCGTTTTGTGTGATTTTTGAAAAAAATTAACATGTGCAATTTTGATTTTTAGATTTGTTATGAAGTTTTGCACCCTGTGAAAGTATCATTTTGGATCGAATGTGTTGATTTCGGTTGTTAATTGATGTTTAGCATTATGAGTCTGTTGTGTCAATTCAATTGTTGGTTTGGATCAATTTGGGTTGAAGTCAATATGGTTCAAAGTCGATATGAGTCTGATTTCGATATGAGTCTTTGTTCAATATGGGTTTTATTGTTGTTATGAGTCATTTTGAGTTATGGGTCAATTTTTTTGTTATGGGTCAATTTTTCATTATGGGTTTGATTTCGATATGGGTCCTGATTGCATTATGGATCTGATTTGATATGAGTATGAGTTCGATATGGGTCTTGACTCGATATGGATTAATTTTTGTTCGATATGGGTCTGATTTCGATATGGGTCCTGATTACATTATGGATCTAAGTTCAATATGGATCAATTTTTGTTTGATATGGGTTTGAGTTTCATATGGTTCTTATTTTGATATGGGTCAATTTTTGTTCAATATGGGTCTAATTTTGATATGGGTCTGAGTTCGATATTGTCTGATTTTGATATAGATCATTTTTTGTTCGATATGGGTTTTATTTCAATTTGGGTTTTATTTCGATATGGGTGAATTTTTGTTCGATATGGGTCTGAGTTCGATATGGGTCTGATTTTGATATGGATCAATTTTTGTTTGATGTGGGTTTGATTTCGATATGGGTCCTGATTGCATTATGGATCAATGTATCTGATAGGATGATATTCATGTATTGATATAGGTCCATCGAGGAGTGCTCATGCTTCGAGAGAAATTCTCGAAGACTTTTGTGATGCGAGATCGATTGAGTGCCAATGATTTGGCAGTCATAGAGGCTTGCGGTCTCATCCACTTGTTACACATGTCGCCCTATCGGAAGAATAGGTCACTACTTACTGCGTTGGCCGAGAAATGGCCCAACGAGCATAACACCTTCCATTTACCGACGGGTGAGATCACAGTGACACCAGAGGACGTCTATTGGATTCTGCGGATTTTGATCATAGTTGATCTCGTGGAGTATGATGTGGAGGAGGTTGGCGGAACCAATACTCTGTGGGGGGTGTTTGTCAATCCCCATATTGCAGGTTACTCAGTGGCGTGGCAAGACATGGTAGACAACTATGCCCCACTCCCTTAAGTTTTGGTAGGTTTGATTGGCAGCTTCTTGATTTTGAACAGGAGGTCACATGGGTAGTCAGTTGGATGGGGTCGAGTGCTCCGACAGATGGTGCAGGTGTAGACACGATATGCATGGGGTATTTGTTTGCTTTCCCATTTATACCATGAGCTCCATCAAGTGGTTTATGATGATGCAACTGGTCTAGTCTCTGGATGCACTCTACTACAAATTTGGGCATGGGAGCACATAGTCGTGACCCATCCACTTGGGCCAAGGTTTAGACTAGCAGGCACCGTTTGTGATGATGTATAGTCAGGTTGCTTCCCAGTCGATGCTTGGGAAGTTAGAGTATTGGAGGCGGGCCCTAGATGATATGGATACAGTGGTGTGGAGGCCTTATCGAGTTTGTGAGACATGGCTGGAGGATGCTTTTGAGGTTCCATTTTTATTCATTAGCATATTCCTTTTGGGTCACACCCCATATGTGATAGAGTAGTTTATCCTGCCTCGGGTTTATCAACAGTTTGGGCGTGTGCAGTTGATGCCGCATGGGATGACTGTGTACGCTTAGGTACACAAGGAGAGGATAGATTGGGGGCCCACATTGGATTTTGCGACAAACCGAGTTGAGTTCTATTCTTTGCCTTTTTGCATATGGAGTATGTATGAGGATGTAGTGGATGCAAGGATGACTACAGAGTATACGTAGTACTTTTTGACACGGGTTCTCGTGATTGGCAGGACTAGTACAGCTGATTCCTGCACTGGATGAGGTTGATGATGATGATTAGAGGGAGGTGGTCGAGGTGGGATTATGGGTAGAGGGAGGATAGGTGGTAGGATTGTTGTCGGTGGTGTGATTAGATGCGGTCAGGGTGGAGGTGGTGGCAGGGTAGGAGCAAGAGATGAGGGATGAGTTGTGAGGGGTAGAGGAGGCGTGGTGAGAGGTAGAGGAGGAGGATGAAGGATGAGTGGCGTTGGGTGGGGTGGACCGTTCCAGGCAGAGGATGTTGTTGCCATGGGGGCTGAGGAGGGATCAAATAGTGATGGATCTAAGGAGGAGAGTGGTGATTATTCTAACGAGGATATAGAGTCTAAGGCAGTTGGTGGACGAGTAGGTTTGATGGGATTGGTGGGGCTAGCAGCGGAGGAGGAGTCATAAGAGGAGGATGTGGATCCATTGACCCGACGGAGGAGGATTGATATGCCCCCTCCCGCCCCTCGACAGTTTGGTATGGAGGATCTGTAGCCTTCCCAGCCACAGGGTGTGCAGATTAGAGTGCCCCTCATCAACAACAGGCACATATAGCAACATTACAGTCCTTGTTGCATAGGGTACAGGGTTAACTTACACAGGTCCAAGCACAGGTTGATTAGCTGTAGAGACAAGTGGTGACAATTTCGCTAGAGCGAGACATTGAGATAGAGCGATGCAGCCAGGAAAAGGAGACAGTGTGATCAATGCAACAGGCAGTCGCACAGGGTGTTAAAGGGGACACCATCTAGAGTCTCATTAAGTAGACAGGGCGAGCAAAGTATTACAGGACCCTATACTTTCAGGCTGTGCCATCGGACCAATGTGCTCCTACCTATGCTAGCAGCTCACAACACGGGGGTTCTCAGAGACAGAGGGGCAACAGGGGGTTATGGGTCCTAGGAGTGATGCTCCTAGTAGTAGTGCAGGTGCGGGTAGCTCGAGCTCTCGGCCGACAGTTCCTAGAGGTGGTCAGGTTGATCCTGCACTGTGATCATGATCATAGATTTTGTACTTGTATCTTGATGTACACATATCTTTGTATTTTTTATGACCTCCTGATCTAATATATTGTTGTAATTTGATCTTATTGATATGCTACTCAATGATGTTCTTATATGATGTTTTGATGATCTTATTGATGTTTATCACATCACGAAACATCAGTATGAATAAATATATATGTCACTGATGAACATTTGTCACTGATGATATGTTTTTGACTTATATCCTTGTTTTCTTTTGGATCAGCATGTGGTCACACATATGTATGATGATATGTTATGGATGCAACTACTTTGATTTTGATGAGCTATATGATATGCTTTTGATCTAGATAGTTTTTGCAAATGCTGATGCAGATGATGTGTGTTATGGGTGATTTATATGCTTTATATGATGATGATTATATGTACTATGTGTTTAGAAGGTGATATGCAGATGACGATTGGATTAATGATTTGTACAAATGATGATTGGATTAATGATTTGTGCAAATGTTGCGAACTTTTTTTGTGCTTTTGTGTGTTGTGGATAATGTAATCTAGAATGTTACATATGATTGATACGATGATGCTCATGTATGGGATGCATTGTGATAATGATATAAATTTGACTTGCGAATGTATCTTGAAAATGAGATGTATGAAATGCAATGATAATGTGAGATGTATCTTGAAAATGAGATGTATGAAATGATAATGATAGTGTGAGATGTATCTTAAAAATGAGATGTATGAAATGATAATGATAATGTGAGATGTATCTTGAAAATGAGATGTATGAAATGCAATGATAATGTTAGTTAATGCAATGCATGTAACTACATGCAAGATTTTAACATGGTCTAAATGATAATGATAATGCAAATCTAATATGATAATGAGAATGCACCTAATGATTTATATGCAACCCAATATAATGATATGCAATCTAATGATAGATTAAGATGATAACTAATGCTAGATTTAAAATGATATGCAACCTAATGCACGATTTAAATGATAATGATGTGCAACTAATGCAAAGTTTAATATGCATTCTTGTTCTCACAAGTTGTCATCTATTTTGATCAAAGTGCCAATGCTTCCTTTGTTTTTATCATCGGGCCTTGATTTGTTGAAAGTTGATACAAGCATCATGGTATAATTGAACCATAATGACCCAAGTATAACTTATATGGATTATGATATTGCAAGATGACTCAAGCATCGAGGTATAATTGAACCAAGATGACCTAAGTGTTGCTTGCGTAAAACAAACAAGAGTTAACCTTTGTCCTATACAAATCTGAAATGTCTTTAGTGATATGTTATCTGATCATGTCGTAAGACAAATTTGCATAATAGAAGGTTTCACTCCCCAACAACAAACAAAAAAAACATCACATTCCTTCCTTGGTTCTCTAGTCGTGAGACATCCTTGAGCTGCTCAGGAGATATGATAAGCAAAATATTGACAACCATAAGTAAGCATGTATGCTATTGGAAATGTATTCTTGTCAAGTAAAACATCTTGCAAATAGATCTTTTGGTCAATCAGTTCAATTCCATGATATCTAGCTTCTTGCATTGTCATTGTCATTTGTTGGTTGTTTTGATCCTTGTTGTCTTGCTACGTGTTTGGTCTAATGTTGACAACCCTCAAGGTGAAATGCCCCCGACAAGGTCACCAACCTGCCCCCACTCTAGATATTACTCGATATGGATATTCACATTGATCACCAAGCTATTGTGGGATATGATTTGGATAACTAATTCAAATAAAGCAAGGACAGTGACTATGCTAAGTATGTCTAAGATTGATGTGGCGTGTATAAGTGTTTTGTGATGGCTATGGGCTTAGAGAAGATGGATCAAAGATATGATATAAGTATTGATATATGGAGGAGCTGTTCTCTCACAAGTGGCGCTTGTTGCCAAGTTCTCACTACTTATTTTTATTGCACTTTTTGATTTTTCATTTTTTTTTGCTTTTTTGCTTTTTCCGTGTATTGGACGACTCAAGTGTAGAATTTATTCAAATGGATGTTGTTGGTTGGTTTGTCGAGCATTTCCCCTTTTGAATTTGACAACTGATATTCTCATGATCCATAGGATGATATGATGACAAAGGGTCCTAACTAGTTAGGTTCAAATTTCCCCTTCTTTTCTCGATCTTGCTGATTTCTGGGATTTTCCTTTAGGATAAGATCACAAATTTTGAAAGCCCTTGGGATGACTTTGTGATTATAGCTTCTACACATTCGTTGTTGATATGCTTTGAGATGGTCATAGGCGTGTTATCATTTTTCATCAAGAATCTATAGTTCCTGCAACCTGTTCCCTCGATATTCCTCATCTAGTATGAGGCCCTTTAAAGATACTTAGAGAGATGGGATTTATACCTCAAGAGGTAGAATTTCTTCTAAACCATACACCAATGAATATGGTGTAGCCCCTGTAGGTGTGCGGATACTTGTTTTGTAGGCCCAAAGTGTCGGATTGAGTTGTACATGCCAATCCTTGCCAACACCATTCACTGTTTTCTTGAGGATTTTCAGGATTGTTTTGTTTGATGCTTCCACTTGGCCATTCCCTTGAGGATAGTACAGTGTGGAAAAGCGATGTTGGATATTGAATCATTTGCATAACTCTCACACACATTTATTCTTGAAAGGACATTTGTTATTTGTGATGATGGAACTGGGAATGTCATATCTGCAAATGAGATAGTTGAGGATGGATTTCCAGTCATGGTGGTCATTGGGACTGCTTCGATTCACTTGGTGAAGTACTCCATGGCGGTGATAATGAACTTATACCCATTTGAAGAGGAAGGATGAATCTTTCCTACTAGATCAAGTCCCCATTGACAAAAAGGCTAAGATGTGGTGAATGGTTGTAGCTCCTATGCTGGTGCATGTACGAGGTTACCGTGAATTTGAAATTTAGGACATTTCCTAGCAAATTGATAGGACTGTCTTTCCATTGTCGGCCAATAAATATCCCATTCTCAGAAGTTTCTTGGCGAGAGTAGGACCACTTGAATACGTACCACAAATACCTTTATGAAGCTCATGTAAGGCGGAGTCAGATTCGTTACGATTGAGGCATCGAAGAAGAGTACCATCTAGACCTCGGTGTTAAAGTGTGTCAATGGTTAAGGTATAGCGGGCGACTTGTCGGATGAAGATTAGTTTTTGGTTGCGAGATAGGTTGGGAGGGAGAGTATTATTTTTGACATAGTCATATATCTTTCTGTATAGAGGGGAATCAAAACCGATCAAGGTACATATGACTTGGGATGCAGAATTGTCATAGGCTGGGAAAAAAATTTGCTCCACCAAGAATTCGTAACGATTCAGTCTATCTATAATTTGTAGAAGTGAAGCGATAGTGGCCATTGCATCAGCAACTCTGTTGTCAAATCTTGAAATTTTCTCAAAGGTGATGTGCACAAAGTACTTTTTGAAATCATCCACCATTCTCTGGTAAGGCATTAGCTTATCGTCTTTCATCTGATAGTCATCATTGATAACTAATTGAGAATCCCCATAGACTCTCAATTCTTTGATTCTCCATTCTATAGCTACTTTGATTCCTATTACTAGGGCTTCATCTTCAACAATGTTGTTGGTGCATGGAAACATCAGTTTGTAAGATCTCGGAATTGTGTGCCCCTCTGGAGTGACGAACATGATGCCGACACCCGATCCATGTTGTGTATAGGATCCATCAAATTATTGGGTCCATTGCTTGGGTGTGATGGTGAGCACATCCATATCTAGAAATTCCACCTATAGTGGGTGTTGGTCTAGTAGTGGAACTTATACCAGTTGATCTGCAATTGCTTGTCCTTTGATAGCTCGTCATTCTATGTATTGAATGTTGAACTCACTTAGGATCATGACCCACTTAGCTAATCTTCCTGGTGAGAGTGGCTTTGCTGAGTAGATACTTGAGAGGATTGGTTTTTGCTACCAACTTGATTGTGTGGGCTAGCATATAGTGGTAGAACTTTTGAGAAGCAAACACCACCGCTAAGCAAGCCTTTTCAATGAATGTATAATTGAGTTCATATCCATTCAAAGTCTTGTTGATATAATAGATCTCCCTTTCTTTGCCTGCCAGATCCTTTTGTGCTAGAAGTGCCCCCAATGATACTTATGTTGTTGATATATAGAGAATGAGTGGCTTGCCCACTATTGGTGGTACCAAAACTGGTGGATTCATCAGATATTGATTGAGCTAGTGGAATTATTTTGCACATTTTTCTTCCCATATGAAAGGTATATTCTTATGAAGTAGATGATTGAATGGAAAACATTTATATGCTAACTGAGCGATGAATTGTTTGATGGATTGTAGCCTGCCTTGCAGAGATCGTAGTTGGCTGATTTTTTAGGAGGTGGCATCTCCATGATAGCCTAAACCTTTGTTGGATCTACTTCGATGCCCTTTTCTAATACAATGTAGCCCAACAGTTTTTCAGATGTGACCCGAAAGACACTCTTCTTAGGGTTTAATCTGATATTGAATTGCTCCAATCATTGAAAGATTTTATCTAGGATGCCCAGGTGTTCTGCTCTAGTGAATGATTTAGCTAGAAAATCATCCACATAATCCTCCATGAAAGTATGCATCATGTCATGGAAGATTGTTGTCATGACCCTTTGATAAGTTGCACCAGCATTTTTCAAGCCAAACGGCATGACGTTCCAGCAATATGTTCCCAATGGACAAGTGGATACAGTTTTATCTTGATCTTCTAGGGCTATCTTGATTTGGTTATAACCAGAGAAGCCATCCATGAGAGATAGCATTGCGTGCCCTCCTGTTAGATCAACAATAGTGTCAATGCTTGGTAAAGGAAAGTCGTCCTTTGGACATGCCTTATTTAGGTCCCTGAAGTCTATGCAAATTCGTATGATTTTATCTGGTTTGGAAACTGGTACAATATTTGAGATCCACTTGGCATAGTCTATAGGTCGATGAATCCGACATCTAATAACTTCTTTAGTTCTGCTTTGATCAATAATGCCACATGTGGATTCATCTTCCTTAATTTTTTCTTGACAGGTTTAGCTCCAGGAGCGATGGATAAGTGATGCATGATTAGATTTGGATCCACTCCTGGCATGTCAGCATAAGGCCAAGCAAAATTGATTTTCTTCTTCTTGAAGAATTTGATAAAATTGGGTTGTTCTTTTTCTGTGAGTGATTCTGCCAGATGTATGGTTTTGATTGCTACTTTAGTGGTGATATTTATTGATTGAGTTGGCTTAATCAAGATTGGTGGCCTTTCTTGATAATATTCAGGAAGAGTGTCAAGTCTCCCATCTTTAGGTGCCTCAAAAAGGTTTTCACCTTTAGATACATCCTTTATTTTCACTTTTTTGCGATCTAATACTGCCATTAACTGGTTTTCACCATTAGATCCATTGTTTATTTCACTTTTGCGACTGAGAGACTTGGCACTCCCTTGATTGCAGATATCATTATGTTGTTCACTGGTGGAGCATGTTTCTGGGTTGACTGAGCATAATTATTGGACAATTGATTCATCGTTTGGGAATTTTGGTATATCATGATGTTCGGGTTCTTCGTAGTCTATTAGATTAGGATATATGAGTGGTAGGGAGTCATTTGGTAGGTTAAGGTTAGTTGCTGTAAGTGTCATGATGGAGACATCATCATAGTTTTTTGGGATATCGGTGAGGTCTATTAAATTCTTGAGGTCTTTCAATAATATTCTCTTTGATATTTCCTTGTTCGTATTGTCGCTGCTCGTTCTCACTAGCCTCATAGATATGTTGTGGTCCGAATTCAAACGGTCGAGATCTTGAGCCTTGTCCCTCATGAGAAATGGGTGTGTATGTGTGGATTATATCCACCTCAATATCTTCAATAACAATAGAACAAATATGCCACTCATATTCATTGGAGTTGGTTTCAGAATCATTGTTCCAGGTTACCTCGCTGAATCTGATAGGTATATTGTATGGTGAGAAAATATCACTGATAATTGACACAAGTTTAGTAGCTTGTTTTGATTCAGGATTGATTCTTGCTTGTACTCTTTGAATTTGTTTGTACACCATTTGTTTTCTATAAGTATCAATTTCTTTAGGTTGTGGCTCAACCTTGGTTTGATCAGGTTCTTGTACATGGTGTACTTTTTTTATAAGAAGCTTCCTCCTTTTGAATAGGGAGCTCTTCTTGTCATTTCTCATCTTCTTCATGTTTTTTCTCCTTCATTGTCTTTCTGCTGCTTCGTTCAATGCTTCTTTCTATGAGTCTTTGCTATGTTTTTAATTTTGTTTCCATTGAGATTTTTGATGACAATTTTTCTTTTGCACAAGCAGAATATGTTGCCCATACCGAAGTCATGTTTTGTCTTTTGCAAATTGTGAATGAAATTGTATGGGTTCTATGATGCCTTCTTTGTGCTTGCCAATAGGTCCTTTTCCTTTGTATCCCATTTGTTGCATGATTTGGAACCCATTTCCATATTATTTTGTTGGTACAGCTACTTCTATGGTAGTAGCTCTGATTTCTTCTTCATCCTTGTATAGCCAGCTAAGGGTGTCTTTATCTTCTGATTCTTTAGCCGGTGTGCCCATTTGGATAAATTTACCATCAAACTTGGTGATGGGTTGTGTTTCCTAATGTCTTGACGTGGAAGGTTGTCCATAAGACCTTGGTGAAGTTGGCAATTTAGATAGACACAATAGTTCAAAAGAGTACTCCCCCATGCCTTGGTCCTTTATTTTCATCTATTGCTTGAAGTTCATGGATAGGGACTTGAGTTCTTCTTGATGGTTGGATGCCGAGGAAGCTTGGGCCTCCCTGTTGTGTGGAACCAGGACATTTTGAGCTGCCCCCATAGCATTGCAATACTGAAAAGGGTTATTATCTTCAGATATTGAAATTTCCTGTCTATTGTAGAGGAACTTGATACATTGATGGTACGTGGAAGGCACTACTTGCATTTCATGGATCCATGGATGACCCAACAGTATATTGTATGTCAAGTCTATGTCCAAGACTTGGCACATGGTGTCTCTTTGTACAAGACGTACCTGAATGGGTAGTATGACAGTTCCTTCGGATGATCTCTCTTCATCATCATAAGCTTTGATAGTGATTTTATTTTTGGGATCAATAGACTGCTCAGAGAAGCCCAATGCATAGATAAGCTTTAGAGTACATATATTGAGCCCAACTCCTCTATCTATTAATACTCTTTTTACCTGATGTTTATAGACTAAGACCTCGATATGTAGTGGGGTATTATGTGGATGATTGAAAGAGACATCATCATGTTCAGAAAAAGATATGTTGTGTGGAACCATCATATGGGCCACCATGGCTTGGAATTAATCAATATCCAGATCATTTGGAATGATTGTTTGGATAAGAGCTTGATCCAAGATATCCTTGTGTTTTGATGAAAGTTTAAGCAACTCAAGTATAGATATATGAGCGGGTGTTCTCCGTAGTTGGTCGACCAAGTTATATTGAGTCTTGGGGAGAGTTGTTGATGTTGATGTGTCCCCCTTCAAGACATATTTTTGCGCTCTTATTGTCACATTTATCGATGCATGTTCTTGTTTGTCTTTGATTTTTATGACATTCACTTGATTGTGAGATGGCGATATGTGATTGATGGTGTTTTCATATATGTGATTAATATGAGCTCCTTTGGTGTTGACGCTCCTCCCTTGTTGTAGTTGGGAAGAGGATTTTTGAAAGTTTCATGGTCACCATTGGTTTTATGACCATAGACTATTAAGTCTCCCTTGTCTATCATGTCTTGAAATATGTTCTTCAACCTCATGCAATCATTTTTGTTATGCCTCTTGTTTCAATGATAATCACAATAATATGAGTCATTCCACCATGGTGGTTTGACTTGGGGTTCAAAGTTGCTTGTGGTTGGCAATGTGATGATCTTATTTGCCAATAGGTCTCGAAATGTTGATTCCAAGGTTTATCCTAATGGCGTGTATATTTGTCGATATGAGAAAGTATTAGTGCTGCCTCTTTGGTTTGTGTGGTTCCCTTGGTGATTTATGTTATTTGACGTTGAGGCTCCTTGGTTGGTATTTCGTTGATAAGTGTTAGTGCCTTGATTATCACTTCTTTGATCATTATTGGATGGTGGGTTTCCTGATAAAGCCAACACTGGTTGTTTAGAGTTTACATTGTTGGCATCGATTACCCCATCATTAACAATGTTTTTGTTCCTTGTCCAAAATCTGGACTTGTCTGAATTGTTGTTATTGTTCCGATTGTTAAAGGTGTTATTGTTTGGCGAATTAACACCTTCTTTAAAGAACTTCAAGGTTCCTTTCTTGATGGAAGCTTCCTCTACTTGGATACCATTTTCTATTAATTTTGCAAAAGATGGTATACATGTAGTTTGAGATGATAGCTCATTTCACTATTTAGATTGTCTATAAAGATTTCCATCTTTTCCTTTTTAGGTACATCTTGTGGATACCTTGCGACCATGTACATCTCCATCATTGTAGAAGCACCATGAATGTTTCATTGTTATTTTGTTTGGTATTGCATATGTCAAGCATGGTGATTATGTGTTGGATGTTATAGGATTATTGTGTTATGAATTTATTCACCAACTCATCAAATGATCTAATGGGAGGTGTGAGTTTTGACAACCACTCCATTGTTTGCCCTCCCAAACTTCTTGGGAATAACCTCATTAAGTATGTGTCATTGTGAGAAAATTACAAGCTCATAGTATAAAATTCCTGAATGTGATCACGGGGATCACTCTTACCATCGTATTTGTCATACTTTGGTATATTTGAATTTGGGGGAAAAGGTACCATGTTCAATCTCCTATCAAAAGGATAAGGAAAAATTTCATCTAATGAGTATCATACCGTGGTCCCTTGTTGCATGTCCTACATTTGTCTTTGAAGTGTTTGGAAATGTTGTGTAAGAGCAGCTAGGGGTGTATTTTTCCTTCGATGGGGAGCTTCCCCTTGTCCATTAAGGTTGTCCTGATTGTGGGTATTGTCTTGTTTATGAGTGTTATCTTGTTCATGGTTGTGATCTCGGTTGTGTATTTTTCCTTGATCATGTGTTTCTTCTTCTCTCAATTGTTCTTGATAAGCATAGTTTCGCACCCTTGTACTTGAAATTCTCTCATCTGTATTCCTTAAGTTTTCTATGTCAAAATCCTCAGGAATATTGACTCCTTTGCTAAGTAGCATGAGTAGATATTTTTGTTTATTTGCTTCTATAAGTTTTTCTACAAGTTTTTGGAAAGCCGCATTTTCTTGACATTCTTGGAGAAGTTCGTCGGTGATCTTTGTTTCTCCCATATTTGCATATTCATCAAAAGGATTGGACAGTCTACGACTCATACTTGATTCTGGTTGTGATTCCTTCTTTTTGTTTTTCTGAGACCGATTGACAACAGGCATTAATATATCTCTACTGTAGTGAATTCTTGTTCTTCTATTGGGGTTCTTGGTGGAGTTGGTGGCTCAGACCAATCTTCATTGTAAGTGATAAGAAACTTTGGAAACAAAGAAGGGTTAATCCTTCCTCCACTATTAAGGTGTTTGTTAAATGCTGCTTTCTGAATGTAAGCCCTACTTCTCAAAGGTTCTTTGTGAATTTTTTTGATTTTTCCTTGGATATACAACCGCATATGACGCAAGAATGTGAGTTGTGATTTAAAGAGTTGATGGTTGATATAGAGAAATTTATTCCTCTTGATAAGTGACTTAGAACTAGGTTTTCTCTTCTTCAACTTAGTCTTTTGATGAAGACTTCTTCTTCTCAAAATATGGGGAGTGGTCATACACAAGTGATCAATATTGATGTTTGATGTTGGATATTGATACTTTGTTTTGGAAATTCAAGTTTACTTGTCAAGTATAAGTTTAGTTTGATTCGCTTCTACGACAAAGTGCTTCAAATGACATGAGTCAAGTTTCACGATCTAGAAACTTAATTTGACAACTTGAGGACCTAACTAGGTATTGGTTTTATAGGATTCATTGGATGGTGGAACCTTTGATCACCATTTTGATACTCCTCAATTTTGTTGGATGATATCTCTTTCTAAGGGTGCTTAGTTGAATTTGGAAATTCTCTTTTCTCTAAGGTTTTCTCTTTGTATTGGTTGATTTTGCAAGATGTTTTAATGTTCATGACAAGAAGACATAACACACATGAAAACAATGATCTTCCCTATGCTAAACACTGAGTGTATGTTTTGTGAGGATGCTTTCAAATCCTCGATGTTATCACTGGTTTGATTTACAACAAAAGACACATCAGATAGACTCTTTATTTAAAGGTCATTAACAATATCATAGCACACTAGTCTCAATATTCCATCACACTAGTCTCAATATTCCATCAGCTCAAACAACCTTGTCACCCCCTAGAGGGCGCTCATTTTTTTGCCTTTTTCCAGAAATTAACTCAAAGTGAATTGTTTCACAATTGAGTAGTTATCTTGGGAGATATATGGTGAGTGATCTTGGGGGCGGATTCTTCCCCACCCTTGCACTATGATATTACCAAAGTATGGCAACTGACTCAGTTCAAAGCTTCTAATGCTAAGGTTCATAGTAAGGATTTTGTTCGTCGTGGCAAATGATAAACTCAATTAAGAGGCTTCCCAACCTTTAGAACAAAAGCTTTACGTATCACAAGGATACTAGGGGAAGACTATCAAATACACACTTCTGTTGGAGGGGATTTTCATCAACCTCCACTTTTGATTATAGTGGGTTGGTAAACTTGGCAATAAAGTCATTCCCCACTTGGGTCGTACCCTTCACACTAGCCTTTTTGAGGCTTCGGGAAAGCAGGCCCTCTAAAGGTTTTAATGCTTGGAAGTAAATAAAGTAATGAAAAAGTGGATTTGGCTTTTTGATCACACAATTAAGGGGAGAGCATATACCTACCACTTAAGACAAAGTAAACAAAGTTCTTTTTAACTTTCCAAAGCAATGATTTGCTAAGTCCTGTTTTGGAGATGTTGCTCCAACAAGCATGGTGTTCTTTTTATGCACAAAGAAATTTGTTGTCTAATCTAGGAAACTAAAATCCTGGTCAACAAAATGAAAGGACATTTTGCTTTGAAAGTAAATTGCTTGGTAATTTGACAATTTGTGGCTTGTTTTTTTAACTTGCAATAATAAAGTGGTTTGTTCTTTTTATCTCTTTGCAAGGAATTGAAAATTTGTTGTTCTTTTTAAGCCCAAATCTGAAGTGTGAATCCTAACTTGCAAGAAAGCAAAGTGTGATTTTGTGGTTCTTTTTACCTTGCAATGAAGTTCTTTTTAAGCCCAAAGGAACAATCTAGTTCATTTTAAGCCCAAAATGGAGGTGTGAAGTTCTTTTTAAACCAAGAGGAAGATGAGTTCTTTTTAACCAACTTAAATAGAAAAGTTAGAAAAGAAACTATTAAATCCTATCCTAATTCCTTCAAACCTGCAAGTAAACCGTTAGCAAAATCCAAAAAAACCTCGAGTGAGCTTCTACAAGCCTAATTTTTTTCAACTCTAGATTACAAATTTATGCCTCTGTTTTTGTATGTGCAAAAATAGAAATTATATGTAGGAAAATATAGATTATATGCTCTATAGAAATAGTTAAATGCGCTACAAAAACATTTAAATGCACTACAAAAATAGTTAAATGCGCGAGGAAAATAATTTTTTTTTACGTGTAATAAAGACAATTAAATGTGCGATAACATAGGTTATATGTGCTATAAAATTTGTTGTATGAGTGAAAACAACTGTCATATGCACGAAAAGAATCATTGTATGTGCTATTTTGTGTTAAAAACTTGAAGGCATGAATCATGCGGAAAATAAATTAGAAATGTCTAAAAAAAGGAACGAGGTTTGAGCCCCACTGTGGGTGCCATAAATGTATGCCTGAAAATGTGGTATAAACTTGCAATAGAGAAGAACACTTCAAACACACACATGAAACATTGCATTAGAGTTAGAAATCAAAACAAAACAAGTTGAATAAATCTAAACTCTTTAAAATCATTCCATGCTCCTCTATCTCTAAAGATCTCTAAGATCCAAGGTGGCCCTCACTTGGAAGAGCACTTGATCCTCAAGATGACAACCTAGAGAACGAGATTTAAATGATGATTCTAAGATCAAAATGAAAATACAACTAAGATCTTAGTGATGATTTGGATATGAAACTAGATGATGGTAAGATGCAAGATATAGATATGAAGCTAACTAACATGAAAATGATGTTTAAGATGATATTAATACTAGCATATAAAATGAAGCTAACATGATATTACTAAATGATATGCAACTAAATGATCTAATTACTATTATTAAAGAGAGGTTAATGATGCTTGATGAAATGAGACTATAATTTTGATGCACAAAGACTTGGATATTGAAAATGAAGAATGAGAGCTCTATTTATAGGGAAAATAGGCCAACATGAAATCTAAATGTCTATATATTGACATCACAATGAATTATTTTGTATGAGCGAAAGTGATATGTTATGTGTAAAGAAGTGTTAAGTCGCAGAGTATGTTGGTAAAGAAGTGTTAAGTGCACAAAAGAGGATCTATACAAGCAATTTGTGCTACTACTAGATCACATCACCTGTTGTTTTCTAAACACTGCAACAGTCGAATCCCCTAACCGGATAAGCTCTAACAAGCGTCATTGTTCAAATCCTCTAACTAGGTGATCCACTAGTTTGGATTCAGAAATCCTCCACCGAGGTTACTCCTTACAGGGTACTTCCTTTTATAGGGTATAACTTTTAACTAAGCTTTGGGATCTTTAATAGAATTTGCTCCTAGCAGAGCATTTTTGTAGACCCTAACCGGTCAATTATCTATTACTGCAGATAGTTAACTTGTGAGTCCCATCTCACCATGGTTTTTACCTATTTGAGTTTTCCATGTATAAACACTTGTGTTATGGTGGATGTTTTACTTATTGTGGATGCTATTAAATCATTTTTTATTGCAAGCATATTATTTTAAAAAATTGTTAAGTTTATCTATCGGTCAGTGTTTAAAGTAGTACTATTTTTGGTTTCAGTGATTCACCTCCCCCTCTCAGTGATTTACAAGTCCATTAGATATCCATGATCAACATAATGCCAAAAGGTTCACCAAATCACAACAACAAATGCCATGATCAGAACTAAAAAGGTCTGATAAAGTCACCCTTGATGAAGATAGAGAAGACCTTGTCAGAAAACCAAACTAGTAAAGTGCAGCCATCTAAGGACAAATGACACATGACATTATTCAGAGCATCAAGGTGAAAAGGACTATGTTTGTGCATTCACGAAGGGTCACTATTTTAATGTCCTCATTTACAAGTTCTTAAAATTTAGGAGTAGCCAATAAGAGGGAAAATTCAAGGATGAAAATCATCAAAATATCATGTCAAACTCAAAATTGAATCATCAAATACAATCATCCAAGAGCTTCATACAAAGAATGCAGTTAAAGGAGAATAAGATTCCAAGTCATCTCAAAAATTGGGACAGTCATTATGATTGAACAAATACACAAGAGACAAATTGGTAACATCAAGCATGTTTTCAGTTGGAATCATAATCAAACTCATTATCAAAGAATCTAAGTATGAAGATCTTAGTGATGAAGAATACATAGACCACAAAGATGTTGTAAAGGGTTAGAAAAACTCAAAATCATGAAAAGATAGTCATAAGGATACTAAGATTGTCAACATAATCTAATGAGAAGGAATATAATTCAAAGTCTTGTAGCATGACCATGACACAAGGAGAATATCCATTTGCAAGTTGTAAGCCCAACCAAGTGTATTAGGACTCAGAGATCAATGGCAATCATAGGTATGTTGCAAGCAAATTAAAGACAGTGGGCATATTAAAAATGTGAAACAGATTTCTATCATATAGCAGAGACATAGTCATATCAAATTTTACAAAACAAATTCATTCACATTTGGAAACAAATAGTTAAGGACAAAATGAAATCATAATTCATCAAATAGGCCTTTGACAACAACAATGAAAAGAGTTCAAGGGTTAAAGTCATCATTCAATCACTGTTTCTGCGGGTTTAATTAACAGTAAAGCTATATTCAGTAATAGCAGGAAAAGTTTGTATAGATATTTAAGGATTAAAGAGCCAACACCATGGTATTTTAGAGGACTTGGTACAAGTCATAAAACAAGGGGACTAAGTGAACTTGTAGAGTCTCAAATCAGTGAGAAAGTTAGGAGAACATTGAAGGATGGTCACGGAAATACATGAAAATATTTTCAGAGTAGTGCACACCAATAATCATTAAGTAATCACAAGAGTAATGAAGGAGGAACATACCATATACCTTCATTGCACAAGATTGTCTAAAACAGTAATGATATTATCAATAGAGAGAAAGGCAGTGATTCAATACATTATGAAAGTTATATAGGTTAATAATGCATGTTGCCTATACTAGCATTAGAAGCCCTGTCAAAACCCTTCGACAGTATGAGGAATATAGATGGAAAGGGTCAAAAATATAACCCCACTCTGTCATAGTCATATAGCAATAAATGGAGGTAACATTCAAGAAACTAAGTAAATACATCATAATATTGTCATGATTAGGCACATAAAGCTTATCACAGTGAAGAGGTCTCAACAATAATGAGCAGTTCCCAAGAAGGAAGAAGACAACCCATATTATTGCAGCTACATCCTTGAATTCCAATGAGCAAGATATATTCAAGAAAGAGAGGGAAATCTTAATAGCTATGACAATCAATACTCATTTAAGGCTACCTCAAATAGTGAGACCTTGTTGTCATACTGTCACAATAGAAGTCAAGGCACAAATGAGCATAGGTCCTAATAGAAATCATAATGGAGGTTTTTGATTGTTGTGATACAAGCAAAGAGAATAGTGATTATTCATTGTCATCAAAGATATTTTTTAATAGTGATCAAGGGCCTGTCACGGGTACACTATATGGTGGTATCAAGCAAAGAATAACCCTTATCATATAATTATTAATAATCTCAAACCTACACTACAAGGAGATCCTAAGATGCAAGGTGGAGATTCAAAGGAACAACTGATGCATTCTCAAAGACAAAGAACAATATGGGCACTTTCAGTCACAATGAACTTCATTAGGCATCTTGACAAAAGGGTATACCTATTACAATTAATATTAGTCATAATCCATAAACAAATGTGGTCATATCACAAGATCAAGTAAATGATTGATTAAATGCACTGGAAAATAGTGACTTTCAGATTCTAAACAGTGAGAGAACAACTCCTTTGACAGTGAATTCATGGTATAAGAGAGTCATCACAAAGGTCAAATCAATATCACCATAAACATAGTCACACTAGAAGACCTAGTCACAACCTCTAATGATTGATTGTGAATAGAGTGAAGATCTACAAATTGAACACAATGATACAAAGAAAAAGATTAAAGACAGTATGCAAGTTCATTTACATAGAAAAGGATCTACAATAAGAAAAGAGATGCTTGTTGGAAAAACCAATCCAAAGATAGCTTATCACTGTCAGAGCAGCATCCCTCAAAGTTTCATATAAGTTTCATAAGATAACAATCCTAGTGAGAGGGTTTTCTCAGTCAACACATATGCCAATATTTTCTGCCAATGCATGCACAAAAGAAAACTCCTAAAATAAGCCACTTACAGAGGAATAATAGCACAAAAATGAAGAGAAGGTCAGTATAGAGCCATAACATTATCTTGCACAGTGTTATCATCCATAAACCCTAACATTATGAAGATGCAGATTCTGATAGGGTTCCAACAAAACCACATAGAATAGCTAAAGCATCGATACCCTAGCATGAGCAACAAGAAATCATAGTAATCTTCAAAAAACCACATGTATATTTAGGGTTTCATTTCAAAAATCTAAATATACATGTGATTTCAAAGAAATGAAAAAAAATCTTCTAAGGATAAAACAAGGATATTTTTCAAGAAGATACATATATGAAAGGTATCATACTAAAACCCCATATTCGCACAAGGAAAAAGCAATTAATTGCATACCGGTTAAAGAAGTTCCAATTCATTGCAAAAGATTCATGCAAAAGATCACCAATTCCAGCTTGTATAAACCCTAGTTTCGAGCTCCAAAAGAAGTAGAGAAGTCCAAATTCAAAAAAGAAAGCCTTCCAAACCCCAGTTTGAGCCCAAGAACAAGATGCATGGTGGCCGCCAAATAAAATCTTCTTCTAGAATATTATGATACAAATGAAATAATGCCATGTTTTTAGGGTTTCTTGATTTTTCTTCACATGCCCTAATTCGAACCCTTTCTGCTTTTTGATTTGTTTTATAAAAATAAATCTAGAGCATGACTTTTAGCTCATTGACTTATGCCATACAATGTAACAGTTGTGCCAAAAAGGAGTTCAATATATATTGCCTTCATACTTTTGCATGTCAAATTAATTTAAAATAATATTATTAGAACAATTTTATTAATTGTTCTAATATTGTTATTTTAAATTATTTTAAAAAGGAGGCAATTTGCGTTTCATAAATAATTTTAATTTAATATTTATCAAAGAAATTAAATTAATTGTTTTAATAATTGTTGAATTAAATTATTTAAAGAGGCAAATAATGAAAATGAAGGGAGTTAAACTTAACAGGCTTTCTTGATTTTCTTTAAATCATGCAAAATAGAGCTTCTTTAGAGGTGTTTGTGACAGTTTCACTTCAGTTAGACACTCTACATTCATGCACTATCAATGGGGAACTTATTTTTAGCTATGGAGGCTATTATTGGCAATGTTTCACATGAGTTGTTTTATGCCATTTTGGGCAAATTCGCCCAAGGCTTTTTCTCATACAGATTTTCATATTAGGGTTTATTGAAGGAGAGTTTTTACATGCTATTGTTAG
The DNA here is from genome assembly GCF_030272615.1 of Cryptomeria japonica. Lineage (NCBI taxonomy): Eukaryota > Viridiplantae > Streptophyta > Pinopsida > Cupressales > Cupressaceae > Cryptomeria > Cryptomeria japonica. Next base: position 624,566,536 of record NC_081410.1, read on the forward strand.
CTAACTATGTTAGGAGTTGGATATCTATATATTCTTTTCTCCTCCTTCATTTTCCCCCCTGGTTCTTTCTTTTTGCTTACACATACAACAAAAAGCATTGTAGCATAACTTTTTTTTATCAGTTTTCAGTTTTTAATAGAGATATTTTTAGTTTCAATAAAGATAACAGTTGTTCCCTTTCAGTATTTTCTTGATTTTCTTATTGTCATAGTGATTATTTGATGAAATATTGTGATTTTATTATAAAATCCTCTATTATGTCTCATTGATGCTTTGTGAAAAAACAGGGAAATTTCATGCCAAGTTCAGGTTGCATGTTGTGTTTATTGAGTTTTCAGTCCTTTGTATATGTGGAAACCTAGTTTTCCTTCTACAAACACTGAACCTTGGAGGCTTCATGTGAAATATTTATGCGCTTTATGATTTAAGTTGAATTGTGAAGCGGGTTTAAGTCTTTTTTACAACTAATAGTAGTTTTAGGATAGTGGATAGAAACCCAATATTTTGGTGCAATCGCCTCCTTAGTTTTAGGATTTTAATTTTAATTTATCTTTCTAACTCTTTTCAAGATAATTAAATTAGTTTTAGGAGGTTTTCATCAGGCAACCAGCCCTCTCTGGAGATTAATCCTCAAGATTAGGCAACCCACAGGCCTGAGGATCATTTCATGTTTCACAGGATTGCTGAGTTCAGTACTTAGCATATCAGGGGCAATCCTTCATGACAACAGTCTCACAAGTATATTACAAGTTGAAGAGCTTGACCATCCTTTATCATTGATGAATATATTGGATTTTGAGTCTTCCTCTACTCTTGTATTGGTGTATTTCACTTTTTATTTGTTTTCTTAAACTCACAATTCTAGTTCAAGTAAATTTTTATCTTTCTCTTTATCATCTTGGAACTCCAGTTTTACTTTGATTAGTTTTAGCTTTGAAGCAACAAGTATCTTTTATCAAAATAAAAGTATTTAATATTATTCGAGATATTACCCTTACAAATGACAACCATAAGATAACAACATAAGAAAAACATGGGATCTCAACAAACTAAGTCAAACATATCAACGTCTCTAGGAAGTACTCAATATAAATTTGGAATGCCTTCATAATTACCTCCTTTAGATGACTCTAAAAAAATTCAACCTTCACAAATTCAACAACCATCTTCATGGTTTCTTCCTACTATAGAAAACTTTGAACAAGGCCCTACATTGGATGATGTAAGAGAAATCAAACAAGATATTATAGGGATGAAAGTGCTATAAACGGTCCTTGCTTCATATCTAGATTACTATCTTCACTTGCTAGCTCAAAATAATGTCAAGATTCTACATAACCTTACTATTCCCAATCAAAAGGAACAAAGATCTCATAGATTTCCTTACATACATCTAAACAAATCCAATTAGTGTATGAATCCCAATCATACCATTATTTGATAGATTGACTCCACATACAATACATCTAAAGTTCAATGGCATTCATATTAAGAAACGCATGATCAATTCACACCTAATCCATATTATCCCATTGCACCTTCTATCCCTACCACTAATGTGCCAAACATTTCCCTTCTACCAAGATACCCTCAATAAATCCATGTAGCATCCTTTATTTAATCCTTTTCCACACCACAAAAAGCACACTCCCAAATCATTTCCTTACCCCACTAAAAAACCTATCCATTGTCATTCCATACATATATACCTAATCCAAATTACATTCCACAAATTCAACCATGCATATCCACATGCATTGCACAAAGTCAACCTCTCATATCCACCTTCATTCCATTAAGTAAATTGCTCACATCTAAATGGATCCCACAAAGTCAACCCCTCAATTCCATCCCTACAAATCCACCTCCTTAGACACTCATAAGTGACTTGGCATCCCTAATTAAGAACTTACAATAAGAGATAACAAATATGAAAATGGGATACATTAAGAAGAGTTACACCCTTGAGGATGTACACCCTTATCCCTTTGATAGATATATGTAGGTTCATGATACCTTTCCCTCAAAACATTGAGATCCCTAAGTTTGATAAATATAAAGGAAAGGGGACCTATGTGACATGCAAGGAAATTGTACCTAGCTTGCATGGAAGTTACTTACAATGATACTCAACCAAGGGAAACTTCAAGCAAGGTTAGCAGGTTAGTTTAAATCCAAAAGATATGAAAAACTCAAATAAATGCATAAACTAACATAAATATCACCGTGCAAGAGAGGAGTCTCTCTTGTTCCTCCAATTTAGACACTAGTTGAATCCAAGCATGTACCCCTACTTGACTTGTTTGGATTGGTCCAATAGTGGGATGTGGATGGCTCTCCATATTGCCCAACTATGGATGAATGTGGATGGGGATGGATGAGTTTCAAGGATGGATTACAGAGTCAAACTAGGGATATGATATGGATGCTCTTAATGGATTCAAACTCAAACTAGCAGTATGAAGTTACTTGGATTGTGGATGATCAAGTGAGGGGATGGAGACCCTGATTTATAGAATTGAATAGAGGAAAATGGATGGTCCAGATTGAAAAGGAATGGAGAGATAGGATTTGAGAAGAAGAGCATTACATGGATCAAAGGACCATGACATGACAAGGAGGGTGGAAACCAAGAGATTTGCCATAAAGGCATTTCTTGTCTCCACCCTCCTCAAGGTACATGGGGAAGAGTTCCCAATGCACATAGGAAGAATAAAAGGAATTAAAAATTCCTTGGGGGATGCACATGGAATAAAAAAACTCCTAAGATACTGTGTGCATGGGGATCAAAAAGGGGAAAAGGAATTTTAAAATTCCTTGGGAAGGTGAGAAGCATGGGAGAATGTGAGATTTTGGAAATCTCACATTCACCCAAAAAGGGAGCATTTAAGGTGGAAGGTAAGAAGGGAGACAAAGAGGATTTAGCCATAATTGGCTATGGTTGACTTTTGTGTCTAATCATGAGGATGAGGTACTAGCAAGGGATTAGGAGGATTATTTAGAAGAATTAGGTGGGGATTATTTAGAAGAATTAGGTGAGAATTAGGAGCAAGTGGGATTTGTAGGAGGATTTGACTAGGAGAGAGAATGAGTGGAGGGAATTAAAAATTGAAGAATAATGCTAAGCAAGATTAAGGGAGTTTCTAGAAGAATTAATTTTTGAGCACTTTAGAGGAAGAAGGGGAAAATTGATTTATTAAATAAATCAATCACTGGACTATAGCGACAATATTAATTAGATTAAATTTAATTAATATTGAGAAGAATAGAGACTAACACAATTAAATAAAAGGGTTAAAATAATTAGTTTAGGTGTCTACATTTTGCCCCTCTTTTATGCTGTGGCAAAATTTGGTGATGGGTAAAAGATAGAAGAAAGAGGATGCCCCAACTAAAGTGCGGGTGGTGTATGCCCCCTTGAGAATTTTTCAGAATGTTTTGAAAAATTAGTGGAAAAATCTTGAAAAGAAGAAAGAAAGAGATAGAAATAATAAATGGATGAGAAAGAAAAGAAGAAATGTTTGAGGAAATCCGAGAAGAGATAGAAGAAAGGGAGAGATGACGGAGTGGGATCGCGAGGGGGGCCCATATAAGCCACACAGGGCCCAATCAAGGGTCATTGTCACACATAACTATTAGAGCAAATCAAATCCTAGAGAGGAGAAGGAGAGGTGGACCGAATTCCCACACACGAGTATTACGCAGAGAGCATTCACCGACATGAGAGGCCCGTCCAGTATGGTCCACTGGTACGTACCCTGAGCCCACCTTGTGATTTGATAGATTTAGGGTAGATTTTATGGGCTATAATTAGGCTACAAGTCTAGTAGGGTAGACACATTGATCATCGTTTCAGTGCGCACGCCCCTAGGTTAGCACGAGCATTGACGAATAGCACCAGTGCACGCAGGGATTAGGGGTATGAGGGGGGTTGGGGTGGGCATAGGTGCATGGCACGAGTGCCCACGCTGGTCTAGGTTAGGGTTTAGATAAAGGGGTGGGAAAAAAAAGCACGTGGTGTGAGCACCCGTGCTGATCCGAGTTAGGGGGAGGGAAGAGGGGTTTTAGTGTGTTCGACTGTGACATGGCATGAGTGCCACAGGTTTGGCACATGCACTAGATGAATCAACACAAGCGCCAGGAAAGTCAAATAATGAGGAGTTAGGGGGGAGGGAAGGTGTAGAAGTTAGCTTAGAATGCTTCATGAATATGAAAGGGTAGAATTAGGAAGAAATGAAAAATTCTAATGAAGTAGTTTGCGTGAATGTAGGCGGACTTAGGACCGCTGGCATTGAGAGAGAATTGGTCGGTGACGATGCAGATATACAGGCGGTTAGGAGTGGATGAGCTAGAGATATTGAGTGCCATAGGCTTGGATTTTGTCGGTCGATGACCGAGGATTAGAGCGCACACCACTATGATAGCAGGACCTGCACCTTTCATCTGCCCCCAGGAGAGGCCACTGTGATATTATTGGATGTATGGAGGATCTTGAAGATCCCCATTTGTGGCATGATTCCTGAGTATAGGCTAGACACAACAGAGTTCTATTTGTGGGAGGTTTGCGAGTGGGATTCTCTACCAATGATGGATAGGATGCGGATGCATTTGGGGTGAGCGATGGAGATCCGACATATTCCTCGTCTAGTGCTCGTGATCTATGGATTTCTTAGTGGACGGGTGATGTCTAACCTGGGAGGGCATGGATTTTCCATTGGATGGAGCAAGTGCGTGTACTATATGGTACACGATTGTGTAGAGTATGGATGAGGTTTAGCAATTCTTTCTCAGTTATATCATGATATGCATTTAGTCATGTACAAAGATGATGCGAGTCTATTGGCAGGGGTTACCTTGCTTCACGTATGGGCATGTGAGCACATTGTTGTGACTTGGTCATTCAGGGTACAAGACATGTAGCTATGATGACCATATATAGATCTATATAGGGGATTACTACACTACACACAGATAGGGTTATATGGTTTTGGCACTGAATTTTTGATGAGCTCATACAATTTACATGGTAGCCATTTTTGGACAACGAGCGATGGAGGGGAGACTGGTAGCTACGTTGGGCAAGTGTGGAGATGTGGCTTTTTTGCAGGTCTATGTATGTTATGGAGTACTATGCACCATATAGGATCGATCGACAGTTCAGGGAGATACAAGATATAGTTGTTGATATATCATTATACCCACGGATTACACAGGAGGTAGGCTTGTGGGGTCAGCATGTGAGTTCACTAGAGGGGAGGACCAATTTTCAGATAACAACCTACCTGGTCTGGGATGAGCGGAGGGGTGTGGGGGAGGATCTAGGTACTACAAGAGGGTACTAGAGCTAGTGGGAGGCGTACCTACCAGTGCGACTGACTATTCCAGGGGTGTTGGAGGACAATGAGGTGCAGCCAGGCGTAGATGATATAGTTGGGGAAGAGGAGGATGCTCTTGGGGATAGGGTTGCGACAGGAGGAGTTAGGGGTGTCGTTAGGCAGAGGAGGGGAGTGGTACAAGGGAGAGGGTCATAGGTGGCCATTCCAATACAGGGGGCGGTGGCAGCGATAGGCTAGGTGGCAGGGGAGGGTGAGGGGGGAGGAGATGAGGCAATGCCCATGGATATCTTCGATGTACAGGCACAAGACACTGGGGTGGAGGGTGGTGACATGGTTTCTCAAGCAGATTTTGATAGGATCATGCAGGAGAGGGATGTTACCAAAGGGAGAGTACAATCACTAGAGGATGAGCTACAGGTGGAGAGGGTGAGAGGGGAGAGTCTACAGGCGGAGGTGGGGAGGTTACAATGAGATGTTGACGATTTGACAAAGAGCCCGCAGAGGGCTTAGACTGAGGTGGAGGATCTGTGAAGGGAGGGAGAGGAGGCAGAGAGGATGTTGGAGGAGGCGAGGACAGGGACCACCATTGGGGAGCTGAAAAGAACATTGTAGCAGAAGGATGAGGAGTTGGAGAGTCAGCAGGTCAAGGTGCAAAGGGCAGAGGCTGATGTGACTCGCCTGCGGGGGGAGAGGGACTCAACATGACATATGTTAGTCCCTGTAGGGCTAGGGTAGATGTACTTTGACATAATGTAACATCAGGAGAGGGCGGAGAGGATAGGATGGGAGGCTGCATACTACAGAGGGTTATGTCATGGAGTGGTCCCAGTAGAGCAAAGGGTAGCATCGTACACAAAGAGTGTGCAATCTCACAGGACCCATAGCCAGCGGCTGAATCAGAGTCAATAGACAAGGGGATCGGTGGGTATGAGGCCACCAAGGATAGGGGGAGCAGAGGTATCTAGAAGAGGAGGGGATGAGGAGGGGGTTGGAGAGACAGGAGGGGAGAATTAGTCTCCATGTGACATTATGTATTATTTTTTACCCTTTGAGGCGACCATTGTACTATGACTATTATATTCATTTTTTTGAGAGACATATATGTGATAAATGATTTTTTGGCGGCACTTATATATGCATATACTTTTTTATGGACATTATTTATTATTTAATGATGTGATGTATTGATGATGATTATGGATGTGGTGTGTTGACCTAATTGTGATGCAGGATGGGTGTTTACATATGCATATGCTTATGATATGTTATTGACACTTTGATGAATGCAAGATGGATACTTATATATGAATTTGTTTATGATATGTTATTGACACTTTCATGGATGCAGGATGATTATCTTGTCTTATACGAACTATGTGGATGCATATGTTTGAGGATTTTGTTATGTTTATGATGTATGATGTATTATTTTTAGATTTTCTGATGATTTGAGAATGCATAATGTGATTAAATGGATTGATCTATAATAAATATGCACACTATAATGGATGACCTAAATAAAATGAATAATACAACAAAATTGGAAATGCAAACTAAGTGATGGACATACCGTATAAAATAAAAATGAATAATGCAACAAAATTTGACATGCAACCTAAATGATGGACAAAAAATGAATAATGCAACACACAAAAGATTAATGCACCAAAAAAAAAAGAGTAATGCACTTATATGAATAATGCATAATTTGTTTGAGAATATGCCAAGAATAATGCAATGACCTTTGGTAGGATATAAGAACATGGGGGGGATAAATTGAAGTCTCCAATATGTGAAAGGGGGATATGATCGAAAAAATGAGATGATATGAGACGGGTAGGGAGATTTGTTGTGCATAAAATGTGGAGAGCCAGCCTAGTTTGATATTGCTAAAGGTAATCTACACCACTGATTATAGGAACTAGGATGTCATGAAAACCCAAGGCATGGACTGAGTCCTAGACAACCAGGGATGCCTTGCACACAATCTTGCAAGTATCGATAAACACTAATATAGGGTTGCCGGTACGTACAAGGGAAACCTTCAAACATGCCATACCACAAAAACATGCCCTAGTATACCCCTTTCCACAACATACCAATATATAGATTGATCCTGGTAGCCATGGGTAGGAACAGTCATAAGACAAAGTGATGCAAATAAAAGCAGACAAATCAAATCATGCAAACAAAATGCACAAGGCCAACTAACATCTCTTGCCAAGAGTAGGACTTAGGATTCGTGGATATATTCTTGGATAGGAGAAGGATCCATCTCGATGGGAATAATTCACTGATGGATGTGAATAGGCAATAGAGTAGATGGTATGAACATTTGTATGTGGATATGACACTTGACTACTAAGATTTGATGGAGTGCACGTGGATGGGAATTTGAATAACACGCCAATCAAAAGAAGTTTTAGTTCAAGACTGGGAATTAAGCTCAATTAACTGGGATGGAAGCTCAGTCTGATGGGATGAAATCTTAGTCTAATGGGTTGATCCTTATTCATGATTCAGGCAAAGAATCGTCATCATATGGGTGGTCATTCATGTGGAGTGTGACTTAGTGGATCAGTGGACGATTTTTGTGTTGGGATGAAAGGGACAACTGGAAGTAGACCGGGTGAGGGATGCCATGGTAGGAGGTTTATGTAGTGGTGAGTATGGATATCTGGTGACTGAGTGGTGGAGATAGAGTCTAACCTGATAGACGATGGATCTCGATTATTTACCTTGATGCCTGTGAACAGGTTTTCACCAAGGTACTTGCCCATAGCACCAAAAAGTGGTTTTCACTGATGGATGAATAGATTTTTTTTCACTTTTTTAATTTTTTTGTATTTTAAAATTATTTTTTTAATTTTTTTTTAATTTTTAATTTATAGATAATTGGCGACCTTCTGAGGACTAGGCATAAAATCTCTTCAGGTGCATGATGTTCATAGGCTCATCCAAGGGATATCCTTCAGGAGTAGCCAACTCATATGCCCCTGATCCATGCTTTGTTGTGATTACATAGGGTCCAAGCCAATTAGGCTTGAACTTGCCCTTCTTTTTTCTTTCTTGAAGATTTTTCTGATTTTCCATAAGGACAAGATCACCCACTTTGAATTCTCAGGTTCTGACCTTCTTGTTGCAGCTAGGCGTAGGTGATTTTGATATACCCGGAGATGATTCAAAGCCTTGAGTTGCCTTTCATCCAACAAGTATAGCTCTTGTATCCTAGCAACTCTATATTCCTTATCTGGGAGGATATTCTACAACCACACCCTTAGGGATGGGATCTCGATCTCATGATGGAGGACAACTTCAAAGCCAAAGACAAGGGAATATGTAGTGGCACCTGAAGGTGTACAGATGGAGATACAGTAATCCCATAGAGCAAGGTGGAGTTGGAGGTGCCAGTCATGACCAACTTCATTGACTGTCTTTTTAAGGATTTTAATTAAGGTTTTATTATAAGCCTCATCCCGACCGTTACCTTGTGGGTAATAGGGGTGGAGAAGCGGTGCTGGATATCAAACTTCTGATAGAGCTCTTTAACATCTTGATTTTTTATAGGTGTTGTTATCTGTGATAATAACCTTGGGGATTCTATATCGACAGATCAAATAGTTCAGAATGAATTTAGAGATCTATTTGCCAATGGTGAAGGTAAGAGGGATGACCTCCACCCACTTGGTGAAGTACTAAGTGGCAGTAATGATGAATTTATGGCCATTAGAGGATATGAGGTGGATTTTCCCAATGAGATTTAGCCCCCACTGTGATAAGGGTTAGGGTATGATAAAAGGTTGTTGATCTTCTGACGAAGTGTGAATCTTATCGCCATGCTTCTAGCAAGGGATGCATTTCTTCACATAATTGTATGCATCTACTTCCATTGTAGGCCAGTAGTATCCTGTTCACAATTTATTTTTAGCTAGAGCAAGACCACTTGAGTGTGCCCCACAGATACCTTCATGTACTTCATGCAGTGCCCATTCAACCTCTTGTTTGTCTAGACACCTTAGGAGGGAACCATCAAAATGCCTTCTAAATAGGGCGTCTGCAAGGATAGTGTAATAGGCACAACGGTGAATAAAGGTTTTTTGTTGGATTTTGGTGAGGTGTGGAGGAATGGTGTTATCTCTTAGGTAAGTGAAGGTCTCTTGGTACCAAGGGGATTCAGGATGAATGAGTACGCACACCATTTTAGACTTTGGTAGATCATATGCCGATATGAAGAGTTGCTCAACCAAAATCTCACATTTCTGACTATGTGCTAGCATTTGAAGGAGGGACCCAATAGTGACCATTGCATTTGTACCTCTATTATTTGTACATGGAATCTGATCAAACTTAATTAATGTAAAGTGGTGCTTAAGATCCTCAACCATACTTTGATAAGGAAGAAGCTTGTCATCTTTTGTTTGGTACTCATCATTGACTTGTTTAATGACAAGTTGGGAATCACCATAGACATGTAATTCCAATATCTTCCATTGGATAGCCAAATGAAGTCGAGTGGTTAGTGCTTCATATTCTAAAATTTTGTCGGTGCATGCAAAGGCTATCTTATATGATTTAGGGATGCAATCTCTTTGGGGTGCGATCAACAATATGTCTGCCCCCGATCCATTCTGGGTGCAAGAACCATCAAAGTATAACTACCATGTGGAAGATGTAGTGACAATCATTATGAATTCATCTAGGAATTTTGTGAGGATAGGGTGATCACCTGGGAGCGGAGCATCAACTAGCTGGTTTTCTATCACTTGTCTTTTGATTGCATTTCTATCTACATATTTGATGTCGAACTCACTTAGTAACATGACCCATTTAGTAGTTTTGGTAGTGAGAGAAGCCTTTGATAAGAGGTACTTGAGAGGGTCGATCTTAGCAATCAATTTTGTTTTATTGTTAAGCATGTAGTACCAAAGTTTTTATGTGTTGAAGATGAGTGCTAAGCATTCTCTTTCAATAGGGGTATAATTGAGGTTATTCCCTACTAATGTGCAACTGATGTAGTATATATCATTCTCTTTTCCCTGATCATTTGTTTATGTCAATAATGCCCCCAATGACACTGCAGTAGCTGATATGTACAAAAGGAGTGGTTGTCCTAGAATGGGAGGCATAAGAACCAGAGGTGATGCAAGATATTCCTTTAGTTTCTTGAAAGAATTTTGACATAGGCAGTCCCATTTGAATTTGGTATCCTTGCATAATAAGCGTGAAAATGGGTGACATTTTTCCACAAGATGTGAGATGAAGCATCTCGTGGATTGGAGCTTTACTTGGAGGCTGCGCAACTATCTGGGGGTCTTTGGGGGAGGCATTTCCATGATATCTTTCACCTTTGCAAGATCAACCTCTATGTCTCTATGGGAAACAATGAAACCTAACAGTTTCCCAGATGTGACGCCAAAGACGCATTTCTTGAGATTTAGGCACAGTTTATACTTTTCCAATCATTCAAAAATTTGCTTCAGGATAGGGATGTGCTCATGTCTTGTCTTGGATTTTCCTAGGAGATCATCCAGGTAATCCCCCATGATTTTGTGCAAAAGGTCATGGAAAATTGTTGTCATTTCTCATTGGTATGTGGCTCCAGCGTTCTTGAGACCAAAAGGCATGACTTGATAACAAAAGGTACCCCATGGTGTTGTGAATGTTGTTTTGTGTTGGTATTCCTCTGCGATCCTGATCTGATTGTATCCAATAAATACATCCATTAGTAATAAAATTTCATGTCCCACTGTGAGATCTACAATCATGTCTATGTTGGGGAGTGGGAAGTCATCCTTAGGGAAGGCTTTATTCAAATCTTAGAAATCCGTGCAAATGCAGATGCCCCTAGCAGGTTTGCCGACAGGTACAACATTGGATACCCATTCAGGATAATCTATTGGTTTTATGAATCTAGCATCCTACATCTTTTGAACCTCTCGTTTGATGTGGAGTGCAATGTGCAGATGCATCTTGCGTAATTTCCGCTTCACTGGTTTGCATCTGGATGAACACCAAGATTTTGAACTACCAAGTCAGGATCTAGGCCTGGAATTTCAGCATATGACCAGGCCAAATTGATCTTTGTTTCTGTGAGAAAATTAATAAAGTTCTATTTCTCTTGATTCAACAAGGACTTAGCAATGAGCACGGTCTTTGGGGTGTCTTTGGTATCGACATTGATAGTGTACGTTTCTTCTATCAGTAAAGTTGACTTGTCTTGTTGTGGAGGCACAATGGTAGGGAGGTCAAGTCCCTCATCCTCAAGTGCCTGATCCGGGTTTTCACTTTCGGATATGCCCTTTGTTTTTACTTTTTCTGATCGAAAGGTGCCTCAGGAAGGTTTTCACCTAAGGAATCATGATTTTTCTTTTTATTATCTTTTTTGTGACTAAGGGAATTGACTTGACTACCAAAATATCCATTCTCATGTAATTGAATCCCATGAAATCTGTTGCAATCTTCTAAGTTGCTCATAATCAGGAGAGCCATGAGAGCATTATCATCGACACATATGTCTAAAGTGGGTTTGTCTCGTTGGTCCCAGTCTATAAGCTCGAGGTGAACAAGTTGCAGCTAATGTGGGGTGGAAGGGATTACGAGGGTGATAGTGTTGACATGGGTGTCAAAGAAGATATCCTCTTTGTACTCAAAAGGCATTTTGTGGAATTCCTCTTCATCAGAGTCTTTGACATCCAAGGAGGGACTTGAAGGGGCACCAGTGATAGTGATCTTAGGTACTAGAGTATAACCCAATCCCCTGTTATACTTGTATGAGATGGGATTTATCGATGATATGATTCCTTTCTCTTCCTGCCCCAAGCCATGTCCTTTATAACCCATCTTATGCACTATGGCTAATGCTTTTGGATACATCTTCTTGGGAATATTTTATGGTTCTTCATCTTCTTCACAGTACAACTAGGAAGAAACATTTGTCTCGAGACTCTCTTCATCAAGTGGGCCCCATTTCTTGAAGGTGGTATCCTTACATTGTATAATAGGTTTCTGATTTTTTTTATTTCTTTGGGCTTGCCAAATGACTTAGGAAAGAGTGGGAGATTTCCTATTAATAAGACATCCTCAAGTTTGTATTCTTCATAGTCATTATCTACGATCTTGATCTTGGTTTCTGTTTGGGATGAGGTGGAGGCAAATTTAGATGCATGATATGGAGGAGATGGAGCGGGTCTATTTAACGAGCAATGGTATGGATGTTTTCCCTATAAGAGCTTGCAATACTAAAAGGGTTGTGGATCACCTCTGATAGTGATCTCTCTACCATTGAAGGTAAATTTAAGGCATTGATGGTAAGTGGAGGGAACGGCTTGAAGGGAATGAATCCATGGGCGGTCGAGGAGAATGATATAGGGGAGATTAAGATCTAGAACTTGGCAAGGGCTCTCAATTATAACAGGGCCCACTTGAAGAGGTAAATTAATCATTCCTTTGGAAACTCTCTCTGCATCATCATAGGCTTTGATTGTGATTCATCCTGACATATCAACCAGGTCCTCAGAAATCCCCAATTGTTTTATTAACTTATATGTACAAAGATTGAGTCCAGATCCACTGTCTATCAAGATGTGTTAACCTTGTGTTTATACATAAGAACTTCAATATGCAATGGTTTATTAGGATCATCATCCGTAGGAGCATCATTGGAGGTGAAAACAAGGTGTTGTTGGGTAGAAAGGTTTCCAATGAGGGCTTGTTCCAAAATATGCTTGTGGACAGGGGAGGTCTTGAGGAGCTCTAAGATGGAGATCTGTGCGGTGGTCTTCCCAAGATGGTCAAGGAGGTCATATTAGCAGGTGGAAGACATGGGGAGAGGATTTAGTGGAGGAGGGGCTCCTTGGACAATTACCCTCCCACGATGGGTAGTTACATTGCAGTCGTTATGAGAGTGGGAAGTAGAAGGTGTGGCGTCTTGAATGAATATTTTAGCAGGATTGGGTGTTCTTGCCGATTGAGGAGGGGTGAGACTTCCTTGAACAATGATCTTAGATCTGATTTGGGAAGGGGGCGGGTTAGCTCCTTGGATAGTGATGATATTGATGTGGTTATTTGCAAGCTCAATATGAATCACCAAGAAGTCAAATCCGGATATATGATTGGTATAATCGTAGTTCACAACATTAGATGATGAGGCCTTTCCTTTGTCATTTTTTGGGAAGGGTTCTTGGTACATCTTGAGTTTATCATTATTGTTACCATATTTTTCTGTTGCTACCTCAATATCACCCTTGTCAATGAGATCTTGTATGTAGTTCTTTAGTTCCATACACTTCCGTGTATCATACCCATTGATGCAATGATAATCACAATAATTATTCTCATTATACCACCTAAGCTTGGGTTGGATAGGATCAAACAGGTGAGTTATCAAAAAGACAACTGCACCAGCTTGGAAAAGCTTTTGGAACACAATCAATGGGCTCAGCAAGGGGAGTATACTCCCTTGGGGCCTGATTGTTAGATTGGGGTGGTCACCCTTGGACTGAGACATTGTTGGGGGGCCTTTGAGATTGATTTTGATTGTTTTGCTGAGTATTGAATTAGCAATTAGTGGTGGTGGACTTTGGAGGGGTGGCAACGATGTGGAACCACTTTGCATCAATGACACCATCATTGACTATGTTCTTGTTTTTAGACAAAAACTTTGGTTTATCATTTGATAAGAGGAGGTATTCTGAATTCATTTTCAATAATACTTTAGAGTGCCATCCTCTAATAAGACACGTTCAAGAGCTAGGCCCTTGTCAGTCAACTTTTTGAAATACTTTATGCACTAAGATGTCAAGGGTTCTGATAGTTTGGGTACTAGATTTTTCTGAAATAATTTAATTTGGTGTTGTTCTGGCATATCCCATAGGAATTTCTTGCTAAGGTGTCGCCACCTCTGCAAGAAGTTGGAGAAAGTTTCCCCAAGCCTTTGTTTTGTGTTACAAAGGTCCATCATGGAAATGTCATTGACAATGTTATAAGCATAGTGGGCCACAAACTTTTTTGCTAAGTTCGGAAAGGAGGTGATAGAAGCTCTAGGCAGGGATGAGAACCATGCAAGAGTGTCTCCTTTGATACTCATAGGGAATAGTCTACAGAGATATGTCACTATAGGAGACTTCTTGGCATAAGATGTGAAACTCAGGAAAATGGTCTTGGGGGTCCCCCTTACTCTCATACTTTATGAACTTAGGCATCTCAAACCTTGGTGGGAAAGGTGCAACTAATATCAAATGATCACAAGGACAAGGGCATAATTCCTCAAATGAATAAGGTTTTCTTTTGTTATTCCCTTCCTTCATGTTTTTGATGATGTTTTTCATGTCCTGGATTTCCTTGATTATATCATGTTGTGGGTCTTGGACATGATGGACCATGTTTTCCCTGAGTATCTGGTGAGTTATATAAGGTATACCACCACCACTAATATATTGGTAGGATGAAGAGGCGATAATATGAGATGTGATGACCAATGTGACAGGGACTTGAGTGACGATTGGTCGTGACCCATGAATTGTTGTGACATGAGGAAGAGAAGCATTGATGAAATTAGCGGCATTGTTGAGAGGAATGGAAGATTATGGAATAGAGACATGTGGTTGGGTAGAAGAAGATGGCATAGAAGCATGTTGGAGAATAGACGTGATTGGATTGAATAATGGTATAGATGTCAAGAAGGAAGAAGATTGGATGGAAACCATGGGGATGGATACTGCAAGTGTTATTGTTTGAGGATGAATGACAGGCGCATACGCTATTGATTGGGGTTGGATGATAGGCATAACAATGTGAGTAGGAGAAAATTCTCCTTGTGGTTGTTGATCAAGAATGGATCTATCTAAATCAGGGGAAAGGCGAGCTCCATTTTCAATAAGAGTCTTTATGATGTAGGAGCATCCCCAGTTCACAGCAATCTTGCATCAACCAAAAACATTTTCCTTTCAGTTTTGTTTTATGTTTGCAGTTTTAGTTTTCCTTTCTGTGCGTTCTGGTTTTGGCTCACCGGATCTTGTGGAGTTTTAATCTACTTGAAGACTTGATCATCTTTACTGCTTTCAAACTATATTGCCTTTGGATCACTTTCCGACAAGATATCGCTACCGGTTTCCATGACAGTTTCTTGTTACCGGTTGTTCCTTTGTTATCGGTTGCCTAAGATCTATTCTCGTGATCTACCAGAACCCATTCCGAAGCTTGCGGAGCCTTGGATGTTGATCTCAATGTTCCTTGGTGTGTGGCTGACCTTTTGCATTTCATCCTTTGGATTTTTTGAAGGAATCTCTTGGCGGAGGCCGACCTTGGTTATTTTCATGTTAGGTCTTGTTCTTCGGGTTTTGATCCCTTTTGGGCCAACTGGATCCTTTGGATTGATATATATATATATATATTTGTAATTATTCTTTAGAATGTAATCAATTAGAATCAATTAGAGAATCAAATAGCTAGACTATACATAAAAGATAAATCTTTTGATTCAAAGTCCTAGTTGTGACCTGTTCTACCAAGCTTGTGTGTTGGTATGTTGTAACTCCATTGTTACTAGTAGGATGTAATCAAATTTCATGCAATAAATCAATTTGTTTTGCATTGCCTCCATCATATCTTTTTGTTTCCATTTTTTTTATTCTTGTTGATCAATCCGGATTGATCTCTTTGAGGTCCCTCCTCATTGGTGACTGCTTCAAGTGGTATCAGAGCGAAGTATCATTCTGGAGGTTGTGTGTCCTGATTTTTTTTTGTAGGGTGGTGGATTGCGGATCCGACCTGCCATTGCAGAAGACTAGCATAAATCTATGGTACAAAGAGGAACTAGGAATGGTGGAGTGCGTGGGAATGCAGACCTTGCTGTGATGGAGATGTTTCGAGGAATAGGAGCCTGGTTAGAAGCCGTGGAGACAACCCAGAGAAGAGGCCAACATATTGAAGATGTAAGTGAAGATGAAGGAGAAGAAGCCTCGACAAAACAAGTAAACCTCGACAAAACAAGTAAACCTACCGGTGGTTGATCTGGATGAAGAAAGGTTTTTAAGGGTTTTGAGTAGGGCAAACACTAAACCTAAGGAATCTAGTGTGAAGGAGTACACTGAAGCATTTTACAAGTTGAACATCAGATCCGGACATGTTGATGATGAAGTTGAACAAATTGCAAGATATTTGAATGGATTGTGGATGTTTATACAAGATGAACTCAGTATGATCAAATTGGAGAGTGTTGAAGAGGCTTACCAGTATGCACTAAAGTCTAGAGAAAAATTGAATAAAAGACATGAGTAGAGATAGAGAGGTAGAGGTGGAAGGTTTACTGGAGGAAGATTTCAAGGAGGAAGAGGATACACCAGAGGACGAGGAACCAGGACAAATCAGAACAAGGACAAGGAAGTGAGAAAAGAAGGTAATTCATACCTGAAGGATGATAGAAATTTCTACCAGAGGAGAGAACCAGATGGTTACCAAAATGAGAACTTTGGAAGACAAGACAAGACAAGAGGACATTCAGAGGAACCTTCTTTAAGTGTGGAGAAGAAGGAAACCGTGCATTCGAATGTAAGAAGACATAGGCTACTGGAAGAGTAGTAGTGGGGGAAGAAAACCCCACTGGATCAGATAATAAAGCAGAAGATGGAGAAATATTGATGATGAGGAGAGCTATGTGTCATACCAGAGGAAATGAAGAGCCCTTACAAAGGAAGGATCTATTCAAGACCAGATGTAAGGTATCCGGTAAGTGTTGTAAAGTTGTTATTGATAGTGGTAGTTCAAATAATCTTATTTTAGAAGAGATGGTGAATAAGTTGAAATTGGAGAGATTAAAACACCCTAAGCCTTACTAGATAGCATGGATTCAGGATGAACATAAGTTGTTAGTAAGTAAACAATGTTTGGTGAAATTGAAAATTGGGAATTATCATGATGAAGTTTTTTGTGATATTATGCCTATGGATATTTGTCGTCTTTTGTTGGGTAGACCTTGGTAGTTTGATAGACAGGCAATACATGATGGAAGGAAGAATACATACACTATTGTGGCCAATGGGATGAAGCAAACCTTATTACATTTGGAGTAACCTTTAAAGAATGAAGTATGTATGAATGCCATAATTTGTTTAGTAGATGGAAAAAAATTCATGGATGGACTGAGACATGAGAATGTGTATTTTTCCTTAATTCCTAAGAAGATTGAGAGACCGGAACTGGAAGGAGAACACCCGGAAGAGATAAGAGATTTTCTTACAGAATATGAGGACATCATTTTAGATAATGTACCTGATGGATTGCCACATGTTAGAAGTTTTAGTCATTGCACGAACTTGGTTCCTGGAGCTAGTTTGCCTAACAAAGATGCACATCGGTTGACACCAACAAATAATGAAGAACTGAATAGACAAGTGTAGGAGCTATTGAAGAAAGTTTTGATCAAGGAGAGTCTGAGCCCTTGTGCAGTACCAACAATATTAGCACCTAAGAAGAATGGAGAATGGAGGATGTGTACCGATTCAAGAGAAATAAATAAGATCATAGTGAAATACAGGCTTCCTTTGCCTAGGATGGATGACATAATGGACTGTTTGAGTGGAGCAAAATAATTTACAAAGATAGATTTGAAGAGAGGATATCATTAGATTAGGATCAGAGAAGGTGATGAGTGGAAGAAAGAATTTAAGACAAATGAAGGACTATATGAATGGTTGGTGATGCCTTTTGGATTGACTAATGTACTGAGTACTTTCATGAGGCCGATGAATGAGGCATTGAATAAATTCTTGGGTAGGTTTGTTATTGTGTATCTAGAGGATATTTTGATTTCAGTAAGACAAAAGAGGAGCATTTGTTACAGTTAAGACAAGTTTTGTAGAGGTTGAGAGAAGAAAAGTTGTTGATCAATATCAAGAAGTTAAATTTCATGAAGGACGAGTTAGTCTATTTAGGATTTGTGATATATAAGGATGGTTTGAAGATGGAGCCTAAGAAAGTGAAATCTATTGTTGAGTGGCCTACACTGGAAAGTATTGGGGAGGTAAGATTATTTCATGGGTTGGCAAGTTTTTACCAGAAGTTTATCAAAAATTTTAGTTCAGTTTGTAACCCTATGACTGAGACCATGAGAGGAGATCGGAAGGAATTCAAGTGGACCACTGGAGCAAACAATTTTTTTGAACTGTTAAAGTAGAAAGTGACTGACAAGCCTGTGTTAGCTTTACCAGATTTCAATAAAGTATTTCAAGTGTATTGTGATGCAAGTGGAACAACAATATGAGTAGTCTTGAGTAGAGAAGGGAGAGTAGTAGCCTATTTTAGTGAGAAATTGAATGATGCCTGAAGGAGATATTTATTGTATGATCAGGAATTTTATGCCATAGTTCAGGACTTGAAGAAATGGAGACATTACTTGTTGCATAAGGAGTTTGTGTTGTATATAGATCATCAAGCTTTGTAGTATTTGAACAGTCAAAGTAAGTTGAATCATAGACATATGAGATGGATAGAATTCTTGCATAGTTACACCTTTGTGTTGAAGCATAGAAGTGGAAAATCTAACAAAGTTGTTGATGCATTGAGTAGGAGAAGGAATTTACTGACAGAGATGAGAGTGACAGTATTAGGTTTTGAATATTTAAAGACCTTGTATGATGAAGACCCAGATTTTGTAGAACCTTGGAAAGCATGTAGAGAACCGGTTAGGGTTGACAGAAGAAAATGGTCGGATTATTTCATTCAGGAAGGGATATTATTCAGGGGAGTTCAATTGTGCATACCTAAGAGCTCCATGAGAGAGAACCTAATAAAAGAAAAACACAGTGGAGGACTAGATGCACATTTTGGCATTGACAAAACAGTTACATTTGTGATTGAGCGGTACTTTTAGCCCCATATTCATAAGGATGTTAAGAGATATGTGCAGAGTTATAGAGTTTGTCAAGTTGTACAAGGTAATAGTCAGAATGTGGGATTGTATAAACCTTTGACAGTACCGGTAAGACCTTGGGAGGATATAAGCATGGGTTTTGTACTTGGATTGCCTAAGACATCAAGAGAGAATGATTCTATATTTGTGGTAGTGGATAGATTTTTGAAGATGGCCCATTTCATACCTTGTAAGAAGACATTAGATGCATTACATGTAGCAGACCTATTTTTCAAGGAAGTGGTGAGATTGCATGGATTACGTAAGAGCATAGTTTGAGACCGAGACACTAAGTTTGTTAGATATTTTTGGAGAACACTTTGAACAAGATGAAGACAAATTTGAAGTTTTGTTCTACTTTTCATCCATAGACTGATGGACAAACAAAATTTCTTTACCGGAGTTTGGGAAGTTTGTTGAGATGTTTAGTGGGAGATAAAACCGGAAGTTGGGATTTGATCCTTGCACAAGAAGAGTTTGCCTACAACAATTCAATGAATAGAAGTATAAAAAAAACACCTTTTGAGATTGTTGCGGGAGTGCACCCTAGAGGTATAGAATAATTGAGAGACATTAGCCATGAAGACCCGAAGCGTTCATAAGCAGAAGATTTTGCAGATCACATGGTGGCATTGCATATTCAAGTTAAAGAACATTTGGAAGACATGAACATCAAATATAAGGAGAAGGTAGATGAGAAGAGGAGACATAGGGAATTTGAAGTTGGCGATGAAGTGATGGTATATCTGAGAAAAGAGAGATTCCCAGTTGGAACTTATAATAAGTTGTAGATGAAGAAGTTTGGACCCTGTAAGATTTTGAGGAAGTTCAGTTTCGGAAATGCATATGAAGTGGAGCTACCGGATTCAGTAAGGATAGTGTTGCAAACTTGGAGAAATAGTTGCCCTAGAATGAACCAGATCAGATTGAAGATATTTTGGACAACAGGCTTGGGCATAGTACCCAGAGCAATCAGTATAAGGAATATCTTGTGAAGTGAAAGGACATACCAGTTGAAGATTCATCTTGGATTTTTCAAGCAGAGGTAGACCACCTTGGTTTTCCTCTGACTCCAGCAAAGTGAGAGGCTCACTTTTTCAATAACCTCAGATGTCTGATGCAGGAGAATCCCCAGTTCACAACAATCTTGCATCAACCAAAAACATTTTCCTTTCTGTTTTGTTTTATGTTTGCAGTTTCAGTTTTCCTTTCTGTGTGTCCTGATTTTGGGTCACAGGATCTTGTGGAGTTAGATTCTACTTGAATACTTGATCATATTTCTTCCTTTCAAACCGCATCACATTTGGATCACTTTTCGGCAAGATATCCCTACCGATTTCCATGACAGTTTCTTGTTATCGGTTGTTCCTTTGTTAGCGGTTGCTTGAGACCTATTCTAGTGATCTATCAGAACCCATTCTGAAGCTTGCGGAGCCTTGGACGTTGATCTCAATGTTCCTTGGTGTGTGGTCGACCTTCTATGTTTCATCCTTTCTATTTTCTAGAGGAATCTCTTGGCAGAGGCCGACCTTAGTTATTTTCATGTTAGGTCTTGTTCTTTGGGTTTTGATCCCTTTTGGGCCGACTGGATCCTTTGGATCAATATATATATTTGTAATTATCTTGTAGAATGTAATCAATTAGAATCAATCAGAGAATCAGATAGCTAGATTGTACATAAAAGATAGATCTTTCAATTCAAGGTCCCAATTGTGACCTATTCTACCAGGCTTGTGTGTCAGTATGTTGTAGCCCAGTTGTTATCGATAGGATGTAATCAAATTTCATGCAATAAATCAATATATTTTGCATTGCCTCCATCATATCTTTATGTTTAATCTTGCTGACCAGTCCAGATTGATCTCTTTGAGGTACCTCCTCACTGTTGACTGCTTCACTTTAGAAGACCACTAGGATTATATTGGATGAATTTCTCCATCATTTCTTCATTGTATGAATACTCTAAGAATGCTCGCACTTTCAGGGAGAGTTCATCTTGATCAACCACGTTAGGGTCCCCTTGTGGTTGTGGATCTTGAGTGTCAGGTTGCACATTTTTCCCTTGCATGGGATATTTTGTAGGGTCTTGATATAGGAAACTAATGTCCGACATGCCATATTGTTGTTCTGCCATCTTCTTCTACAAGAATAATCTTAGGAAAATTTGTTGGAAGAAAAGTTTGATGAAAGGACTTAGCTAGGATTTTGGATTTTTTATTTGGTTTGGATTTGATGAAATTGGATAAAATGATTGATGGGGTCCTTGGTTTACGACAAGAGTTTTATTAAGTTTGCCCCTTAGTCCTTGGATGAGTATTTTAGGTTGGGGATGTTGATGAAGCCACAAACAAGGTGACAACCAAGATGGGTAAAATTTAGACCTTAGGATAATGATCAAAGTCTCTTTCTACTAAGGATTGACTAATGATCCCAGGCAAAATAAAGACATAGGATAGGAGTCTTGATCGACTCAAAAGATGAGGAAAAGCTACTTGGGGGAGATTCTTTCCCAAGCATAAAATCCAAATTATTAATTGATTAAAGATGAGGTCTAAATAAAACTTCACAAGGTACAAAACCTTAGAGTGAGGTTGATTTGGTTGAAGGATGATTGATTTAATTGAGGATCAATTTGATTGAGGATGTTGTTGATTGATGTGCTAATTCCTTGGAAAATGATAATGATGAAATATCAAAGAAGGATGATAGTGATAATTAGAAGAAATGGATGACTAGATTATCCTTGGAATGGAAATGACTCAATAAGTGATAGGTTCAGATGGAAAATTGTATGAAGGAATGAGACCAACCCGATTTTGATGATAATTGGTATTGAAAGACAATTCTAATCCTTGGTGTAGGGCGCAGACTCTTAGTTCCTCACTAGCATCAAACTCATTGCTATGACCATGAATATAATCATGATATTGGTGCAAAAAGGTCCTATGTTTGAGCAAGAGTTTATGGTTGGTATACAAAATGATAGGGAGGTTGCTAGGTAAGTGCTCAAAAGGCCAATTTTGGTTAAGAAGTTACAAAAGGAAACAAAAGTATTATTTATGTCTGCTCCTTATGTTGGCCAATATCAAGATTAGTTGCAATAATCAGGTCTCTCTACAAGTCTTCACCAACAACCTCCCTTTTTGGTGATAGCTCACACCCATGCTCAAACCTACTCCAATTTATCACTCCACCCATCTACACATTCTGAAACCCTATTATTTTGGAATTTAACCCTCTATTTCAGAGTGCATTAGGAGTCTTCAACATGGACATGTAGGGGCAGCAAGGTTTTGTTCAAGTTTGACAAACAAACTTAGTTTTAGGCCCATAGACTTGGCTTGCTCAATACACCAACCAAGGGTCAAAACCTCAAAAAGGTACTACACACTATCCAAGGGCCTATATGTTGCTTATTTCATTGTTTTGGGAAGATCTCATGAAGTTTCTTAAGACCCAAAGTCCTCCTTGCAATCGGGTTCTTGTAAAGTGTGTGTTATGCAGTCAAAAGGCTACTAGCTCGTGGAGGGGTAATTGACACTGTTTTGCTTGTCCTGCTCTACGATGGGTCTCTCCTCCAACAAACTTGATTTGGATGGTATTTTTAAGGTATATGTTAATGTATTTTCATTGTGTAGGCCACTGTTGATGCAAAATCATGACTGTCCACTATTTGTGGCACTTTTGAAGGGTTTGGTAGGGTTTGGACCAAAGAACATAGAAAGGTCTTCCCAACTCCACTAATCAAGCCTCCAAACTGGCTTAAGACTTCTGCCACACCAAATAAAACCTTTCCCTCTGACTACCCTGCAAACATAATTCCAAACACTTGACACACATCTGAGAAAGGAAGTGGGATACCACTGCCACTGTCAAAATGTTGCCTTTTACTAGTCAGCTACTGCCACCTCTTTGGACCTGCATAATGAAGAGTTTGAATTGTAAATATACCTCAATGAGGTCTAAAAAAATCTAGAGAATCTTCCTATTACATTGCCTTCTCAGTTACAAGGCTTGGATTATGCTTTTGAAGCATTCCTTGAGCAGTTTGGTAACACAATTCACAAAAACAATGAGCTCACTGTTTTGTTTACAAAATGAGAATGTTCAATAAGAGTAAGCTATTCTAACAGACCAAGATGATGCTCAACTCTCTTGGCCATATGTCCAGGCCTCTTCCTCATACATTTGTTCACTCCAAATTTCTTTTGGGTGCAAATCTTGAGTTTTTGATCATGCTACTAGTCGAGTAATCAATACTTGCCTAGTATTCACTCAAATCATCCTTCCAAACACAATTTTGGCATAAAGTAAAGAATATTTAAATTATATACATGAGTACCAACTTTACTAAATCCATATTGTGAGATCCCAGACCTGGATCAGTCAAGTGGTGGCATTTTGGAACTTCAAACCCTTGACAGGGCAGTGAGCACATATAAGTAAAATAATTTTGTACAAACTAATTTCCAAAGTAAAAAAGTACTACAATCACTTGGAGAGTATTGTAAAAATATTATGCACACTTTCCAAAGGTACAGTATGGACTATCAAGCTACAGTATGGATTGTTACACCAAAGGAGAAAAAAATAGTGAATAAAGCCAAAATGTCATGATTTTTATTAGGAAACTCTTGCTCATACAATCACCAACATTTCTCCAAGAAAAGGGAGGCCTTTTTATAGCATTTTTAATTAGTTACCAAGTCTTTTATGGACATGAGGCTTCCACAATTGCATTTTTCTTGAAAAACCCAAAAATGACAACTTTGACAACTTTGGCAAGCCAAATGACAACATTTCTTGCTCCAAAAGACATTTTTGACACTCTAACCTTATCAACTTGTCTAAACAACTTTGATATTCTTAAAAACACTTATCAAACATGTTTCAATGCTTTGGAAAACATTAGAAGACCTTTTTGGCAATTTTGCACATTTTTGCCAAAAATTGTCAACTCAAAGCCTGAAAGGCAAAACTTGATCTCTTGAGCCCAAAATGAGATCAAAACCACAAAACAAGACACATAACAACCTAAAAAAACATTATCAACCTAACACAAGACATTACAAACATGTAAGCATAAAATACTCAAAAATGAGAGTTTTATTCAACTAGGTGCTCCTGCACCACAAAAAAATTCAGCGTCTAATGAGTTGGGCTTGGGTGAGCTTCTTCTTCTTGATTGGAAAATGGATTGAATTCTTGGAATTCTTGTACAACTTAGGCTTATGAAACATGAGGCGAAGATGTGATGGACTAGATCTAGACTTTGACTATGCAAGGTGTGAAAATTTGGCCTTGAGAATGATTGACAAATGTGGAAAATGAGGGGATTGTTTATCACTCTACTCACACCTTGGCCAACTATGACTCAAAGACAATCATTCACCTTCACAATATTTTATAAGGAAGGCAAGGACAATAGTCATGGATCTCACTTGGTTTCCCAGCTATGCTTACTCAAAGCAGATACTTAGATGCTTGACCCCACTGGCTCCATGCTTGGCACTAACTTCTTCGGGGAAGCCAAGAATCAGTTCCCATGAAAACCCCTCATGGCGAACTTCGTATCTCTACTAAGAGCTATAAAAATGTGAGTGCCTTCAGAGGTTTGACCTCCTGCACCAATGACTAGAAGGTTTTTGGCTTCTAAACACAAGAGTTCTTAGTTAGGTATCTGTTCATTTGGCCATACATGTGACCCTTTATGCTCCGTAGTTATGGAAGGCTCCTAGCCTATAGAGGTTGCACTCTATAGGGTTTATGGGGAGACATAGTGTCGGTATGGACTAATCAGCACACACTTCTTGCAACTTTCGTCACAAATACATTTATTTATAGTGGTTCGAAAGAGGTTTTCTTTAGCCCATTACCACTTGGGTCATTCTCCTCTCACCATTGCTTGTGCAGAGTGTCAGGAAAATCGAGAAGGTAGGCCCTCTAATGGTAAAAACATGTGATCAAAATAAAATAAGACATGGCAAACATGATGTTCATTGACCCTTAAGGAAACCAAATGTGATGCTAATTTAAGAAGACACTTGTAAATTTTAATGCCCAAAACAAAATGTGTGTTGATCTAGAAATGCATGAAAGATAACTAGACTAGTGAAAAAAATGAGTCTTCTCCCAACATCCTGCAAAACAAAGAGTCAGTAGTTTTTTGTTTCTAGTCTTGGACCGACCGTATAGACCTGCAAAACTCAAAATTTGATTATAACATAAAAAACCCTATAGCCATAGCGGACGAGCCGATATACAGGCAGACGCGCTGAAGCACCTGTACAGGCGCTGAAACGCCTGCATACGCGTCGAAGTAGTGTTTTCCCGCTAAAAAAAAAAAAGGATTAGTGAGAAACAAAGACTTTAAAAATTCAAATTTGAAAACTTGATAGAAGGCGGAAAATGGGGTTAAACGGAAGTGTTGAACCAGACTGTAGGCGCCAAAACGTCTGTGCACGCGCTGGTTTCACATAAATGTAAACAAGACAAAACTACAGAAAGAAAGATTTTTTAGTTGATTTTTTAATTTGTTTTGAATTTTAAATTTAAATGATTAAGAGAGAAAGGAATTCTAATCTAATAAAAGGGAAAACTTTCTAGAAAAGTGGATGCGTTGGACCCACTTCGAATGCGCTGAACAACAGTATGCAAAAAATGCGAGTCAATAAATTTGAAATTCACAACAGACGCACATTAGCGCCTGCGCACGCGCCAAAGAAAAGGCACACATGTTGAAGTCGAGGCACACACATTGATTTGCAGACTCCCACGCTAATCCGCAACCTGTAGCTAAAAATCACAAAAAACCTTCAAAAAATGTTAGATTTCTGGGACATGGGTCCCACTAGGCATGCCAAAATGAACCAAGTGAAGCTTCAAGCAAGCTTATCAGGTTAGTTTAAATCCAAATAATATGAAAAACTCAAATAAATGCATAAAATAACACATATCACCTTGCAAGAGAGGAGTCTCTCTTGTTCCTCCGATTTGGACACTAGTTGAAGCCAAGCATGCACCCCTACTTGACTTGTTTGGATTGGTCCAACAGTGGGATGTGGATGGCTCTCCACATTGCACAACAATGGATGAATGTGGATGGGGATGGATGAGTTTCAAGGATGGATTATGGAGTCTAACTAGGGCTATGATATGGATGCTCTTGATGGATTCAATCTCAAAATAGCAGCATGAAGTTACTTGGATTGTGGATGATCAAGTGAGGGGATGGAGACCCCAATTTATAAAATTGAATAGAGGAAAATGGATGGTCCAAATTGAAAAGGAATGGAGGGCTAGGATTTGAGAAGAAGGGGATCACATTGATCAAAGGATAATGACATGACAAGGGGGGTGGAGACCAAGAAATTTTCTATAAAGACATTTCTTGTCTCGACCCTTCTCAAGGTACATGGGGAAGAGTTCCCAATGCACATAGGAAGAATAAAAGGAATTCAAAATTCCTTGGGGGATGAACATGGAATTAAAAATTCCTAAGATATTATGTGCATGGGGATTGAAAAAGGGAAAAGGAATTTTAAAATTCCTTGGGAAGGTGAGAAGCATGGGAGAATGTGAGATTTTAAAAATCTCACATTCAACCAAAAAGTGAGCATTAAAGAGGGAAGGTAAGAATAATTTTGATTTAAAAGTTTATACTGATGCTGATTGGGCAGGCAACATTGATGACAAGAAAAGCACAAGTGGTGGAGCTTTCTTTTTAGGAGAAAGACTAGTGAGTTGGCTTAGCAAGAAACAAGGATGTATCTCACAGTCTACAGCAGAAGCTGAATACGTTGCTGCAGCATTGAACTGTACCAATAGAGCATGGATCAAACAACTGTTGGAAGGTATAAATGAGAAAGTTACCGAGCTAGTAACTATATTTTGTGATAATACTAGTGCCATTAACATTTCAAATAATCCAGTGATGCACTCTAAAATAAAGCATATATCTATAAAGTTCAAGAGAAGAAAGTTATGCTAGAATATATCAGTTCAAAGGAGCAATTAGCAGATATCTTCACAAGACCATTGCCAAGGGACACTTTTGAGTATCTCAGAAGCAAGTTGGGGGTCCTACCCCTATCTTCTACTCACTGACCGAGTTCGGTGAAAGAATCAATTCAATGAATCTAAAGAATATTATGTGTGGATTGATGCTGATATACACACTTTAGGAGGTCACCTAAAGTTGTGTAGGAAAGAGTGAATAGAGACAAGTTACTCTGACCGAGATTGAGATGTTACATAGCAAGGCAAATCACTTCAAGAGGAAGAAATCATGATTTAGTTCTTTTACTATTTGGCATTGTTGTCAAAGGGGGAGAAGACTAAATGGTTTGGCTGGAAGACTAAATGGTTAAATGGTTGACTGCATGGTAAGCCCTGGATAATGGAAATAACAGAAGACTAATGACAGGGGGAGAAGATAAAAATGGAGAAGACTAAATGCAAGTCAACAACTCAGAAGCCTAATGGAAAGGAAGAAGACTTCAGAAGATTATAACAGCTCAAGGATAACAGGAGAAGTCTAACAGCAATCTGAATCTGAATCAATTTGAATATCTTGTTGGTACTACCATTTAATTGTTGGTTTTGCCATCAATGCCAAAGGGGGAGATTGTTGGCATTACAGTTAGAAATATTGTTTGCATTTCAATATCAGGAGATTGTTGATATTCAGTAATGATATTGAGAAGGTTGTTGGAGATTATTGATATAACTGAAGAAGGATGATAACTATCTTTATAACATTATTTTGTCATTAATGTCAAGAGATTGATTATCTGATTCAGTATGATGTTGCCATATCTTGAGAAGATTGACTTGAAGAGAATTAAGATGTCGGTAAAGACACAGAAAGAATGTGATGAATAAAGGGAGGAGAAAGTTATTCAATGGGCAACTATTACCGAGTTAGACAATGATGAGGTCATGATGTTTAGATTGTTTTGATATCCTACATATGTTGTTAATTGTAAGGTTAATACTATACTATGTCACCGAGCAAAGACCCTAGTCTGTAAACCCTAAGGAACCTAGTCGGTAAACCCTAAGGTTATCGATATCGGTTAATGAAGGCAGAATGTCTACTGAGTAAAGTTTAGTATTTACCGGGTTGCAACTGAGTTATGATAGTGCGCATGGGATGGATAAAAGCATTATTTAATGAAGGACAATGATTAGCCATGTATAAATGATTGGTATGCAATGTATGAAGTTTTTTATGGATCTATCGACAGGAAGATCTACAACGCAAATTGAACCGCAATAACCTTGTGCAAGTTCCAAGAAAGGACTGCAAGTCCTGAGGCAAGGTAAAACATTTTCAGATCGAAAGGATACATTGAACCTGGTCAAGTTTGAAGATCTAATGGCTAAGATTGATCATGGGAAATGTGATCAAGGAGATTAAGCAGTTAGCAATTGTTTATAAATAAGGAATTGTTGATAAACAATGTATGCGGGCAAGTGTATGCACAGGGATGCTACATAGTGATTACCAAGCATAGAAGCTTAAAGACCTATTTGAATAATAGAGTAGAAAGCCCAGCAGAGGGACAAGATAAGTCTTATGACTTGATTGTTTTGAGCAAATAAGAATTTGCTTCAACATTTTAGATGTGAAGTTGCAAATAGATTTTTATTACTGTTATTTTGTAAATGACAGAAAATCTCATAACCGAGTGGACTTAACAGTCTTATATGTAAACCCTCTAGCAAGGTAACATTCTAAATGAGTGTTTGAAATCCTTTGACAAGGTCACTTCTAACAAAGTGAAGATCCTAACAGATCTAAGGGAAATCCCTTAACCGGGTCACATCTAGCAATGTGTTTGTAATCTTTAACATGATTTTCTTTTAACCGAGCATACTCTAGAAGAGTATATTTCTTAGTGGGCCCGAAATCCCACAGTGGTTTTTCCCTAGTTGGGTTTCCACATTAAATCTGGTGTTATGAGTGTTATGATGATTATATGTTTATGAGTTTACATGTTTAGCCATTGTGGTTATATTGCTGAAGTATATGTTACCGAGGTTGAATCTATTGTTTTTATGGAAGATTAAGTTTGTATGATTCACACCCCCCCCTCTCATCTTGTTAGCTATCGGCATCTGTACTTACATTAAGTATCAGAACTATCACTTTGTCTTCATGGTTAGAAGATTTTTTTATAAAAATACAACTTGAAGTGTTTTCTTACAAAGAGTTCATTTATTTTTATGATTTTTTGTCAATTGTTTTTAAAAACTTGTCAATAGTTTGACAGGAATATTTTACACAAAGCATACTCTCTAAAACTATTTCTTGGTTTTGAAGATCTAAGTCTCAGCTTTTTCATAGCATTTCACATAATTTTGTTGAGTTTTGAAAAAGTTATTGCATTTCTACTACCGTTGTTGTAGGTACTCAATAAAATATCAGACATGCAGTTTTCATTGGATGTCTTGAGTTTAAAATGTGGTTCTGAATCCAAAAGTAAGGGCTTAGTATTTTCTACACGGTTTTGTTGAAAAAATAAAGAATTTAAATTGTTATTATACTTCTAAATGTTTTTAAAATAATTATCTTAAGTTTACCAAAGAGATCATTAATTTTGTAGATTGTGTTTTGATTGGTATTTTTTTGTGAAAAATTATCACATTGTGTCTAATGGAGTTTCAAAGATCCATTTTAAGTGGTTTCCTTCTAGATTTCATACATCTCTCAAACTAATTGTTTTTATGAAAACCTAAGTTTTGTAGAATGTTGGTTCATATTGTTTGTCCATTTTTATTGTTGGGAGGTATAAATAATTTCATTGGCTTTAACTTGCAATAACATGTTTTCTAATTTGGTTGAGTTCTTGAACTTGCAAGTGTAATAACCATATAGACTAGAAAAGTCACAAATATTGTAGCTCAACGGCTTCCTAGTCCTAAAAGCTACTGACCTCCAACCAAATGTGAGGTCAACATCTATGATGGATCTAGAGATTCTGATGTGCTCTACAGTTGGGTTATTGATATGGAGACACATGTTTTTGTAAAATGAGATCCGTGATGATAACAAAGTTCCATTTTTGAAATTGAACCTCTCTGGTGTCACTAACATTTTGGTCATTAAATAGCAAAATACTAAAAATCTAATCACCACATAGAATCAAATTTTCAAAGATTTAAAGGATACATTCTATCCTTCCAACTATGATCAAGATTTGCATATTAAGTGGCTTCACCTATGACAAGGATGATAGATGTCTATGCAAGATTACATCTACCAATTCAACTGATTAAGTGTTTTCATTTGAGTGCAAGAGCTAGTTGATTCACTCATCTTGAAGTTCAAGAGTGGATTACAAGAAGACTTGTTTAGGGAGTTGACATATGCTACCTTGGCAACATTTGATGCTGCATTCAAAAAAGATCAATTGGTTGAAAAAGAACTTTTAGTCCAATCTCAAGTATCTTGACCTTCCTTTTCTATAGGTCCTCCAAATTTTTCAAGTTCTCGGTCAAAACAATTTTTTTTAAAGAGAAAAATTATTTCCCTTCCTCTTCTTCTCATGATTCTTCTTTAGAAACAAATAAACCTTGTAAATTTGGTACTTATTATAAAAAGAATGGACACGAAAACTCTAAATGTTATAATTGAAGAAGAATTTGATTGTATAGTCTCATAAGAAGGAAAATAAAAATGTTTCCATTAAGACTTGGTTGCAAGTTTGGTCAAAATGAGTTGTTGATGTGTTGTCTTTGATGTCAACATGCTTTAGTTGTCATTAGTGATTGATTGTTATAGTTGATATTGAGTTTCCTGTGAGAGATTTTCTCTACATATCTTCTATATTGTGCATCTATTCTTGCGGTTTGGATATGTTGTTAAGCAGTGTTTATAGATGTTATATTTGGGATTTGGTACTCCAAATTGTTGTACTAAGGAATTTGTGTTCACTAGTATGTTTGACAGTGTTTCCGTGTGAAATGCATGCTCCGCATTTCTCCACATTATGGTTTCTGGTACTGCAGTTTTGGAGTTAAGTTGATAATGTCCTTAGCTTCATTATATTCATTTGGCATGTGTTATTGAGATTCGAAAGCATGGTTTCAAAGTTCGATGGTGTTTACTCTATGTTTGGCCCACCTCAGGTGTTTACACTTTATATTGTTGCTCTAATGATTATGGATTGTTGTATAACATGTTTGATGTTTATTCCGGTCTCAGTTAAGATGCATTATGGCTCACTTTACATTATTTTCTACCACATGAATGTTTAGTGCCAACCTAATTTGAATTTTGTTTGGTTAAGATGCTTAGCTAACCTTGGGAGATTTTACATATGTGAGGATGATATAAATAAAGGATAATTTGTTAAGGATGCTATGCATGTGAAGAGAGAACAAACATGTGTTGTGAAAGAGAATCTCTTTACCTGATCAGTTGATGAGTGTTGTTGACTTGGTGAAAAGTGTTGAGTAGAGTGGACTTTTGTGTGTAAGCTACTGGAAGCAGTGAGTCAAAGGTATCTACAAATATTCTAGTTGTAGAGGTACATTAGTGTTGGATTCTTTCTCTTTTATTCTTCTTCATCTGAGAAATGAGCCCTTTGATAGTGAGCCTTTGTTTATTTCCTTTAGGCAGTGATCCCTCTGGTAGTGAGCCTTTCTTTCTTTCCTTCGGGCAATGAGCACTTTGGTAGCGAGCCTTTCTTTATAAAAATCACCTTAACCAGTGTCACCCTAATTAGTGTTCATATATTAAGAATATAATTCTCTGTGGTTTTTCCCCTAGCAGCTTTTCCATGTAAAATATGGTATTTCATTGTGTATGGTGTGTTCTGATTTTCATGTTCTTTCATGCTCATATCTTTTTGTGGATTAAGCGATAAATTTAAGTTACTATGGATTTGATTTAAGGAAAGATTTTAAGATCTATTGGTACAAATAATTCACCCCCCTCTCATTTGTCTTGTGCGTTAGAACATTCAACAATCGGTATCAAAGCTTTGGTTCCTTGCAGAAGAGTTTAAATGTTTGAGGAGATCCTCATGGCACACAAACTGACAATCCCTATGTTTGATGGATTTGACTATGCTTTCTGGAAAGTGAAGGTGCAAGGTTCCCTGATTTCTCTTGGATATGAAGTTTGGAAGTGTGTTACATAAAAGTACAGTAAACCACAGACTGGGGTGAACACTCCGGATGAAATCAAGGAATTTGAAGACAATGAAAAGGCAAGGTTTTCTATCTTTAGTTCTCTTTCTAAAACTAAATTAACAAAAGTTGTATCTTTGGAATCTTCTTAAGAAGTTCGGGATAAATTAGAAAATACTTAAGAAGGAGATGATACAGTAAAACAAGATAAGATGTAGAATGCTAAAACTAAATATGAATTCTTGTGGATGGATGAAGAAGACAATATAACTAGCTACCCACAGAAGATAGATGATGTTGTAAATGAGATCAGAGGTCTTGGAAGTAACTTGTCAGAAGATGAAGTTGTGAAAAAGGTACTTAGAACTCTTACTAAACTATATAGCTCTAAGGTTTTGACAATAGAAGAATCATAGAATTAGAATAAGTACACTAGAGAATACTTGTATGGCTCATTACTTGCTTTTGAGATGGTAGAATTTGGTACTACTAGTGCAAGAACAAAAATTGCATTTAAGGCTACCAAATCAGTGAAAGATGAGGAATCTGATGAAGAGAACTTTGATGAGATTGAGGCAAAATTTGTGAGAAGGATGAAGAAAGGAACCAAGAAGTAGAAAGGTAAATTTCCCTTTAAATGTTTCAACTGTGGAAAAATAGGTCATTATGCTTCTAGATGTCCTAATATAATTGCAAATCAAAAGAATAAGGAATTCAAAGGAAAGTTCAATAGGAAGGCTTATTATGTTACAGAAGATGCAAATATTTGTAATGATGAATCTGATTATGAAGAAGACAGTGAATGTTTGTTCTTGGCAATAAAGGAAGAATCTTGTTCTACTAACCCTAAAAAAATTGTGAAGCAAAAATCTTCGGAAGATGATGTTAAAACAAAAAGTATTGTTGTATCTTCTTTTCATGATAGAAGAAATAAATATGAATGTATTATTGATAGTGGATGTTCAAATCATATGACTGGTGACAAGGGTAAGTTTGTAAAAATTGAAAAATTTGATGGAGGTGTTGTTAGAGTTGGAGGTTATCAGATGGCTAGGATAGTTGGAATTGGTTCCATAAGTTTTGATGGAAAACATAATACTGATAATGTTTTCTATGTTAAAGGATTAAATCATAATATTTTTAGTGTTGGTGAAATGTGTGGAAATGGATATAATCTTATTTTTTCAAGATGATCGGTGTGAGATCAAAAAAAGGTATGGAACTATGATTGTAGCAGGAAAGAGGACAGATGGAAAGTTTTATTAGTTGAACACAGTTGGCGGATATTGCCTGATGGCGCAGATTAATGAGACTTGGTTATGGCATCAAAGGATGTGTCACATTAATTTTGATAATCTAGTGATGAGTAGTTCAATTCAAGTTGTGAGAGGTTTGTCGAAGATTATAGAACTTGCTAATGTTATCTTAAAAGAATGTCAAGTTGGAAAACAAACAAGGAGAACTTTTGAAGTTAAGGAACAATATTCTTTTGGACTATTGGAATTAGTGCACACTGATCTTTGTGGTCCAACCAAAACAATAAGTCAACAAGGTGACAGGTATATCATGCTCTTAATTGATGAGTACTCTAGAATGACTTGGGTCACTTTCTTAAGCAAAAAATATGAAGCTCTAGAAAAGTTTAATAAATTCAAGGCTATGGTTGAAAATGAGATAGATAGAAGAATCCAATTTTTGAGGTCTAACGGAGGTGGAGAATTTACTTATGATGAATTCAATACTTTTTATGAGAATCATGGGATAAGAAGATACTTGTCTGCTCCTAGGATGCTCTAATAGAATGGTATAGTTGAAAGGATGAATAGAACAACTCAAGAGGATACTAGAACAATGATGAATGAAGCAAGTCTATCAAAAATCTACTAGGAAGATGTAATACATATTGTTGTATGTACATAGTTAACAGAGTGTAGATTAGAAGAAACTATGGGAAGACATCTTATAAACTTTGGTATGGAAGGACTTTGTTTGTGAAATATTTCAGAGTATTTGGAAGTAAATTTTATATTAGAAGAGAGAATTTGGGAAAGTTTGACACAAGAATTGATGAAGGTATATTCCTTGGCTATTCTACTAAAAGAAAAGCTTACAGATGTTATAATAAAAGAATGAGAAAAATTCTTATCACAAATGTGAAGGTTGATCAAGGCACTTCGAAGAATACAATTGTAGAGATGGGATATGAATTATATGAGTACCGATAAACCAAAAGAAGAAAAAACTAAAGAAACATAAGTGCAGAATGATAAGGAAGATGCTTTGAAAATTGGTTGTAAGACTCTGAGGTATGTGCAAAAGAATCATTCAGAGAAACTAATTATTGGAGACAAGAATAGAGGTGTTATCACAAGAAGTAAAGTTGTTGAAGAACTGGTGAACTTATGCTTATTTTCAAAGACAAAGCCAAAAACAGTAAAAGAATCGTATAGTGATCAGCATTGGATGAAAGCTATGAAAGAAGGATTGGAATTAATGAGAAGAATCCAACTTGGGAACTTGTCCGAAGACTAGTAGACAAGAGTGCGATAGGAACTAAATGGGTATTTCAGAACAAACTAGATTAAGATGTCCACACATAGTAAGGAATAAGACAAGACTTGTATGTAAAGGCTACTCATAGGTAGAAGGAATAGATTTTGAGGAAACTTATACTCTTGTCGAAAGAATGGAAGTTATCAGAATATTTGTGGATTTTGTAGCACACAAGGATTTTAAGGTTTATCAGATGGATGTGAAGTTTACATTCCTGAATAGAGAACTGAAAGAGGAAGTATATATAGAACAATCAAAATGATTCAATCCATTAAACACTCTGAATATGGTTTGCAAATTGAAAAAGGTGTTCTATGGATTAAAGCAACCTCCCAGAGCTTGGTATGAAAGGCTTGGCAAGTATTTGCTGAAGCAAGGATTTCAAAAAGGTATTACTGACAATAATCTCTATTTGAGGGTTGAGGAAAATGATATCTTGATTGTAGTTGTTTATGTGGATGATATAATCTTTGGAGGAAATGATGGTATGTGCAAGAAGTTTTTTGATGAGATGTAAGAAGAGTTTGAAATGTCTATGATTGGGGAAATGAATTTCTTTATTTGTTTACAAGTTAGTTAGGAGGATGGTGGTATATTTATTTCACAATCCATTTATGTTATAGAAATGCTCAAGTTTGGAATGAAAAATGCTAAATATGTATGTACTCCTATGGCTATTGGTTGTAAGTTAAGAAAAGATGTTGAATCTTCAAAGACTGATGAAAGAAAATACAGATCAATGATTGAAGGATTGTTATATCTAGCTACTACCAGACCAAATATCATGCATATTGTTTGTCTTGTAGCTATATTTCAACAAGATCCTAGAGAGACAAGTTGTTGTTATGAAAATAATTTTTTCAAATACTTAAAAAGAATAAAAAACTATGGTCTGTGGTATCCTAGAAGATATAATTTCACTCTTATTGCCTATACTAATACAGATTGGGTTAGTTGTGTGAATGATAGGAAAAGTACAAGTGGGGGTGCATTTTTCCTTGGAACCCGTTTGGTTGCTTGGTCAAGTAAGAAATGAGATTCAATATCTTTATCTATTATTGAAGCTGAATATATTGATGCTTCCACTTGTTATACACAGGTATTATGGATGAAGCAAACTCTGAAGGACATTGGAATATTGTTTGATGAACCCATTTCTATATTTTTTTATAATACTAGTGCAATAAATATTTCTAAGAATTTGGTACTGCATTCAAGAACGAAACACATTTCAATCCGATATCACTTCTTGAGGGAGAAATTTTTGGAGAATGAGGTGAAGCTTGATTATGTACCTACAAAGGAATAGATTGCTGACATCTTTACTAAAGCGCTTGCTAAGGATACTCTTGAATATCTCTGGGAGAAACTAGGGGTCATTTCACCTCCTTTTTAAAACTAAATTCATATAGAGGTGCATTAATCCAATGAACTTCATGAATATTATATTCTAGACTGATTATTTGGGGCTATGTTTTAGGGGGAGCTAAGTGCAGTTGTGAGTTTTGAGGAGTTAAACATAGTGAGCTAACATTTTTTGCATCTGAGCCTTTTTCCTTGATGGCAAAAAGGGAGAGAATGAGAAGATGAGAGAATAAATATTGGTAAATGTGAGTAACTAAGCTATTGGCAAAGAGGGAGAATTTTGGTATGAGAGCTATTGATATTGTTGTTGTCGTTGATGTGTTTCCATCAATGAGAAAGGGGGAAATTGTTGCAAGTTTGATCAGTATGAGTTGTTGATGTGTTTTCATTGATGTCAACATGCTTTGGTTGTCATTGGTGATTGATTTTTATAGGTTATATTGAGTTTCTTGTGCAGTTGTGTTGAGATATTTTCTCCACATATCTTTTATATTATACATCTATTCTTGTCATTTGGATATGTTGTTAAGCGGTGTTTAGAGATGTTATATTCAGGATTTGGTACTTTGAATTGTTGTGCTAAGGAAGTTGTGTTTGATAGTGTTACCATGTGAAATGAATGCTCTACATTTTTCCACGTTATGGTTTCTGGTGTTGTAGTTTTGGAGTTAAGTTTATAATGTCCTTAGCTTTATTCTATTCAGTTGGTACATGTTCTTGGGCTTCAGAAGCATGGTTTCAAAGTTCAATAGTGTTTACTCTAGATTTGGTTAACCTCGGGTGTTTACACTTTACATTGTTGGTATGATTATTATGGATCATTGAATAACATGTTTGATATTTATTTTGGTCTAAGGAAGTTGTGCTAAGGAAGTTGTGTTCACCAGTGTGTTTGATAGTATTACCATGTGAAATGAATGCTCTAAATTTTTCCATGTTATGGTTTCTGGTGTTGTGGTTTTGGAGTTAAGTTTATAATGTCCTTAGATTCATTCTATTCAATTGGTACATGTTCTTGGGCTTCAAAGGCATGGTTTCAAAGTTTGATAGTCTTTACTCTATATTTGGTTGACCTCGGGTGTTTACACTTTACATTGTTGGTCTGATTATTATGGATCATTGTATAACATGTTTGATGTTTATTTTGGTCTCAGTTAAGATGCGTTGTGTTCCACTTTACATTTCCACAATAGGAATGTTTAGTGTTGACCAAATTTGAATTGTGTTTGGTTAAGATGCTTAGCCAACCTTGAGAGACTTTGCATATGTGAGGAAGATATAAATAAAATATAATTTGTTGAGAATTCTATGCATGTGAAGAGAGAATGAATGTGTGTTGTGAAATAAAGTTAAATGTGATGAAGGTGTGTGAAAGAGGATCTATCTCCTTGATCAATTGATGACTATTGAAAAGTGTTGAGTAGTGTGTACTTTCATGTGTTAGCTATCGAAAGCAGTGAGCCGAAGGTATCTACAAATCTTACAGTTGTAGAGGTACATCAGTGGTGGATTCTTTTTCTTTTATTCTTCTTCATTTGGGAAATGATCCCTCCGATAGTGAGGCTTTCTTTCTTTCCTTCAGGTAGTGAGTATTTCTTTGTAAAACCCACCTTAATTGATGTCACCCTAACAGGTGTTCATGTATTAAGAATAACATTCTCTGTGGTTTTTCTCCTAATAGGGTTTTCCACATAAAATATGGTGTTTCATTGTGTATGGTGTGATATGCTTTTCATGTTCTTTCATGCTCATATCTTTCAGTGGATTAAGTGATAAAGTTAAGTTATCGTTGATTCGATTTAAGGAAAGATTTTAAGATCTACTTCTACAACTAATTCATCCCCTCCCCTCTCAGTTGTCTTGTGTGTTAGAACATTCAACAAACTTCTGGTGATTATAAGACATATGATGAGTTGAAAGGTAGACTTAATAAAATAGCCTTGGTGAAACATCATTTTATTTTAGGGGGATGTGACAATTTGTTTATCACTCGTGCCCACCTAACACATGATTTTTTTGTGGATTGTATCATCGACAATGGCTCATGGAAAAAATCTATTATGAAGTCCATTGTCAACAAACTTGATTTGTCAATGGGTCCACATCATCATCCATATTCACTTGGATGGAAGGATAATGGTTCATCCTATCATATCACACACACATGCACTTTCTTTTGTATTTGGTCCCAAATTCATTGTTAAGGTCACTTGTTATGTGACCACCATGGACTGTTGTTGTTTTTTGCTAGGAAAACTCTATTAGTATGATAAAAAAGCTCATTATGATGCTTTTTATAAAACCTATAAATTGCAACAAGATAATAAGACATACTTAACCAAATGTACTAAGAGCACCACAAATTTTTAAAACACCACAATTTTTTAATTCTAAAGCAAAATTCATTGTGTCTAAACTACATGCTACTCTTGAAAATTAGTTTTAGTCCTACTCACATGTGTTTTAGAAGACTAAGAAACTTCCCCCAAAATGAGAAATCAATCACACTATTAATACTGTTCCTATTGCAACTATTTCTAATGCCCCATTGAAACAATGATGAATTCTCCAAAGTAATGAAATCAAAAGACAAATTCAAGATTTGTTATTGAAATATTTTATTAAACTAAATACATCCTCTTGTGATTCACCAATTTTTCTTATGCTCAAGAAGGATGGAACTTGGCATCTTTGTATTGATTTTTTGGAACTAAACAATATTATCATAAAAAATCAATATCCACTTCCATGGATTGATGACCTTTTGGATAAAATTAAAGGTGCTAAATTCTTCTCTAAGATTGATCTAAAAAGTGGATATCATCATGTTAGAACTCAAGTACAGGACACGTGGAAGACAATTTTCAAGACCAAAATGGTTCTTTTTGAGTGGATTGTGATGCCATTTGGTCTACCGATTCAATTGATGCATGAGGTATTTTGTGACTATTTGGATAAATTTGTTATCATCTATAATATGATATCTTCAAGTCTTTTCTAATAATTTTGGGAAGTACATATTTAGCATTTGGAACATATTCTTTATATACTTCATCAGAATAATTCGTACACTAACTTTCCTAAGTATTTTTTTGGGACAAACATCCATCTCCTATCTTGGATTTGTCATTGTTGCACATGGTAATCAAGTATATCCTACAAAATTGGAAGTTATTCTCAATTTGACTACTTCAAATATCATTATTATGGATTCTTCTTGGTCTTGTAAACTTCTACCACAAGTTTATCTTGCATTACTCAAACATTGCCACACCTTTGCACCAATTAACAAAGACCAATATTACATTCAATTAAATAGAAAACCATTCTCATTTTTTCAACACATTGAAAGAGAAATTATGTTTTCCATCTATTCTTATATCGTATCTCTCATGGCCTTTTGAGATTGAGATAGATGCTTCACAGTATGTGATTGGAGTTGTTATAAAGAAAAATGGTCATCATGTGGCTATCATTCATAAATATTTTTTGCTACTACAAGAAATACTCTACATATGAAAAATAATTATATGCACTGGTACATGCCATCAAGTATCAAAGACAATGTATTTCGGGAAAATAAATAGTTGTTCATACTAATTACTTGCCTCTACTATTTCTTCAATCTCAAAATAAAATTGAAGAATCTAGGCCTTTGAAGTGGGCTTCATATTTACAATAGTTTCACTTGGTCATCAAGTATAAGAATAGGAACACCATAAATGTTGTATATTGTTTGATTTGTCATCCTACAACACATGTTTTAGTTGTTGTATCCACTTCTCATTTGGGATTATAAACATGGTCTTATTAGTATGCTCAGGATCTTAATTTTGGCACTACATTCACAAGTCTTTAGAATTCTTCAACTTCAAATTTGACACCTTTCTAAGATTTTCATATCAAGGGTTATTGTACAAGTTGGATAAATTGTGTGTACCTTGAGATTATAAGACTTATCTTCTTAAGGAGGTACATTATACTCTTTATGGTGGGTATTGTGGAAAGCAAAGAATACTTCATAATTTTTAACGATTCTTCTATTAGCCTCATGTGTAGTGACCATCCAACATAAAGATAGGCTTGACAATTTCTTCACCTATTCCTTCTCATCCCTAGGAGAGAATTTATATGGATTTAGTTAGTGGTTTTCCATTGTTTGTTCATTGTCATGATTGTGTTTTTTGGTTGTCAATTGATTTAGAAAGATGGGTAAGTTTATTCCATGTCGCAAGACAAGTTATGCACATGAATTATCTCAACTCTACTTCAAATTTGTTTGGAGATATTATAGGTTACCAACCAGCACTATTTCTAATCATGACTCGCATTTTGTAGCACATTTATGGTGATATTTGTGGAAAATTTTGGAGTTTTCTTTAACTTCCATTTCTTTTCGTCCTTAATCAGATGGTCAAACTAAAGTTGTGAACAGAAATATTATACAAAGTTTGATGTTTTATCACCATAGTTCTCTTGACAAGTGGGATATGAGCATAACCCACATAGGACATGCATACAACCATGCAATTCATTCTCCTTTTGAGGCATGTAATGGTTTTCAACCTTTGGAATAATTTGAATTGCCCTTATCTTTTTCCCTCTCTAGCCATAGCCCAAGCCTTCATCCAACATTTATAGAATCGTTAGTCCAAATTAATTCATATTATTTAGAAGGCTCAAGAAAAGAAAAATAACTTATAGATTGACATCATATCTTTCATAATTTTCAAGTTGGAGATAGAGTTTTCTATGGGCCTTACACTATTCTTCAAAAGGTGTCTAAAAATGCTTTTTGACTTGATCTTCCAACTTAGTTGGGCATCCATGATGTTGCCAATGTTATTTTCTCAAGCACTACCATGAGTCACCACTAGAGATTGAGCCTCCTGAAACTCATCCTTTAGATATTGTTTTTGATATTCAGCTTCCACTTGATTCCGATCATATTTTTGATACAAAGACTCATTGGACATGATAGGGTTCCACCACTTCCTACCTTGTTGCCTAACAAGGTCAAATTTTGCATCGGGCTTATTGAATCTGTCATCATTAGCTATCTCAAGGTTTTCCTTCTCTTCTGAAAATTGGATTCCAATACCATTATTTTAAGAATGAGTGAGGAGGATTCATAGGGCATAAACAGGTTATATATAAGGTGTTAACATAGGATTATTATTTTATTAGTTTCTATCTATGTAAAAAGTCAAAAGCTAAAATTAAAGGTCAATTTCCTAGTTGGCTAATGTCTATCTTATTTGGCCAATGTCTAATTAGTTTCATAAGATAATTTTTTTATTATCTCCACTTCACATTAAGATTTGGATGATATTTCCAAATTAACTTTAATTTAGACATATCCATGCCTATATAATATTTATATTTTTCTCTTCATGTAGCATATTAGAAATGCAAGTGTATAGTGTTAATATTATGTAGAGATTATTGTTCATTTGTAGAATCTATTCTCTATTTTTTGTTCATTATTTTTCTTGTTTCCATATCATAATTACCATTGAAAAATATCTCATTATTAAGGACCTTGTGAATATTTTTAAGGATAACAAGGATAATCCTTCTACATGTAATAATAAACCTTGTCTTTGGGCAAAGAACAAGAATTTTTCCAATGATGGTGTAGTAGAGTCAAAGACTATTCAAAACATACAAAATTCATACCAATACACTCAAGGTATCACCCTTTCTAAATAAAATATCACCTTTACAAAAATAATACTCCAAAAATAAAACTCTTTTAGAGTAACCTATTGAAAATGCATTGCGAAAACTTGTTCAAGCTAAAATAATCACATTACCTAAAGCTAGAAATCATGAACTAGTTGTGAAATCCTGGTGGTATAAATACAACAAGTTTTGTGACTATCATAGGATTAAAGGACATAATAATTTTGATTGTGTTAAATTGAAACATCTTATCCAAGTCCTCATTGCCAATGGTGATAATACTATTGATGATACGAGACTTCCTTATCAAACAATGACCTTAAGACATCTAAAGGTCCACTTTGTAAACATGGAAAAGAAGATGCCACTAAAAAGGGTAGCAATGTTAACAATTCTAATTATTCTATTGATCCACATGAATACACCATCGGAAATATAATTCTTGTGTGTACAAACACATGTAGTGGTAATATAGCATCAAATGATACCCTTCCAAAATCGTCTTCGTACCATCTCATGATCCTTTTCCTAATCAAGATCAAAGAACCGATTCATAATCTTCCACATGTCGGGAGCAAGATATATTTTTCATCTCATCTACTATACCAAGCCAAGATCAAAGTGTCCTTCATCTCCATCTCATGCTTGTATTCCAACTCAAAGTGTTCCTTCATTTCCATCCCAAGATCCTAACATGCCTCTCAATCTCCCTTATGGTCATAATCCTCCAAAATATTGAATCATACATATCCAAGTAATGCATATCAAAACACAAAATAAATTGACATACAAACTTTCTCATTCAATAGCTCATACCCCACTAATTCATCCACACCATCATATATCCCTCATCCCATCCTCATGCATTTTTCCTTATTTTGATCTTGATTATCCTATCTATATCCTCTATGGTATATTCTTCATAGTATGCAAGTCCTCCAATCCCATCTTTGATCTTGATTTATCTCTTAGCTTTCCTATGTAGATATCATTACGATCTAATCAAAATTGCTAATGTCATAGTTACAGCAAGAAGATCAAATCTCGTAAGTTTAAGGTAAAGAATCAACAAGTACGAGGCAAGATCCAATCATACCACAATAAAAATTTGTTTATCCATCTCATCCCACATACCTCATCCCTAACTAGAGGCAGCTCTTTGACCTATTTTTTGTAGTGGATCTATATAATTATCTTGATAAAATTAATATCACAAACCTAAACAAAACCAAAATAACAACAAATTTCAAATGCATTTCATGAACAAGACATTGAGCCTTCACAAAAAAAAATAAGTGAGAGATTGATACTAGTCTAAGTTAGAGCTTCCTACATCACTTATTTAGCTATCTATGTCTTGATAGATGTATCCTTCATATATCATGTTCTTATCTAACTTTTCACACCTTGACAGATGTATCTTTCCTATATTAGGTGCTATCCATCTACATTGTGCTTATCCTTTTTGGAAAGATATATGTTGGTTGTTAATTTGTTTTTCATTTTCTCTTTTATTTTTTATTTATCTTTTGACATACCACATTTATTGTTTTATTATTTTATTTTAATATTTGATCCTTCATATTTTTATCTTAACATTTGATCCTTGATCTTTTTATCTTAATTTTTGGTCTTTGATCTTTTTATCTTAATCTTTGATCTTTGATATTTTCTTTTGACCTATCGTAAGGAATTTTGAGGAAGCCTCAATCTCAATATCATGGTGAAGAGTGAGGAATGGGGTAGGGTCACTACTTTTTCTATATGTTATGTTTTAGAATCAGAGTCCATGCAAAGGGATACCAATGTCACACTAATAAAACATTTGATGATGATACAAAGAATAACAAAGAAAGAAAAGAATCCACCAATTTTTCATACCCTTCCACATATCCATCCATTTTTCATACCATTCTATATATCCATCCATCTTCCATATCCTTTCATATCTATCCATTTCACACATTTTCCATTCACTCCATTACCCATTTATATGTTTTAGTTTATATTTAATTATTGTGATAACATTCACCATTGCCTCTAGTTGCATTCACACATTTGTTGATCACACATCACATATCCTATCATTTGACCTAACCTATCTTTCATTTCACGAGATTGAATCTAAACTTGTTTTCTATTCAATCTTGTAAGGATGCATCCATCCATCTTTCTATCCTATTTTTATATTATCATTGTAGCATATCACTATTATCATTCTTTTTTGAAACAATGCCATAAAAAGTATTGTCTCAAAGAGGGACAAAAAATGTAGACATCTAAAATTGGTTGATGCATTTTCATGTTATCATCCCTTTATCATATTTCTTCTATGCATATCAATTAAATAATTTTTAATTATTAAACTAATTTTTCCTCTATAAATTAAATATTTTTTCTTAAATTTTTTAATTTATTCACAATTTTCCCTCCAATATTTAATTTATTTTCTCCTATAATTAAATGTTTTGTTTAATTTTTCACTTAAATAAATAAAATAACTTTTGTATGTGTTTCCTTTGTGCATTACACCCTCTTTATTCTTCTATATCATCAATCCTTGTGCTATTATAAATCTCACCCACTCTCAAATTTTCTCATCCACTAATCTTTCAAATTAATCTCCAACATTGATTAAATGTTAAGTGAGTCATGCATATAAATAAGAACTTCACTCATTCATTGCCCCCTTCCCCCCCCAACACTTTTATTATCAAATTTCCAAAGCACTTTTATTATCAAATTTCCAAAGCACTTTTATTATCAAAACTCATATACAAGATATCACATGACTAGCACTATCATTATCAAGCAAGAATCAATCAATAATCCAATATTAATAATCAAGCCCTCACCA
This sequence comes from Cryptomeria japonica, assembly GCF_030272615.1. Taxonomy (NCBI): domain Eukaryota; kingdom Viridiplantae; phylum Streptophyta; class Pinopsida; order Cupressales; family Cupressaceae; genus Cryptomeria; species Cryptomeria japonica. The sequence goes on from NC_081410.1 coordinate 624,611,378, forward strand.
TATCATGTTGATATCAAGGTTATACTTAAATATGAGAGAAATCTACATCAAGCATTCAATTTTATCAAGTAAACAATGGAGCAATCTAAGGTATTTGTTGTGCTTTTATTGTTCATTATTAGACTTATACATAAATCTTTGGCTTTATTGAGTAAGAGTGAGTGTGACTTTGGATCTTGCATTGCATTGTTTTGATTTTATTTAGATTCAAGTTTTCGTACCATCACACCTCTTAACTACATGCCAACAAACTTGTCCAAAATTAGTCATGAAATAGCTAAAAACTTTCACTATTTGAGCAATGCTTGGTTTATTAAAAACCATAAAATACATTGACTTCCCAACAACAATAGCATATGATACTTGAGCCATTTCCTCTGTTTCATGTGGTGAGGTTAGAAACTAATTTAAGATAATTTTACTCCCATCGAGATAGAAACATGTAATGGTCTACAAGCTCCATGCTAAATCTCTCCAACATTGAGATTACATTCTTGCTCTAGAATAACCAAACTGTTATGTTTACTCCATCTCTAATGACCTCCATATCCAAAATATATCTAGTAGCCCTTAAGTCCATCTCAAATTGTGTTGAAAACTTAAACTTCTTCCACAATGTTTTTGTTGTGTCATGTAGATCTTGTTATGCCCTTAATCTTAGAGTGTGCATAGTTGACTTGTGACTACATTAACTCTTAAATAAGTCCTATGCTCATATCATATTATTATATTACTATATAGATCATTAGGTGCACCTTCTTGTTATATTTTAGTATATAACATGGTCTGGGTGATATCCAATGCATGAGTAGGATATTTATATGAGGTAATGAGTGTTATTTGATCATTATATTGTGAAGAATGCTCTCATTGGAGATATTTGGAGGTTTTCCCCCTCGAAGGGGCTTGTTATTCTTAGTTTTTTTCAAGCATATGTAGAATAATTTGTATTATATTCTTCTTTTGTTTAAATTATTTCATTACAAGTGGTATTAGACCTTGATCTAGGAAGTCATTTTGTAAGCAAATATCTCTTTGAATTTGGTAAAAAATTTCTTGATTTTTCAATGGGTTTTCAAGGTCACATTTATTATTTTAATATATGAATTTGAAGAAAATTTGAGCAAGATTCAATGATTTATCATAGCATTGGGGTTAAATCAAGGTTTCCATCTAAGTCACTACCAAAGCTGAAAATAAATATTTTTTTTAATATTTAGAGGGTCCATCAATAATATTTGTAACTCTAAAGAAAAATTTTGAGGTGATTTTGAGTAGAAATAAAGGATTTATTGGGAAATTAATGTTTCCATCAAATTAGATGATTTATTGAATATTTTTTTGGGAAGAGGCATCTTGGAATTGGTAAGTTACAATAATTTGTAATGTTATTTAGATTTCATTTGTGTGAATTGCATAATTATTTTTTCCATCATGATGAGGCCTATAAAAAGAGGCAAAAAGAATGTGTTAGGTCCAACAATGAAAGCTAATGTACTGAGAGGGGAGGGGTGAATCAGTACTTCAAAACTTTTCTTTAAAAAAAATCTTACTGATAAACATAAACTATAAACTGCTGATCTCATAATATAAAGCTAACACATAATTATAGAAATAACATTCATACACATTTCACTCCATAACACAAATATTTTGGTTACGTAGAAACTCTTTGTTAGAGAGAAAAACTGTGGTGGGGATGGCACCCACAACTTCACTACTGCAATAATAAAGGTTGCTCAGTTAGAGCTAATGTTTAGCTATTTCTGATAGCTTACCCTGTTAGGAGTATAAAGATCTTTAGATCTACCTTGCTAAAGGATTTCACAACACTTATACAAAATGTTGCACTTGGTTAAAGGCTTTACAATTTATAGACTTTGTTAGAGTCTTTTACCCTGTTAAAGGTTTCTATTACAATTCAAATGATTCAATAAAATCTTTACAAATATCTGCAACTTTACATCTAAAATGTTATAGCAGATTCTATGTGCTCAATATGAAATTACCTTGCTCATATCATACCTCGGTAATTGATAAATCAACTCGATAAACCCTTCTGTTTACTCTGTCCCTTAAACTATTCTCTGAAGACTTTCTTGGTGACCTCTAAATATCTCTATCAGTCGTAATAGTCACAACTCAATGTGTCCTCTTATGATTTTCCTTTTAACTCTTCTATCACACATGTCTCTCTTCTTGATTCTCAAATCACTCTGTATAAATAGATCTCTAGGACGGTGATCTATTCATGCTTCAATCTTACAAACAAGATTCATTGAATGAATAAACATAGAAATTATTTCATTGGATAAACTTCCTCAAAATCATACAAAATCTTGAAGTGCAATTTCCTATGTGATAATGGTTCCTTGTTCCTCGATTCTTGTAACACGTTTCCACATATGTGTCTAGGTTCATTGAATCTGGTAACACGTTTCTACTCGGTTCAGATTACTCGGTATACCTTCTTTGCTGCTCAGTAGACATAGAATGTTGCTCAGTAGACAGCTTAGTGTATACTTAACTCTGTGACTCCTTTCTTCTGTAACCGACTGCTTTAGAGCTTACCGACTGAATATTTTGGTAGTATTAACCGACTAGAGTATATAGGATGACTTTGGACATAAAACTAATGACAACTTAGTAAATAATAACAATCTCCCCTTTTGACATTAGTTTGGTATGTTTGACAAAACTCCTTTCAAATTCATATCTCAAACTCTATATACTTACAAAATTTGACTAAAATGACAGTATATACAATTGTTAATGAATAGTAACATACTCAAATATATACTCCCCTTATCAATATACTATACATAACTTAATTTGCATGCTCCTGTGATCAATGCTCAATGTTCACTGCTCTGTGTTCTATGATCCCCCTGTCAAATTCAACTGTACATTTGGATACTCTGTTCTGCTCAGTACACTCCCTCTTATACTCGGTATACTCCCCCTTTTTGACAAACATCAAAACTAGTTACCATTAGGTGGAGGCAACTGGTCAAAAATAGATTTATAATTTGTACTAGCATCGGTGAGAGCAGTGGAGAGTGCATCCTTGACACTATCCATTAGGGAATTTTGCACTGTAATATCAGCTAACAGTGAAATCAAACCATCTAAAGTGCTTCCCTCTGGTTGAGTAGATAAGTGGGTAGCTCGGTTGATCTGCTCTTGGACTGATGATAAGTGGGGAATAAATAAGGTCTGAAGAGTCATGATATCCATCCTTATTTTGTGCTCTTCATTCTGAAGTTCTAATTGTTTAGCCATAAGAGTTTGCAGCTTGGCATAGAAATTCTGAATAGAATTTGGCTCGGTGGTCAATTTATTGGAGAGATCGGTAATCTCTTGTTCAATAACTTCGGTCTTATGCTTGATATCCTTAATAAATAATAAAATGTACAGAGCTTCTGAAATAAATAAAGAATATGTTTGAGTTGAGGGGACAACTCAACAATGAGTCTAACAAGCTTGACTTTACCTATGGCAATTGCTTTCTGCACTTCTTCAATCATTTTGGTAGTTAGCTCTTTGTCCTTCAACATGCTGAGGTATTCTGATGCGTCTACTCCTGATGCTTCTAATTTAGTGAGTAGTTCATCCAGTTGCATATGGATGGCAACATCTTTATTCATGGTAGCTTCAGGTAGCATGTCTGTCAATAATGCTTTAACCATCTGAAGTACTTAGTTCTTCTTCTGAATAGCCATTTGTCTTTCTTGTTCTGCTTTGGCTTTACATAGTTCTCCAAATTCAATAAGTGCTTGCCCTTTCAGTTTTCAAATGTCAACATTTGGCAACACAATAGGCTTTGACAGATCTACCTTGAAACTATGCTTCTTCACTTTCTTTTCTTTGGATGATGAGGCTTTCACCTATTGAATGAGTACAATGGCTTTCGAGGCTTGTTCACCCTCGATAGGTTTCTCGATAGAGGCAACACTTTTGTTAGTTCCCTTAGCCTCTGATGTGTCCTTCGGTGATTCCTTGCTTGGGGTCTCAGTGGCAATAGTTTCAATGCATGCAGGGGCTTGAGAAGTTTGTTCCCTGGTGGCCTGAGAAGTAGATTCTCCTTTTGTAGACTGTTGACCCTCTTTGCCTTGATCAGTGTCTTGAGGTTTCTTGGTTGAAACTTGTTGAGTTACCATAGGATAGGACTTGACTTGTTCCAAAACTGATTCACTTGATACCAGTTTGGCATAGGCATTTCCTTCTATCATCTCTTGTTTTGGTGCCTCAGTGTCCATGACATCCTCATCTTGTTGAATAGTTGAAGCAAGATCTTGCTCGGTAATGTCAACTATTTCTACTTCACCTCGAGTTTCTTCAGTTTGGATTCTGAAGATTTCTTGCCATTTTTCTTTGGTTTCTTTTTCGACTTCAAGATAAAGTCCATTCGTCATTTTCAAGGCTCTATGCTTCACTTGAAAATTTGTCTAGTAGTTTTTCAAATGGTTTCTAATATCATCTACTGACATGTCTAGAAAGAGATGTACTAAAACTCTTTCTCTTATCTGCTTCTTCGAGTCCATAGCATATTTCCATCTATTGTCAATGTGAGAGTATAATGCATTTGGAAGAAAATTACTTACTTCCAATGGAACTACTCAGAATTTGAGAAGTGCGCATACAACTAATTCTTATATTTGCCTCTTCTCATCTTCTATTCTGGAGTCATATTTTACATACCTGAATGACCTGAATCCTCCATATTGTTTCAATTTGGCACAAAAGTTATCAACACTGTGTACATCTTCCTTTGTGCTTTTAACAATCTAAAATTTGTTTTTGTCTTCAGATTTTGTGTCACTTGACTCTTTATTCAAAATGAGTCTCCTGGTCGACTTTCTATAAGTCTTTGTCACTTTAGGCAATTCAACCTTTTTCTGCCTCTTACTGGGTGATACTGCAGATGATCTAGTGTTAGGTCATTTCACTGGTGGAGTTGGTGATACCTTAGGTGTATCTTGTTTCTTCCTTTTCAATATTTTGCCCTTTGGCAACTCGGTGCTCAGAGTAATTGATACTTCTTGAGCCTCAGATTCTTCCTCAATTGTAAGTTGATCACTCTTGATAGGAGTGGAGGTAGAACCTTCTCCAAATTTCTCAGTTAGCACTTTGATCATTTTAGTGGCTTTTTTTGTAGCCTTCGGTACTACTATGCTCATTTTTACTTTTTCTTTGACCTCTTCATCGATACCATACCTGATCTTGGTAGCATGCCTAGGAAGTGTCAAAAAGGCATCTATCTGTTGTTGAGAAATATCAAGATCCATCTCATAACCCATGGATGGTAGAGATTGAGTTCTAGGATCTACTACATTGACATAATAGTAGTTGGTGTCCACTTCAAAACATATATCATCCTTATATTTTTCCACTAACTGAGGTGGGATTTTGTACCTATTATGCATCTTTTCTTGAAATTTGTTGAAGTAGTCATCCATTATCTCATTTAAATTATCACCTAACTGATTGATAAAGTCATTTATTTGATGGGTGATTGGTCGGTGTAACTCCCAAACTATGTTACCAACTGATGGGAAGAATTTCTGAAAATAGAAAAACATGCACACTAAGAGTGACCCAAACTTTAGTGTGTTTGCCAAGTTATTCTTCTTAGGTTTCCTTATAGTGTTGAGATTTTCAAATAGGTTTTTCAACAACACTTCACATAGATCAATCTTCATACCCTTTTTCACAATCTTGTAGGCCAAATCTACAGCTACACAAGGTACACTATTTTCTCTTGCCGATTGACAGAAACAATAACCGATGACTCTAATTGCAAACTTTAGCTCTGCATCTGTAACATTATTCAATTTAAGACCTCTGCAATCAGACTCAACTCCAGTTAAAGTTATCAATTCCTTCTATGAAATCATTTTCTGTGCTCGGGCATGGTCGTATATAGGATATCTGGTTATTATGTGAATGATCTCCTTGGTGATTTTGAACGATTGCTCCTGTAACCACATAAAGTCATCATGAACTCTGCTCAAAACAAATTTAACCCATTGGGGTTTGAAAACTCGAGGATAGGTTAGGGCTTCGGTCAATCCCTTAACTGTGATATGCTCATATTTGCTATCTAAGATTCCATCGGTGCATAACTCATCATACATGTCCTTGATCTCGGTATGACCTAGCTCTTCAACACGGCACTTAGTGTAGAATCTGACATCTTCAACCAATAGAACCCTATCCGGAATAAGAGAAAATATAGTTTTCTCATCGGGTTCATATGCAACTTTGGGAGGTAAGGAATACTTCAAAGAGGGCTTCTCAATAGTCTCAACTACAACAGGTTTCTGCAACTTAGGAGCCATTTCAAACTTGGATTTCTACTAATGAAAGAGCTTAGGGTTTTAACTAACCAAAAAATGCTTTCGACTTAGTAAATATAATGCAGATGCTCACAACTGATATTGACCGATTAACTAGCTTGAAAATGCGTTTGAGATTGTTGTATAAATACCTTGAAATTCGCTCGGGAGATGTTTGATCGCCTTTGAATTGCTTAGCTCTGCTCTTGATAACTGGTAAGTGTAAAATGATCACGCGAAGAACTTTAAGTACACATTTTACCTTATCGATCTTTGTGCAGTTACGTAAGAAAACATTAAATACACTCAGTTCCACTAAACTGATTAACTTCCTTTTACGCTTTTACCGACTAGACAGGTTTCCTACACTTACCGACTTCTTTGGTACTCCAAAAGACTAGACAAAATTTCAAAATTGCTAATGCATCTTAGCTATGTAGATTTTGAAATTAAGTACATGATAAAATAGGAACTGTTAAGATCTAACCTTGAGAGAATGCAGTCCCTTCATACCTTTACTGATTAATTCGAAGTAGGTGCACCTAACTCGGTAGGTAAGGTGCTTTCTTCATTTTTTGACTCAATTTCCTTCTTTTTCTAGATTTTCTGTAGTTTGATTTTTATCTCTTCAGTATCTCCTCTGGGTTGATCTCTGCAATCTTTAGCCAAGTGTCCAACTTTATGACAATGAAAGCATGCCATTCCAGGATTTCTCCATGATCTTTGGTGGTTCATTCCAAACCTTATCATGCAGTTGGCACTTATATGTCCATATCTTCCACAACATTCACACCATATCCTTGTATTGTAATCCCATGGTACTGCAGTATACTATCAGTCAAGATCTATGTGAGTTCGGTAGCTTCTAGTATTTGCTCGATGTGAAGACCTCATATAGTTTTTCTACTTAAACCAACACTTCTCGGTACTGTGTCCATATCTATTGCAGTTTTTGCAAAACCCCTTGAATTTTGCCTTCTGAAAATTGCTAGCAGACTTTGTCCTACATTGTTTAGATGTGTGACCATACTTATTGTAATTGTAACAATAACCATCAGACCTAGTGACATTTGGTTGCTTACCTTTTCTGATTTGGCACATGTTGGCAGTATGTCCTTGTTTTCCATAGTAGTTGCAGATAGGCTTCTTTCCTTTGATGTTCTCCTTGTTTCCAACTTGCTTTGATGATTCCCCTCTCTTGGTGGTGTTGATCCCTTTCTCGGTAGAGTTTTTTTCTTTGTAACTGAGTCCTGCATCTTTGTTGGGTCTTCTTATATTTAGTTGCCCACCCAACATCCTTGATGCTTCATAACTTTTCTTCAGTGTTTCTTTTGATTTCTTCTCTACTTCAAGTTCATTGGTCAATCTCGATAATTCAAGTTTCAATGCTTGATTCTCATTTTCTTTTAGATTTGCTTCATGATGTGCATAACCCAATTGATCCAAAAGATTATGTTGAATTCCAATCATTCTTGTGATTTCATCATTCTTTTCAGACACCAATGCTTCTAGTTGTTGGTTTTCCCTTTCCATGTCTCTTATGTTATCCTCAGCTATTCTTAATGCATCAAGATTTTCAGTCATCTGTGTGCTAAAATGTTCATGTTCTCTTTTCATTGCCTTCGGCTGTTTAGTCAGTGCTTTGTTCTTTTCTTTTAGTTCTCCAATCATTTCTTCAGTCTCTTCTGATATACTGTTCTTAGATGATGTATCAATTTGTTCCACCAACTCTTGTGAGTCCTGTAAATCATCAGACAACCTTCTTCTGACTTTCAGTGATCTTTGCATTTGTCTCTACATATCTGTAATCACTTGATTAGCATGATCCAATTCTTCTTGAAGATTCACAATTCTCTGAGATTGTTTGTAGCCTTCCATTGATAAGATCTTTCTCTTTAGGCTGTTAAACCCTTTTCCAAGATTGAAGCTCTGTTACCAATTGTTAGGTCCAACAATGAAAGCTAATGTACTGAGAGGGGAGGGGTGAATCAGTACTTCAAAACTTTTCTTTAAAAATAATCTTACTGATAAACATAAACTGTAAACTGTTGATCTCATAATATAAAGCTAACACATAATTATAGAAATAACATTCATACACATTTCACTCCATAACACAAATATTTTGGTTACGCAGAAACTCTTTGTTAGAGAGAAAAACTGCGGTGGGGATGACACCCACAACTTCACTACTGCAATAATAAAGGTTGCTCGGTTAGAGCTACATGTTTAGCTATTTCCGATAGCTTACCCTGTTAGGAGTATCAAGATCTTTAGATCTACCTTGCTAAAGGATTTCACAACACTTATACAAAATGTTGCACCTGGTTAAAGGTTTTACAATTTATAGACTTTGTTTGAGTCTTTTACCCTGTTAAAGGTTTCTATTACAACTCAAATGATTCAATAAAATATTTACAAATATCTACAACTTTACATCTGAAATGTTATTGAAGATTCTATGTGCTCAATATGAAATTACCTTACTCATAGCATACCTTGGTAATTGATAAATCAACTTAGTAAACCCTTTTTTTTACTCTGTCCCTTAAACTGTTCTCTGAAGACTTTCTTGGTGACCTCTGAATATCTTTGTCAGTCGTAACAATCACAACTCAATGTGTCCTCTTATGTTTTTCCTTTTAACTCTTCTATCACACATGTCTCTCTTCTTGATTCTCAAATCACTTTGTATAAATAGATCTTTGGGACGGTGATCTGTTCATGCTTCAATCTTACAAACAAGATTCATTGAATGAATAAACATAGAAATTATTTCACTGGATAAACTTCCTCAAAATCATACAAAATCTTGAAGTGCAATTTCCTATGTGATAACGGTTCCCTGTTCCTCGATTCTTCAACACGTTTCCACATATGTGTCTAGGTTCATTGAATCTGGTAACATGTTTCTACTCAGTTCAGATTACTCAGTATAACTTCTTTGCTGCTTGGTAGACATAGAACGTTACTCGGTAGACAGCTCGGTGTATACTTAACTCTGTGACTCCTTTCTTCTGTAACCGATTGCTTTAGAGCTTATCGACTGAATATTTCGGTAGTATTAACCGACTAGAGTGTATAAGATGACTTTGGACATAAAACTAATGACAACTTAGTAAATAATAACAGAATGTTGTCACACGTTGAAGTGTCTAGATTAATGTAGTAATTAAGTATATTATTCATAATGATGAAATAAACAAGGTTCGTGAAAAATTTAATTAGTTAAGAAGGAGATGACTGAATGAATTTCATTGATGGAGGATATGTCGAAGACTAAGTTATCAAGGAAAATGAAATGGATTATGCATGGTTTGAACTATAAGAGATGTTATTCACATAATAAAGTGGAAGATTATTCTTCTAAGGGATATAGATTTTTTGGGCTTGATGTATATCTCAAGAAGGATCAACACTCAGATTATCTTATGCCTAGGTATTTCACACCAAAGTTGGATATGAGAAATTTTAATGGGAAGGATCCAACCAATTGGCTTTTTTAAATGGAGTAGTTCTTTGATCTTCACCGTGTTCCATGTCAAGAAAAGGTGGTAACAACTATACATGGAACTAGATCAATTTATTTGGTAGCATTGGCTAAATGAAGACATGAGAAAGAAAGGTTGTGTGGTCACATGGTTAGTTTTTCATGAGGAATTTTCTACACATTATGGAGATAATTTTATGGATAGCTACTTCTAACAACTCAATAACTTAAATAAAATAAGTTTAAGAGTGGATAATGTTAAAAACAAACAAAAACAAATTATTTGTAGTAGGTTTAAAGGACCGCATCACATATGAGGTACATTTTTTCCAGCCATAGTCCTTATTCCAAGCAATAATTATGGCAAGGAAAGTTGAGGAAACTTTTTTGCCGAATAGACGACAATGGCTTAGAATTTCTTTTGTTTAATGTCTATTACTTGTTCTTCTCTAGAATATTCTTTATTGGATATATCAGAGGACCATTCTTCCATCTATTTGCAATGTATTTCTCCCTATGGTGACATTCTTCACATTACTCGAGCTCCTTTTTATGGGTCATTATTCTTTGGTGGTGTTCCAACGTTTCTGATGTAGGAGCTTCCAGGGTGTAAGATTAATTTTGCATCACCCAAAAAAATTGTTTATTTGTTAATAAGGGATATTTTTGGTAAATTGAAGTTGATGGTGAAGGAATTATCCCAATATATTGTGGCGTTTAGGAGTTGTCCAATTTTTCTAGGAAATTTCTCCAATAGAACTTCAAATGCATTTTTGAGGGTCTTAGAGGCCCAAAATCGGGTCAAAAAATGTAGAACTTATAGATCTTGCTAAAGTAGGGTGTAGATCTCTTCACAAGGTTTTTGACGATGTATGATGATTGAAAATTCAACAGTCAAATTAAAAGATATGACCTTCAAAAGTTGTGCTACTTCAAAGAAACAAAAATTCCTATGAATACCAAAACCCATTCTGGGCATATTCCTGAAGAACACAAATGAACACTGAGAGGGGGTTGAACCAGTATATTTAAAATTTTAATTATGTGTGCTAATACTGCTACTAAAAATTAATTAAGAACACATACACACACAAAGACAAGCCACAACACCAGATATATGAGGAAAAACCAATGTGGGAAAAACATCGATGAGAATAGCTACTGGAGTCCACTGCTCCAATCCAGCCTCATAGTAAATAATAGTTTACAATGTTTAGGGCACCAACCCAAGGAGCACCAACCCCTGAACTTTAGGGCAACAACCCAAGGAGCACCAACCCATGATTTTATGAGCACCTACTCAAAGGAGTACCTACCCCTGCTCTAAGCATCCACTCAAATAATTATAGTGATTGATCAAGTTTATAATGAAATGATAAATCCTTGTTACAAATGAGTTTTATAACACTTACAAAATTCTCGTATCTTGAGAATGACTTTCTCTGCCTGCTAAAGTTTTTCCTTTATTTCTCCTTCATCCTCTGTCTAGTTAAACTTCTTCTCTCTGCTACATCATTACTCTGTTGAATGCTTTGTTCTTTCTATGTGCTGACACTTTCTACTTCTATAAATTTGCTCTATTTTTTCTTGGCAGCAACACACTCTCCCTCTTCAGCACTACAACTTTTTTCAGTCGACTAGTGAGGATAGCTTTGTTTCTACCTTTATCACTGTCTCAACAACCACACCTACCAATGTCAAATCATATTTATAGCTACTGTTGGATTAGATCGAATCTGCACACATTAGATTTTTCTTCTACTACAGACTTGAATATTTTATTCAAGTTAGTTGTCTTGGAGGTCTGCAACTCAAGAGATTTTATTCTTTGTCTTGAATAAGATCTGAAATCAGCTACTTGAATTAAATACATCATTTTTGTCTTCAGATTATTCTCTTTACTTGGATTACTAAGTTTAGTAATCTTCTTTATCCAAAATGATCTAGGAACCTTCCTCAAGCCAAACAACCTGCTACAACTCTATCGCCATTAATGTGTTTCCCATCATATGTCAACCTACTCTGAAAAGATTAAAAACTACCATACTGAAATCCACCATCAATGACTTCTGCATATCAGATTCTTTCTTTGTCCACCAAGAAAAAACATGTCTTCATGTTCTTCATCTAGATCACTCAGTTGAGGTTGGTTGGCCTCCACGTAAACCCTTGTGTCAATCAGCATGCGCAGATATCGTTAAAAGTCTTCACAATCAAGATACAAGTCACCTGGTCAACAATGGTCAACCACCACATGGACTATCATTCTTATCAAACTGCCAATGTGTCGACTAAAACACCTCTAATGACCTTAACCTTTGTCAATGCAGGATGGAGGGATGCGCATCATTTTGCCTTTCAACTTCCCCCACATCATTGTTCACATGCTCATTTTACCCACACAGGCTGGCAGGATGCACTATTTTTCTACCTCAACTTACCCTACGAGAACCTCTTTCCATCCTACTGCAGGTTGTGGAATCCTTCACTTGCTTCTTTTTCTTATCCCGTGCGATCATCTCCCATCCATCTTGAATGGTGCGTAATAGCGGGGGCCATCCCTTACATCATCTCTTGTTTCCTTGCGAACTCATTTACTTTGGCTTCTCTTCATGTGGGATAGTAGGAGATATTTCTCCCTTTACCTTTTTATCTTGCATGACCAATTTTCATTGGTCATCCATGCTCCAGGATAGCGGGGGATGCAACCGCATTATCTTTTCTTAACCCCACGTGACCCTTCTTCTCTAGTCTTCATTGATGTGGGATAGCGAGAGACATCTTTTGGTTAGCCTTTTGTGTTATCCCATGAGGTAACCATTCTTACATCCTTCACGGTGTGGGATGGTGGGATAGACCATTTTCCTCTAATTTCATTATCCCGCAGGGTCATTTGGCTACCTTCCAACTCATCGCAGGGTAGCGAGATGCCTGCACATACATGACGGGTCGGACATGAATACAACACAACATAAGTGAACCACTAAGACACTAACACATGGATAGATGGGGACCACTCGAATCCGAGATGCCCTTTCCAATAAAACACGATGCCCTAATAAGCGATCGAGGTCATTTAGTCGAACCGCCATAATGGTCGAACTGCCATGAATAAATAAAACTAAGTCTGTAGTCCTCTTGGATCAAACCTGATGGGTCCAATGCACTATGATGTATATATAGATCAGTACCAATGCTAACATGCACTCTTTAACCCACACACATTTCATCTACAATCTACAACATTTGTGTAGTTGTATAGCATAACCTTCGTGTTATGCACATCACCTATTTTCATGTTATGCACACTTGATGCCTGCTTCTCTACAACCTCTTGAAATCTCTATAACACTGATTGACATCAATGACAATAATACCAACAATCTTCCCCCTTTGGCTTTGATGTCAACACACTTGCATACTTGCACTCTAACCAATTTCTCCCCCTTTGACAACAATGGCAAAGGGTGAAACGTCCAACTCCTCTGACACCAACCGTCAAATGTTGAAGTTCTCCCCCTTGTTATTTTCTATAGTAATGAATAGAACTTCCAAGTTCAGTCATGACACATCTGCAATATATTAGAAATTTCCTTTACAACTTCTTGACCTCTACTGCCTGTAGCTAGATGAACCATTATTACAATATAAAGAGTAGTGCTACTACTGTTTACAAAAATTCAAGAACTCCCCTGAGACTTTACATGAGATTCAAGGTGGAAAGTGCTCCCCTTGAACCACAGACTACACTAAAAAGCGTTAGGTGTTGCAAACAGCTGGAAGAACACCCAATTTTTGTCTTGGATTTTCAAAGTTGTCCTTAGGCAGTGGCTTAGTAAAGATATCAGCTATTTGTTCACTGATGGACACATATTCAACTTTCACTTCTTTCTCTACAACCTTTTCCCTAAGAAAATGATATTTGATTGCAACGTGCTTTGTCCTAGAGTGCATAACAGGGTTCTTTGATATATTGATTGCACTTGAGTTGTCACACATTATGGGAATAGGATCTGAAAACTCTACATGAATGGGTGCGAGTATGGGTTAAAGGGGTTTAGGTCAGGTTCCTGCACATGTAATTCATTTATCTTATGTTAGCTAAAAATTACATGATACGTATACTAAAAATTACATAGCACACAACATGAACTTTGTAGACAATCAGAGTATTATATATATATATATATATATATATTGTCATCATAATCATTGTAAATTTTTTAATTCCTTACCTGTAAATTATGTAGACTATGTAGGATCCTCAGCTAAAGGGTTGATGATGTCTGTAGTCAATTACCTGTTTCCACTAAGGGTGACAACATCACACAAAATATATACATGAAATCAGCACCATTAATTGAGCATCATAAGTATTACATTTGTAAGTTGATAAACAATAAATACATATGTATCATAAGCATCATAAGCATCACATATGTATCATCATATATGTAATTGAGCATCATAAGCATCACATATGTGTCATCATAAACATGCAATCCATCACATGTATCATAAATCACCATCCATCACATAGGTAATAAATAATCCACATTCTATAAATAAACACAAAGTTCAAAAAATGTCACATGTATCATCATAAACATGTAATCCATCACATATGTATTTTAAATCAACATCCATCACATAGCTAATAAATAGTCCAAATTCCATAAACAACACAAAGTTTAAAAAATGTCACATAAATAGTCACTCTCTCTATCTCCATCTCCTCGGGGTGGCATGGTTCTACTATGAGGACCTGCTAGAGGTGGAACATGAATTTAAAACATTAAAAGGTGTATCATGAATTAATTATGTAATGGCATTAGAATTCAAAACATAATGAATTAATTATGTAACCATATAAGTCAAATAAATTTCTATCAAGAAATCAATATTAAATAGATAATATACTAATCACATGCCTCATACATTTCATTGATGTCATTGATCTTCTTCTTCATCCAACTCATCATCATGATCATGATCATCATCATCGCCATCATCATCATCATCATCATCATCATCATCATCATCATCATCATCATCATCATCGTCATCATCGTCATCATCATCATCATCATCATCATCATCATCATCATCATCATCATCATCATCATCATCACCACCACCATCATCATCTTCGTCATCTTTTATGAGCTCCTACTCAAAGGAGTACCTACCCCTGCTCTGAGCACCCACTCAAAGAATTGCCGTGATTGATCAAGTTTACAATGAAATGATAAATCCTTGTTACAAATGAGTTTTGTAACACTTACAAAATTCTCGTATCTTGAGAATGACTTTCTCTTCCTACTAAAGTTTTTCGTCTATTTCTCCTCCATCCTTTGTCTAGTTAAAATTCTTCTCTCTGCTATAGCATTACTCTCTTAAATGCTTTGTTCTTTCTTTGTGCTGACACTTTCTTCTTCTATAAATTTGCTCTATTTTCTCTTGGCAGCAACACACTCTCTCTTCAACGCTACAACTTTTTTCAGTCGACTAGTGGGGGTATCTTTGTTTCTACCTCTGTCATTGTCTCAGCAACCACACCTACCAGTGTTGAATCATATTTATAACTACTGTTGGATTAGATCGACTCTGCACACATTAGATTTTTCTTGTACTATAGACTTGAATATTTTATTCAGGTTAGTTGTCTTGGAGGTCTGCAACTCAAGAGATTTTATTCTTTGTCTTGAATAAGATCTGAGATCAGCTGCCTGAATTAAATACACCATTTTTGTCTTTAGATTATTCTCTTTACTTGGATTACTAATTTTAGTAATCTTCTCTATCCAAAATGATCTCGGAACCTTCCTCAAGCCAAACAACCTGTTGCAACTCGATCGCCATTAATGTGTTTCCCATCCTCTGTCAACCTACTCTGAAAAGATCAACAACTACCATACTGAAATCCACCGTCATCGACTTCTGCATATTGGATTCATTCTTTGTCCACCAAGAAAAAACATGTCTTCGTATTCTTTGTCCAGATCACTAAGTCGAGGTTGATTGGCCTCCACGTAAACCCTTGTGTCAATCGGTATGCGCAGGTATCGTCAAAAGTCTTCATAATCGACATCCAAGTCACCTAGTCAACAATGGTCAACCACCACGTGGACTATCATTCTTATCAGACTGCCAATGTGTCGACTAAAACACCTCTAATGACCTTAACCTCTGTCACCGTAGGATGGAAAAATGCGCATCATTTTGCCTTTCAACTTGCCCCACATCATTGTTCACATGCTCATTTTACATAGACGAGCTGGCAGGATGCACTATTTTTCTGCCTCAACTTACCCTATGAGAACCTCTTTCCATCCTACTGTAGGTTGCGAGATCCTTCATTGCTTCTCTATCTTATCCTGTGCAATAATCTCCCATCCATCTTGAATGATGCGGGATAATGGGGTCCATCCCTTACATCATCCGTTGTTTCCTTACGAACTCATTTATTTTAGCTTCTCTTTGTATGGGATAGCGGGAGACATTTCTCCCTTTACCTTTTTATCCTACATGACCAATTTTCTTTGGTCATCCATGTTGCGGGATAGCGGGGGATGCAACCGCATTATCTTTTCTTAACCCCACGCGACCCTTCTTCTTTGGTCTTCATTGATGTGGGATAGTAGGACACATCTTTCGGTTATCCTTTTGTGTTATCCCATGAGGTAACCACTCTTACATCCTTCACGGTGCAGGATGGTTGGATAGACCATTTTCCTTTGATTTCGTTAACCTGCGGGGTCATTTGGCTACCTTCCAACTCGCCGCAGGGTAGCAAGATGCCTGCACATACATGACAGCTCCCACATGAATACAACATAGCATAAGTGAACCACTAAGAAACTAACACATGGATAGATGGGGACCACTCGAATCTAAGATGCCCTTTCCAATAAAATACGATGCCCTAATAAGTGACCGAGGTCATTTAGTCAAACCGCCATACTAGTCGAACTACCATGAATGAACAAAACTAAGTCTGCAGTCCTCTTGGATCAAACCCGATGGGTCCAGCACACTATGTGGCATATATAGATCAGTACCAACACTAACATGCACTCTTTAACCCACACACATTTCGTCTGCAATCTACAACATTTGTGTAGTTATATAGCATAACCTGTGTATTATGCACATCACTTATTTTCATGTTATGCACACTTGCTACCTGCTTCTCTACAACCTCTTGAAATCCCTATAACATTTATTGACATCAATGACAATAATGCCAACAATATCCCCCTTTGGCTTTGATGTCAACGCACTTGCAGACTTGTACTCTAACCAATTGCTCCCCCTTTGACAACAATGGCAAAGGGTGAAACGTCCACCTCCTCTGACACCAACCGTCAAATGTGCAAGTTCTCCCCCTTGTGATTTTCTATAGTAATGAATGGAACTTCCAAGTTTGATCATGACACATCTGCAATATATTAGAAATTTCCTTTACAACTTCTTGACCTCTATTGCCTATAGCTAGATGAACCCTTATTACAATATAAAGAGCAATGCTACTAGTGCTTACAAAAATTCAAGAACTCCCCCTGAGACTGTACATGATATTCAAGGCAGAAAGTGCTCCCCCTGAACCACGGACTACACTAAAAAGTGTTGTGTTGCAGGCAGGTGGAAGAACACCCAATTTCTGTCTTAGATATCCAAAGTTGTCCTTAGGCAGTGGCTTAGTAAAGATATCAGCTATTTGCTTACTGGTGGACACATATTCAACTTTCACTTCTTTCTCTGCAACCTTTGCCTTAAGAAAATAATATTTGATTGCAATGTACTTTGTCTTACAGTGCATAACAAGGTTCTTTGATATATTGATTGCACTTGAGTTGTCACACATTATGGGAATAAGATCTTAAAACTCTACCTGAATGTCCTTAAGAGTTTTCTTTATCCAAAGGACTTGAGAACAACATGTAGCAGTCGCAATATACTCTTCTTCAGCAGTTGATAGTGAAATGGACTCTTGTTTCTTGATATGTCATGACACCAATCTGTCTCCAAGGAAGAAATCTCCACCACTAGTGCTCTTCATGTCATCTACATGTCATGCCCATTCTGCATTAGTATAGGCTTGCAAAATGAAATCTCCTTTCTTTGGATACCAGAATCCATAAGTGAGTGTCCCCTGCAGATACTTGAATATCCTCGTGTTAGTCCCAACCAGTGCTGAGAGGGGAGGGGTGAATTATCACTTTACCAGTTTTACAAAATTAAAACCTTTTAACTCAAGACTGAACTAAATTAATATTCATCAATATAAACAGTTATTGCAGAAGAACATACATGCATGAAAAAGATACACAGTAACACCAAAATTTATCTCGTGGAAACCCAAATGGGAGAAAACCATGGTGTGAGTAGAAACTCACAAAATTTGCACTCTTCTGGAGTACGCCTAGTGAGGAGCCATCCCTATTAGGAGATTACAAAGACAGTGTTAGGTGCGACCTAGTTAAGGGATTTTATTTAAGGCTTGTTATTGCCTTTACCCTGTTAGAGGTAGCCTTCTTAACGGTCTTAGGATCATCAATTAAGATGACACCCGGTTAAGGGATTTTATGAAGGGACCTGTTAAAGTCCACCCTATTAAGGGATTTTGAGTTGCAATGGTTAGAAAGAAATAGGAAGTTGATCTGCTAGAATAGCTACTGATAGATTGATCAGATCACAATGAAAATCATACTCTGTCTCCACCGGTTGTGTCTGCTCTGCACTACACCGGTCCTCTGTTCATATCCTCAGCTCTGCACTCTATCGGTCTACTTTACACACACTCCACTCTGCTAAATCATTTAGCACTTCCTCACTCTTCACTCCGCACTTTGGAAAACCTCTCACAGGATTTTCTCTTTGCAAATTTTATGATCAAAAATATTTTGAGTGAGCACAAAATACTTTATATATTCTTTGTCGTCACCTTCAGGTGTTTCCTTAATCAATGCAATCACAGATTTCAGTAGATATAGAATATATTCCCTCTCTTGCTCTAAATGCCCTGCAACAATTCCACCAACTACTCAACCGATTTTTCCACTTCATCCCCCAAAAATAGTGACTTCTGGGCCACGTTTAGTCTTTTAAATGCGAACCTGAAAATCTGCAAGTAATCATAGCTTAACTGCATGATAAGTGAAGTTGACTTCACCAACCTTTATTTGGGTGTTGCTACAAACTCACCAGCTCACCTTTTGCCATTGCACCTATGTAACTGATCACCACTCCAAGATTTATGGTGCCCACCTATCTTCCTTTTCTTTCACTGATGTACCGGTATACCACTCTGTTGTTCATTACCGGTTTATCCTCTGATGCCAGTTTGCAGTGCTTCCATCAAGCCTCTTCTCCTATTTTCCAATGAGGTTCCGATTTACATACAACCTCAATCCTTCTTGCCTAAGTCACCTTCTATGACTTTATCATCATCAAAAAGACCAACCTGAAGATCTAACCTCAACACCAATCTTCTTGAGTGACAAAATGGTTAGGTTAGTCTGTCTTCCCTTGAGTTGATTAAACCTTGATCATCTATCTCTTATGTTGCTTCCATGTTATTTACAAATCATCACCTTTTCTACTAAGATATACCACCAGTACCACTCCACTAGTCACTGGTAGACATAGATGACAAATCTCGGCAAATATACCGGTTCTCTAGATTAACTGGTTTTGTCAATGCCAACAATCTCCCCCTTTGGAATTGATGGCAACACTTCAGAATCTGTCTTATGAGTTGCTCCTGCATATACTTTCTTCATTTCTTTATTTATTTTTGTACCGTTCATTACTTCTACTCCGAGTAATGAATATCTTCCCCTAACATTGCAATACTATGTTTCCAACAAACCACTTATGGCAACCCTCTACTTCAACTCAGCACTACTCAAACACTATAATTATATCTCCCCCTTTTACAACAATGCCAAAGATGTATTCCAATATACTTACAAGACTGCTCCCCCTAACCAGAGTAGTCCACACTTATTAATCTAGTCTTAGAGATTTTTTATAAAGAGATCATACCTGATTGATATAGAGCCCTTTTTTTACTTACTTTCATGCAGGTAGGGGCATCACCCCTAGCTTACTTCTGAGGTATTCAAAGGTGTCCTTTTGTATTGGCTTGGTGAAGATATCAACCACCTGTTCTTTTATTGGTATATACTCCAACCTCACTTCCTTGTCTTGAACCTGTTCCCTGAGGTAGTGATATTTGATAGCTATATGCTTTGTCTTGGAATCCATCACCGGATTCTTAGATATGTTGATAGCACTAGTGTTGTCATAGTGAATCACCACAGGTTCAGTCACCTTTTCTTGGATACCTTCCAATAATTGCTTGATCCATACTATCTGTGTACACTTCATTGTAGTAGCCACATACTTGCCTCAGCTATGGATTGAGAGATGCAATTATGTTTCTTGCTTATCCATGACACAATCCTATCTCCAAGAAAGAATGAACCTCCACTAGTGCTCTTTCTATCATCAATGTCCCCTTCCCAATCTGTATCGGTGAAGAAACTTAAGCTGAAATCTCCCTTATGTGGATACTAGAGACCATACTCATCAGTCCCCTTAAGGTATCTAAATATTCTCTTGACTACCACTATATGTGTCTCTTTCAGATTTGTAACAAATCTGGCAACCAAGCCAGCAACTTGTGCTATATCCAGTCTACTGTGTACTGCATACTGCAACTTACCAATCATGGATCGGTAAAGTGTCTCATTCACTTCATGAGCCTCATCATTTTTGGAGAGCTTGCAACCTATAACCATTGGAGTTCCAATAGGTTTGCAATCTTCCATTCCAAAAGTCTTCAATATTTCCCTTATGTACTTGGTTTGGCTAATGAATATACCATTCTTTAGCTAAGATACTTGCAGGCCAATGAAGAATTTTATTTTACCGATCATAGACATTTCAAACTCTTGCTTCATTTGTTATGCAAAACCTCTGCTAATCTCATCATCTCCTCCAAAGATGATGTCATCTACAAAGATTTCTGCAATCAGATGTTTTCTTTCTTCTTCAGTCTTCAGATATGGGTTATTGTTGTCAGTGGTTCTCATGAACCCTATGTTTAATAGATATGAGTGTAGCCTCTCATACTAAGCTCTTGGTGCTTTTTTTTATCCCATATAGAGCCTTCTTCAGCCTTCATACCGTATCACTTCCATCTTCTGATACAAACCCTTTTGGTTTCTCTATGTACACTTCTTCCTCTAAAACACCATTTAAGATTGTTGATTTGACATCCATTTGGTAAACTTTGAACTTCCTGTAAGCATCATAGGCAATCAAGATTCTGACCCCTTCTAGTCTAGCCACTGGTGTAAAAGTTTATCCATAATCCAAACCTTCTTCCTGAGCATATCCTTTGCAGACTAATCTTGCTTTGTTTCTTACTACTTGACCGGTTTCATTCATTTTGTTTCTAAACACCCATTTGTATCACATTTTTGTTTTCCGGTTTGGGCACTAGATTCCAAGTTTCATTTTTCTCAATCTGCTCCAGTTCCTCCTCCATGGCTTTGATCCAGTCTTCATCTTTTAGAGCCTCCTTTGTTGTTTTGGGCTCATTTTTGGAGAGCAGACATGCATTCTCTCTTTCTCTTCTTCTAGCCAATACTCCTGCATCTTTGTCACCAATGATATTTTTAGTGGAGTGATTGGTTTTTACATACCTTTCTAGTACCGATTCATTTCTTGGAGCTTCTTCTACTGGTTGTGCAGGTTCTACTTCACATGCTTCCTCATTTTCCACTACAATAGGATTCTCTTTAGTAGGTTCAACCGGTACAGTGTAGTCAAATCCTTGATAATCCTTTGGTTCACTCTTGCTATCCTGTTCATTTTTCTCAAAGAACTCATCTACTTTGACATTGGCACTCTCCACAATCTTACCGGTCCTTTTTTTCAAACACCGATATGCTTTACTCTTTGTGGAGTAACCTAAGAAGGTTTCTTCATCACTCTTGGGATTGAACTTTCCAAACTACTCATCCCTCTTGATATAGTACCTTCTTCCAAATACTTTGAAATAGCTCACATTTGGTGAGTATCCACACCATAATTCATAGGGAGTTTTATTTGCCCCTTTCTTCACTTGTATCTGGTTCAAGGTATACACAGTAGTGCTTACTGCTTCTCTCTAGAAGATATGTGGAATATCCTTCTGTATCATTAGAGCCCTTGCATAATCAATCAAAGTTTTATTCCTTCTTTCAGCAACCCCATTCTGCTGAGGTGTTCTGGGTACAGACATCTGTCTCATAATCCCATGTTCTTCACAGTAGTTCATGAGCTCTTGAGAGGTGAACTCTCCTCCTCTATCTGATATTAGACATTTCAGATTCTTACCGGTTCCTCTCTCTACTCGAGCCTTGAAGACTTTAAACATGTGAAAGGCTTCAAATTTTTCTTTCAAGAATATAGCCCACATCATTCTTGAGAATTCATCTACAAACAACATGAAATACCAATCTCCATAGAAACTATTGGTCCTCATAGGACCACACAAGTCTTTATGAACTAAGTCCAGCACATTCTTGGATGAATAAGATTTGTTGTTGAAACTAGACTCGGTTAACTTTCCTAGTTGTCATTCTTTACACATAGCATTTTCAAGTTTCATAATATTAGACATACCTCTGATAGACTTCATTTTACTGACTTTTTCTATGCTATCAAAGTTAACATGACACAGTCTTTTGTGCCACAACCAACTATCTTCTACCTTTTCCATTAAACAACTACCTATGGTGGTGTCTAGGTGAAATAGATTACCTCTAGACTATTTACCGATAGCAATCAGACTTCCTGATTTGTCATTTATTTTGCATATTCCTTCATTGAATTCTAACCGGTAACCCTTATTGTCAAGTTGTACAACACTTAATAGACTATATTTTAGCCCTTCTACCTAATAAACATCTTCACAATTTGTTTTATCATTTAGGGATATAGATCCCTTACCTTTTACTGCACAAGGAGCTTATTCCACATAAACAATCTTCAACTTATTCCACATCTGATAGGTTGTTTTCAGATCTTGAACCTTAGCATACTCATTATTAGATAGAGTGCTAGCAATCAGATCCATTGTAGCAGTGTTGGCTTGCCTTTCTTTGATCTGATATGCAGTGAGAACCCCTATAGGTTCATTGTACTCTATGATTACATGATTCCAACATTGATCTCCTATGGTTCTTAGGTAGAGATTCATTCTACCACACCATAAGGTATAATTCTCCTTGGAGAACTTAGGACCCTCCTTCACATCATCTTGGATCTTTCCTTAAGCTGTTAAGCTCTTCTTAATCTAAGGACCAAAGCTCTTATACCAATTGTTAGTCCCAACCAATACTGAGAGGGGAGGGGAGAATCAGCACTTTACTAGTTTTACAAAATTAAAACCTTTTAACTCAAGACTACACTAACTTAATATTCATCAATATAAATAGTTATTGCAGAAGAACATACATGCATGAAAAGATACACAGTAACACCAAGATTTATCTCGTGGAAACCCAAATGGGAGAAAATAGTGGTGTGAGTAGAAACTCATAAAATTTGCACTCTTTTGGAGTACGCCCGGTGAGGAGCCATCCCTGGTAGGAGATTATAAAAACATTGCTAGGTGCCACCCAGTTAAGGGATTTTGTTTAAGGCTTGTTAGTGCCTTTACCCTGTTAGAGGTAGCCTTTTTAAAGGTCTTCGGATCACCAATTAAGATGACACCCGATTAAGGGATTTTACAAAGGGACCTGTTAAAGTCCACTAGGTTAAGGGATTTTGAGTTGCAATGGTTAGAAAGCAACAGGAAGTTGATCTACTAGAATAGCTACTAATAGCTTGATCAGATCACAATGAAAATCATACTCTGTCTCCACCAGTTGTGTCTGCTTTTCACTACATCAGTCATCTACTCATATCCTTAGCTCTGCACTCTGTCGGTCTACTTCACACACACTCTTCTCTGCTAAATCATTTAGCACTTCCTCACTCTCCACTTTGCACTTTGGATTGCCTCTCACAGGATTTTCTCTTTGCAAATTTTACGATAAAAAATATTTTGAATGAACCCAAAATACTTTATACATTCTCTGTCGTCACCTTCAAGTGTTTCCTTAATCAATGCAATCATAGATTTTGGTAGATTTAGAATTCAAATATTCTCGCTCTTTCTCTACATGCCCTGCAACAATTCCACCAACTACTCAACCAATTCTACCATTGCATCCCCCAAAAATAGTGACTTATGGGTCACATTTAGTCTTTTAAATGCGAACCTAAAAATTTGCAACTAATCATGGCTTAACTGTATGATAACTAAGGTTGACTTCACCAACTCACCTTTTGCCATCGCAACTATGTAACCGATCACCGCTCTAAGATTTACGGTGCCCACCTACCTTGCTTTTGCTTCATCAGTGAACCGGTATACCACTTCGCTCTTCATTACCAGTTCATCCTTTGATGTCGGTTTGCAGTGCTTACATCAAGCCTCTTCTCCTATTTACCAATGAGGTTTTGGTTTGCATACAACCTTAAGCCTTCTTGCCTAAGTCACCTTCTATGACTTCATCATCATCAGAATGACCAACCTAAAGATCTGACCTCAACACCGATCTTCTTGAGTGACAGACCAGTTAGCTTAGTTTGTCTTCCCTTGAGCTGATTGAACCTTGATCATATGTCTCTTATGTTGCTTCCATGTTGTTTACAAGTCATCACCTTTTCTACTAAGATACACCACTCCACCGGTCAATGTTAGACATCAATGACAAATCTCAACAAATATACCGGTTCTCTGGATTAACCGGTTTTGTCAATGCCAACACCTCCTAACAACATTGACATGTGATTTCTTAGGAGATGCTTGAAATATTGTAAACATGCACACAAATTGAACTATATCATGTCTTAATGTTGTAAGATACAACAGGCTTCCAATCATGGATCTATACAACGTCTGATCCACACTAGGTGACTCGTCATCTTTGCTTAATTTGCATCCTATCACCATGGGGGTACTAACCAGTTTGTTGTCTTCCATCTGAAATTTCTTCAACATGTATTTAGAATACTTGGTTTGAGAAATGAATATACCCTTATTTTGTTGTGATATTTGCAACCCCAAAAAATATGATAACTCTCCAAGCATGGACATTTCAAACTCTGACTACATCTAATCAACAAATTCTTTGCATAGAACATCTTTGCTTCCTCCAAAGATGATGGCATCTACATATACCACAACTATGATCATATGGTCTCCATCAACCTTAATATATAAGTTGTTGTCAGCATTTCCCTTTCTAAAACCTTGCTAATTTAAGTACTTATCCAACCTAGAGTACCATGCTCTAGGTGCTTGCTTTAGACCATATAATGTTTTCTTCAATCTGCACATAAATTTCTCATCTTCATGCAGCTGGAATCCTTCAGGTTGCTCAATATAGACCTCTTCTTCAAGATTTCCATTCAAGAATTCAGATTTGATATCCATCTAATATACTTTGTATCCTTTATACACTAACAATGCCAAGAACATCCTGATTGCTTCTAGCCTTGCAACAGGTGTAAAAGTTTCCTCAAAATCTATGCCCTCTATTTGAGCATATCCCTTACATACTAGCCTTGCCTTGTTCCTTATTACCTTGCCTTCTTTATTCATCTTGTTCATGTAGAACCATCTAGTCCCAATGGCATTTTTGTCTGTAGGTCTAGGATCCAATTCCCATGTTTCGTTCTTCTCAATTTGTTGCAACTCTTCTTCCATAGCCTTCATCCACTTCTCACTCTTCTTAGCTTCATCATATGTCTTGGGTTCCATCTCTGTCATAAGACAGAAATTTACTTCTTCATTGTTCCTTCTTCTCCTTCTTCTTTACACACCATCATTCTTGTTGCCAATCATCTAATCTTTAGGATGATTCTTTTGCACATATCTATTTGGGGCTTTGTTAGGTGCTTCTTCTTTATATTCACTCTTAGATTGATCTTCTTCACTGTGTGATTCTTCAATCTGATTTATTGAGGAATTTTACCTTTATGTATATCTTCATTAATTCTCACATGTACGATCTCAATTACCTTCTTCAGTCTTTTGTTGAAAGACTTATATGCCTTGTTGTGAGTAGAGTAGCCTATGAAGATACCTTCATCACTTCTTGATTCAAAGATACCCAATCCATCTTCATCTCTTTTGATGAAGCATTTTCTGCCAAACACCTTGAAATAATTAACTGAGGGTTTCCTATCATACCATAGTTCATAAGGTGTCATGTTGTTGTTTACCCTTAATTCTACTTTGTTTAAGGTGTATACAATAGTATGGACTGCCTCCTTCATGTATACATCAGGTCGATTAGCTTCATTCAACATTGTTCTTGCCATCTCCTTGATTGTCCTATTTTTCCTTTCCACAACACCATTTTGTTGTGGTGTCCTAGGGGCTGAATATTGTCCTCTGATTCCATGCCTCTCACAGTAGTCTTCAAACTCATTTGATATGAACCCACCTCCTCGGTCTGACCTTAAGCATTTTATCTTGTATCCACTTTCCTTCTCAACCATTTTCTTGAAGACCTTGAATCTCTCAAATGCTTGTGACTCATCTTGCAGGAATGTGATCCATGTCATCCTTGAAAATCATCTATGAGCAGCATAAAGTATCTTTCTCCATTTAGGGCTCTTGTTCTAGTAGGCCCACACAAATCAGTATGCACAAGTTCTAGTGGCCTTGTAGTTGAGTATTCTTTAGTTTTAAAGCTTACCTTAGTTTGCTTCCCTCTTTGACACTCATCACAAAAGGTGCTTGTTGGCTTAATAAATTGTGGTATGTGTCTTACATACCCTTTCTTTCTTACCTTAACAAGGTTATCAAAATTGATGTGACCTATTAGTATACGACATAGCGAACTCTCATCAACTTGTCCCATCATACATCAAGACTCAAAGCATTCCTTCAAGTTGTATACATTGCCATTTGTCCTTTTACCTTCAGCAACAAGTTGTCCATTTCTTTCTTTTTTGATTTGACATCCTTTTGAATCAGATGTAAATTTGTATCCTTTGTCATGCATTTGACTCACACTGAGTAGATTGTGTTTCAAACCTTCCACATAATATGCATCATGTGCTTTCAACTTGCCATCAATGTGTAGTGTGCCTCTGCCCTTGATTATGATTAAAAAGTTGTCTCCAAACCTCACTGAGCCACCATTCCAATCTTCAAGCTTAATCAATTTATTCTTATCATTATTCATGTGGTTGGAGCATCCACTATCAACTACCCACAATTTTTTCCTTTCAGTAGCAGGGCAGTTTGAACAATCAAACTTGACTCAGCCTTATCTTTATCCTTTTATGCCCAAAATTGTTTGGTTTCTTTCTTCTTTTCAGTTGTCCCATTCGGTCCTAATTTTTCATTAGGTTCAAACGTTGGCATTGTCTTCTTTTTCTTAGTAGCCCTAAGCTTACAATGTTTTGCAATGTGGCCCAAGTTTTGACAATGATAGCATTTAACATTGACGTCAGAATGATGCATTTGAAAAACTATTGTAGGACTAAGATATGTTTCTTCTACACTCATAACTCCTATGACCATATCCATTACAATGATAACAAGTAACATTCATATCTTTTAAAGCATAAAATTGATTTCTACTTTCAAAACTAGGTGGAGATCTATGTATAAGCTTACACTCAACAATGCTATGACAATAAGTGTTACATTTATAGCAGTAGCCATGGAATTGAGGTACATACCAATCATTATTGAATTTGTTTCTCATTTGACTCCTTGGAGCTCAGCATAGTTCGGTCTTCTTGAGTTCACCCTTCGTTTATCCTTGACCTTTGTGAAGCCTGCATTATCAACATTGGCTTTTCTTTTAGGATCAGCATGCTGGTTCCTTGACTAATTCTTTGTAGCAACAACATATGTCTTCTTCTCATTGGGCTTGCTGATTGTGAAGGTTTGTTTAACTTCACTCTCACCTAAAGAGGTGGAGATTATCTCCTTGTCTGACAAATCTTTATTGTTAGAACATTGTCCATTTTCAAATCCAACACCATTTATGTCCTTATTGTGCTTCTTCTTACTTAACATTTTGTCAAGTGCCTCAGTGTTGCCACCATACTTAATCCTTATGTTGAGTTCATCTTTATTCTTTTCCAATTCCTTTCTCATATTTACAAGGTCTTCTTCCAATTTTTGACACTCCTTATCCACATCCTCTTTTCTTCTTCCAATTGAATCTTCAAATCGGAAATTGTTCTCTTTTATTCCTCAAGAGATTTGTTCAGCGGGTCTTGTTCTTCAACAGTAGCGTTCTTGTACTTTTTATATTCTTTTCTTAACTTTCTAAGTTCTTCTAGTACACTCACAAGCTCACCTTCAAGGTCTACTACAACTTCAATTTCCTCTTCTTTGTCATCAACAAATAACTCTTATTGTGCCATAAAGAGATTGAATTCTCTTTCACCATCACTGCAACAACCTTCATAGACACTTTCTTCATCAGAGGTATCATCTTCAAATGTGTAAAGACTACTTTTTCTCCTAAAATTTCTTCTCCTTGGCATTTAATAATTCTTCATCTTTTCTTTTTCAAGAGCATTCATTCTTTTCTTTTCACCTTAATCCTTTTCTCCATAAGGGCATTTAGAAGAAAAGTGTCCAATCTTGCCACAGTTGAAACATTTGAAAGGCAGTTTACCTTTATACTTTCCTGAACCACTTTTGAGCTTCCTTACAAATTTTTCTATAGCAGCATCAGAGTCATTTTCATCCTCATTTGTAGCTTGTTCTTTTTCTTTTTGTGTGGTATTGAAGGTAGCCTCTCTCTTTGACATTTCTCCTCCTATTGTTTTGATTTCATAAGCTAATAAGGAACCAAATAATTCATCCATAAATAATGTCCTTAAGTTTTTAGCTTCCTCAATAGCAGAGACCTTTGTGTTATACTTTGAGGTTAATGATCATAAAACTTTCTTGACAGTAACTTCATCTTTAACATCCTCTCCAAGTCCTCTTATGGCACTCATAGTCTCATCAACTCTTTGTAGATAATCAATTATCTTCTCTTCTTCTTTTATTTTTCAGATTTTCAAACTGAGCTCTTACATTTTGCAATTTGGCTTCTTTCACTTTGGTATCTCCTTCATATACACTCTGCAGATTGTCCCAAGTTTCTTTTGCTGATGTGCAATGCATGACTTTGACAAACTTTTTATCTAATAGACCACTTAAGATTGCATTCTTAGCTTTGGCATTGTTCTCTTATTCCCTTTTAGCATCAAGGTTTGTAGGAGGAACTTGAGGAACAATATATCCATTTTTTACTGACATCCAGACATCAAACCCAAGGGAAGACAAATATGTCTCCATTCTTCTACTCCAGAAGGCATAGATGGTGCCATCAAACATGGGAACTTTAGAAGATGAGGATTCATTCCTAGCCATTTTGCTCACTAACCAGAATCTACCTAAGCTGGAGAAAAATTTTACTACAGGGGAACCTAGGCTCTGATACCAATTGAAGAGCATAAATGGACACTAAGAGGGGGGTGAATCAATGTATTTTAAAATTTTACCTATGTGTGCTAATACTGCTACTGCAAATTAATTGAAAACACATACACACACAAAGATAAGCCACAACACCAGATATACGAGGAAAACCTCGGTGAGAATAGCTATTGGAGTCTACTGCTCCAATCCAGCCTCACAATAAATAACATTTTACAATGTTTATGGCACCAACGCAAGGAGCACCAACCCCTGATTTTATGAGAACCTAGTCAAAGGAGCACCTACCCCTTCTCTGAGCACCCACTTAGAGAATTACAGTGATTGATCAAATTTACAATACAATGATAAAGCCTTGTTACAAATGATTTTTGTAACACTTACAAAATTCTCGTATCTTGAGAATGAATTTCTCTGCGTGCTAAAGTTTTTCCTCTATTTCTCCTCCTTCCTCTGTCTAGTTAAACTTCTTCTCTCTACTACAACATTACTCTCTTGAATGTTGTGTTCTTGCTCTGTGCTAACACTTTCTACTTCTATAAATTTTCTCTATTTTCTCTTGGCAGCAACACACTCTCTCTCTTCAACGCTACAACTTTTTTCAGTCGACTAGTGGGGATATCTTTGTTTCTACCTCTGTCATTGTCTCAACAGCCACACCTACCAATGTCAAATCATATTTACAACTACTGTTGGATTAGATTGACTCTGCACACATTAGATTTTTCTTCTACTATAGACTTAAATATTTTATTCAAGTCAGTTGTCTTGGAGGTCTGCAACTCAAGAGATTTTATTGTTTGTCCTAAATAAGATCTCAGATCAGCTGCCTAAATTAAATACATCATGTTTGTCTTCAGATTATTCTTTGTACTTAGATTATTAAGTTTAGTAATCTTCCTCTACCCAAAATGATCTGAGAACCTTCCTCGAGCCACACAACCTATTGCAACTCGGTCACCATTAATGTGTTTCAAATCCCCTGTCGACCTACTTTGAAAAGATAGACAACTACCATACTGAAATCCACTGTCACCAACTTCTGCATATTGGATTCATTCTTTTTCCACCAAGAAACCACATGTTTTCATATTCTTCGTTCAGATCACTCAATCGAGGTCGGTTGGCCTCCACATAAACCCTTATGTCAATCAGCATTTGCAGGTATCGTGAAAGTCTTCATAATCGACATCCAAGTCGCCTAGTCAACCATGGTCAACTACCACATGGACTATCATTCTTATTGGGATGCCAATGTGTCAACTAAAACACCTCTAATGACCTTAACCTTTGTCACTACAGGACGGCGGGATGCGCGTCATTTTGCCTTTCAACTTGCCCTGCATCATTGTTCACATGCTCATTTTACCATGCGGGATGGCGAGATGCACTATTTTTTTGCCTCAACTTACCCCATGAGAACCTCT